>NC_056438.1:75763032-75828032 GCF_018296145.1 Oncorhynchus tshawytscha | reverse complement strand
AAATATAGAACCTGAAAGGGTTCCTCGACTGCCCCCACAGGAGAACCCTGTGAAGAAACCATTTTTGATTCCAGGTTTTCGTGTTGCATGACACCCCTGCTCCAGACAGTCTTAAGTTGTTGTCTGTAAGAACCTCAGTTGACCCTTAATAAAACATGTATTTGTGTTGTGCATCAAAACATATTTGTAGTTATCATGAAGTCATTGACTAGACTTGGCATGTATTTGTTCTCTCCTTATTTCCATAACAAATGATGGGAAAGGAAATGGTTCTCTTCAACTGGGAACTGAGAGCAAGAAAGATCTGGACACAAAATACTGTCCTGCTTCAATTTCCTGAACAGGTTCCTGAAATACATTATCAAGGAGGTAAAACATGCATTACCACAATCACTCTATCAGTCACCTCATATTGCTAAATTAAGCTTCATTTCTTCAAAGGAAATTGTCAACATGTGGTTGTTATGAAATGATTGTATAATGCTTATGAATGTGTTATGTAAGGGTTGCTAATATGTTTGATTTATTTTACCTTTTATTTTGCAAAACATAAACTAAAAGCTGATTGACATAATTCTGAGGAGACCAAATGAGTCTCCAGAGTTTGCCATCCCTGAGACCGGGTATTTTTAATTTAACCAGGCAAGTCAATTAAGAACAAATTCTTATTTACAATGATGGCCTACACCGGCCAAACCCGGACGACGCTGGGCCAATTGTGCAGCACCCTATGGGACTCCCAATCATGGCCGGTTGTGATACAGCCTGGATTCGAACCAGGGTGACTGTAGTGACACCTCTAGCACTGAGATGCAGTGCCTTAGACCTCTGTGCCACTCGGGAGCTTGTAATTTGTACATCTAAATGTTATTAAGGATGTTAAGTTTAGCGGAAGTTTTTGTAAGAGAGCTTTATAGATAAAAAAGCGAGGAATGAATAGACCTACGTGATTTCAAAGAGGGCCAGCCTACTTTCTGGTAAAGAATGCAGTGATGTGGCCTCCCAAGTGGTGCAGAGGCCTAAGGTCTAAGGTTTGATCCCAGGCTGTGTCACAACCGGCTGTGACCTGGTGTCCCATATGGCGGTGGACAATTGGCCCAGTGTCGTCCGGGTTAGGGGAGGGTTTGGCCAGGTGGGCTTTACTTGGCTCATCGCGCTCTAGCGACTCCTTGTGGCGGGCCGGGCGCCTGAAGGCTGACTTTGGTCATCAGTTGAACAGTGTTTCCTCCGACACCTGATGCGGCTGGCTTCGGGGGCTAAGAAGCGCGGCTTGGTGGGTCTTCTTTTGGAGGACGCATGACTCGACCTTCGCCTCTCCTGAGCCCGTTGGGGAGTTGCAGATGAGACAAGATCGAAATCACGAAATTGGGGAGAATTTATTTTAAATAATAAATAGAAAGCAGTGATGTGTACTGAACCTATCATCTGTAATAATATGTAGTGCCCTATGGTTATGGAGTGTTTATGTTTATGTAACGTTAAAATAAAATGTTGATGGAAATGTTGTGTTGAATGTAAGACAGTGGACAAAAGACTGGAATTTAGGACAGGGTGATTAAAGCTAAAACTGCCTAGTTTCATCATCTTAATATCCCCACAGACAGACTTTATAAGGCTATAATTTGTGCCAATAGGTAGCATCACGATTCTATTAGCTTCAGTATAGCTTCTTCTTATGCCAGATGCTCCCACACTAGTGAGGTGATGAGATCAGCTCATTGGCTCAAAGCTGCTGGTCACATCGTTGTCTCTCTACCTCTCTCCCTACCTCTCTCTCTCTCCCTACCTCTCTCTCCCTACCTCTCTCTCTCTCCCTACCTCTCTCTCTCACTCTCCCTACCTCTCTCTCTCTCGCTCTCCCTACCTCTCTCTCGCTCTACATTTCTCTCTACCTCTTTCTCTCTCTACCTCTCAAAAACATTTGAGAGAACCAATCAAAGCTCAGCACATTTCTGCATTTCCAACAGCCTCCTGTCCAGACCAGGGTGTCACAGCTCTCCCTCCTGGTGAGTCAGGTGAATCTTGTTAGCCAGGCTATATTGACCCACCTCCCTGACCCTCTCATCTCATCTCACTCCATGATGTTGAATAAGTGTACTCTGCGATGGCCTCTCTGACATGCTGTGCATCCCAAATGGCAACCTATTCGCTATATAGTCCCCTATGGGCCCTGGTCAAACGTAGTTCCCTATGTAGGTAATAGGGTTCCATTTGGAACGCATTCATGATCTGTGTGAACTACCGCCCGCACTGCACCCCCCCCACCCTCACCCTCCCCACACTCTTCCCTTTTGTGCGCTCAGAACAGAACAGCCTCAATTCGTCTTGACACAAACTGGTGTGCCTGGCACCTACTAACAGACCCTGTTCAAAGGCACTTCAATCTTTTGTCTTTCCCAACGCGAACTGAATGGCACACATACACAATCCATGTCTCAATTGTCTCAAGGCTTAAAAATCATTTTTTAACCTGTCTCCTCCCCTTCATTTACACTGATTAAAGTAGCTTTAACAGGTGACATCAATAAGGGATCTTGGCTTTCACTCAGATTCACCAGGTCAGTCTGTCATGGAAAGACCAGGTGTTCTTAATGTTTTGTACATTCAGTGTATTCCCTACACAGTGCACTACTTTTGACCAGAATCTAGTACTGTTGCACTATTGAACCCTATGGGCACTGATCAAAAGTACTGCACTACAAAACAGGGGGCAACTCAACTCTGTCCTCTGTGGTCTGAGGGAACAGGTGCCCGGTGTGCTGGAGGTTTGCCAGACATAACATCTCAGAGACAGGAATATGGCTGTCTAATACAATAACAAACACTGTAATTATAAAGCTAGTGTTCAATATTGCCGCAATGGTGCTTGAATGAAAAGCCAAGAGCTGCAATATTGCTCTGAGGAGGAAAACATTGACTGTTGGCACAGCTATGGATTAGCTATAGCAGCTTCTAGTCAACACAACAACAGATTCAGCTTCTCAAAGCTTGGTCTATTTGTACTTGCGTGTGTGTATTTGAATTCTGTTAAGATCAAGGGCTATTTTTGCTTAATTAGTGACAGAAGAGGTTCCTTTCTGTCCAGAAATGTACCCGTCCTGCTGGCAACAGAGGATGTCAACCGATAGTGATTTTACACTTGTAAAATAACTGATATTGTCCAGCCAATCCCCTGACAGAAAGCTGCCATTACAGGAAGTCAAATCCTCCTTCTGGTTTGTTGTTATCAGTTATAAGAATTACACATTAACTTTGACACAGGTAGCACAGTGGTTAGTTATGATTACAGAATGTTTATGAATAGGGTGCTTCTACTATAGCAGAATTACAGTAGATTATCTCCATCCTATCAAAGCCTACAAATGTAACCCTATTCCCTATATATAGTGTACTACTTTTGACCAGAACCTATAGGACGCTCGTCAAAAGTGGTGCACTATATAGGGAATAGGGTGCCATTTTTAGACCCAGGGCTGTGGTCCCAATATACACCACCAGTATCCTATAAAGGATTGTTATTCTATTAGTGTCTATTTATTGAACCCTTATTTGACCAGGCAAGTTGGCTGAGAAGAACACATTGTCCTCTTCACTCTAGCAGCAAGCTGTGGTAAAGAAATACAGGCAGCAGGGGAGTGGAGAGACGGTTGGAGTGTTTCTATCGCTTCTTATCACGTTGGTGTTTGAGGAATTTGACTGGGTTCCTGTCTGTTTGCAAACATTGTCTGTGTTGCTGCTCCTCTGCCTGTCTGTTCCTCACATGTACGTCCTCCCCAGTTCCACATAGGACATTCTGTTTTCCCAGGCAGCCTCGTGAGAAACCAACTACAGTAAACATGACATATCCGCTGAGTCCCAAATGGCTCCCTATTCGCTTATAGTGCACTACCGGTGACCAGAACCCATAAGGCTCACTATAGGGCAGTTTGTGCACTATATAGCAAATAGTGTGCCATTTGGGATGAGCACATCCTCCCACCTCTTCAATCGTGTCTTTCTACAGGCTGTGTAGGAAGAGACCCCTTCAGTTCATCCCTTTGAGTCTGGCACACGAGACAGTGAAGGACACCTCAAATGGCATCCTATTACCTTCATAGTGCACTACTTTTGACCAGGACCCAGAGCCCATACTGCACAATGTAGAGAATTTGGGACACACATCATCAACAATACAAACAGCACAAATGAATTGCAAAAAGTTAAAACGGGAAACAATTACAGAAGGAAGTGTAAGCAGACATTTTGATATACACATATATCTTAGTGATAGTCCATCCAAAGAGGATAGCATTGACATAGGCAGGAGGGTATGCTCTATCTGAGTATAAGGGGTGTCAGTGCAGCTGTTCTTCCTATGAAGGCTGCCAAGGACAGAGGAGAGATAACGATGCTGCTGGACAATGTGATGCCTCTGTGTTTAAACAAACATAATATTTTAGATACTGCTTGAGAGTGTCCCTGGATTTTTTTGGGGTCTAGAAGGCTACATTGGTTTACATCCCAAATGGCACCCTATTCCCTAATATAGTGTACAAAATAAGTGCACTATATTGGGAATAGGGTGCAATTTGGGACATAATCAAATACATGGGACTGAGAAGGGACTCTTTTCAAAAATAGTGCCCTATAAAGGGAATAGACGATATTTGGAAACCAGACCATGATCACGTTGATATTGACAGAGACAAAACATCCAGTAGCATACTGCCCCCTCTACTTCCTCAACATGTCTTATAACTGCATGAGCAGGTTGGTTGGAGTCTGGTTGGCTGGAGTCTGGTTGGTTGGAGTGTGGTTGGCTGGAGTCTGGTTGGTTGGATTCTGGTTGGCTGGAGTCTGGTTGGCTGGAGTCTGGTTGGCTGGAGTCTGGTTGGCTGGAGTGTGGTTGGCTGGAGTCTGGTTGGCTGAAGTCTGGTTGGTTGGAGTCTGGTTGGCTGGAGTCTGGTTGGTTGGAGTGTGGTTGGCTGGATTCTGGTTGGTTGGAGTCTGGTTGGCTGGAGTCTGGTTGGCTGGATTCTGGTTGGTTGGAGTGTGGTTGGCTGGAGTCTGGTTGGCTGGATTCTGGTTGGCTGGAGTCTGGTTGGCTGAAGTCTGGTTGGTTGGAGTCTGGTTGGCTGGAGTCTGGTTGGTTGGAGTGTGGTTGGCTGGAGTCTGGTTGGCTGGAGTCTGGTTGGCTGGATTCTGGTTGGTTGGAGTCTGGTTGGCTGGAGTCTGGTTGGCTGGATTCTGGTTGGTTGGAGTCTGGTTGGTTGGAGTGTGGTTGGCTGGAGTCTGGTTGGCTGGAGTCTGGTTGGCTGGAGTCTGGTTGGCTGGAGTCTGGTTGGCTGGATTCTGGTTGGTTGGAGTCTGGTTGGCTGGAATCTAGTTGGCTGGAATCTAGTTGGCTGGAGTCTGGTTGGCTGGAGTCTGGTTGGCTGGAGTCTGGTTGGTTGGAGTCTGGTTGGTTGGAGTCTGGTTGGCTGGAGTCTGGTTGGCTGGATTCTGGTTGGTTGGAGTCTGGTTGGCTGGAGTCTAGTTGGCTGGAGTCTGGTTGGCTGGAGTCTGGTTGGCTGGAGTCTGGTTGGTTGGAGTCTGGTTGGCTGGATTCTGGTTGGCTGGATTCTGGTTGGTTGGAGTCTGGTTGGCTGGAGTCTGGTTGACTGGAGTCTGGTTGGCTGGAGTCTGGTTGGTTGGAGTCTGGTTGGCTGGAGTCTGGTTGGCTGGAGTCTAGTTGGTTGGAGTCTGGTTGGCTGGAGTCTGGTTGGCTGGAGTCTGGTTGGTTGGAGTGTGGTTGGCTGGAGTCTGGTTGGTTGGAGTGTGGTTGGCTGGAGTCTGGTTGGCTGGAGTGTGGTTGGCTGGAGTCTGGTTGGCTGGATTCTGGTTGGCTGGAGTCTGGTTGGTTGGAGTCTGGTTGGCTGGAGTCTGGCTGGAGTCTGGTTGGCTGGAGTCTGGTTGGCTGGATTCTGGTTGGTTGGAGTCTGGTTGGCTGGAGTCTGGTTGGCTGGAGTCTGGTTGGCTGGATTCTGGTTGGCTGGAGTCTGGTTGGCTGGATTCTGGTTGGCTGGAGTCTGGTTGGCTGGAGTCTGGTTGGCTGGAGTCTGGTTGGCTGGAGTCTGGTTGGCTGGAGTCTGGTTGGCTGGATTCTGGTTGGCTGGAGTCTGGTTGGCTGGATTCTGGTTGGCTGGAGTCTGGTTGGCTGGATTCTGGTTGGCTGGATTCTGGTTGGCTGGATTCTGGTTGGCTGGAGTCTGGTTGGTTGGAGTCTGGTTGGCTGGAGTCCGGTTGGCTGGAGTCCGGTTGGCTGGAGTCCGGTTGGCTGGATTCCGGTTGGTTGGAGTCCGGTTGGCTGGAGTCTGGTTGGCTGGAGTCTGGTTGGCTGGATTCTGGTTGGCTGGAGTCTGGTTGGCTGGAGTCTGGTTGGCTGGATTCTGGTTGGTTGGAGTCTGGTTGGCTGGAGTCTGGTTGGCTGGAGTCTGGATGGCTGGATTCTGGTTGGTTGGAGTCTGGTTGGTTGGAGTCTGGTTGGCTGGAGTCTGGTTGGCTGGAGTCTGGTTGGCTGGAGTCTGGTTGGTTGGAGTCTGGTTGGCTGGAGTCTGTTTTATTTATTATTATTATTATTTTATTTTTTAATTTTACTCCGTTGTCTCCCCAATTTCATGGTATCCAATTGTTTAGTAGCTACTATCTTGTCTCATCGCTGCTACGAGTCTGTTGATCAGAGCTAAGGAAGAAGGGGAAGAATTCAAATGTAATCAACAAGTGGAGATGCAATTTTTTCTCCTCCTGACCATACTTGAAAGACAAGCAGGTTTATTATTTCCACGCATTATTAATTTAACACACAATTTATTCACGCTGTTTTGTACACTACATGGCCAAAAGTAGGTGGACACCCCTTCAAATGAGTGGATTTGACTATTTCAGCCACACCGTTGCTGACAGGTGTACAAAATCTAGCACACAGCCATGCAATCTCCATAGACAAACATTGTCGGTAGAATGGCTTTACTGAAGAGCTCAGTGACTTTCAACGTGGCACTGTCATAGGATGCCACCTTTCTAACAAGTTTGTTCGTCAAATTTCTGCCCTGCTAGAGCTGCACCGGTCAACTGTAAGTGCTGTTATTGTGAAGTGGAAAGCAGCAACGGCTCAGCCGAGAAGTGGTAGGCCACACAAGTTCACAGAACGGGACCGCCAAGTGCTGAAGCGCTCAGTGCGTAAACATCGTCTGTCCTCGATTGCAACACTCATTACCAAGTTCCAAACTGCCTCTGGAAGCAATGTCAGCACAAGAACTGTTCGTGAGGAGCTTCATGAAATGGGTTTCCATGGCCGAGCAGCCGCACACAGACCTAAGATCACCATGCGCAATGCCAAATGTCAGCTGGAGTGGTGTTAAGCTCGCCGCCATTGGACTCTGGAGCAGTGGAAACGCGTTCTGTGGAGTGATGAATCACGCTTCACCATCTGGCAGTCCGACGGACTAATCCGGGTTTGGTCGATGCCAGGAGAATGCTACCTGCCCCAATACACAGCGCCAACTGTAATGTTTGGTGGAGGAGGAATAATGGTCTGGCGCTGTTTTTTATGGTTCAGGTTAGGCACCTTAGTTCCAGTGAAGGGAAATCCGCTACAGCATAAAATGACATTCTAGACGATTCTGTGCTTCTAACTTTGTAGCAACAGTTTGGGGAAAGCATGACAATGCCCCTGTGCACAAAGCTAGGTCCAAGCAGAAATCGTTTGTCGAGATGGGAGTGGAAGAACTTGACTGGCCTGCACAGAGCCCTGACCTCAACCCCATTTGGGATGATTAGAAACGCCGACTGCGAGCCAGGCGTAATCGCCCAACATCAGTGCACGACCTCACAAAATGCTCTTGTAGATTAATGGAAGTAAGTCCACGCAGCAATGTTCCAACATCTAGTGGAAAGCCTCCCCAGAAGAGTGGAGGCTGTTATAGCAGCAAAGGGGGGGGACCAACTCCATATTAATGTCCATGATTTTGGAATGAGATGTTCGACGAGCAGGTGTCCACATACTTTTGGCCATGTAGTGTATTTATATCTTATTAACAGACGTAGTGTAGATTGTTACAATAGGCCTATCTCCAGTCTAACTGCGTAATCCAATATACTCCAGTCCGTATTTCCCCTTCGCCCCATCTGGCTCATTTACAGGTTATGTTTACTACTGGCGAAGGAGAGGCACAGAGAAGGGGATCCTAAGGGACTGAACAATTTAGGCCTACCTCTATCGTAGAGTAAAATAACGACATTATATTTTGCTGTTCTCGTTGTGCAATAACCGTGTGGTCATTTTGGAAGGAGATATCCATCAGAGGTTAAGTCACCCGAAACGCCTTTTATTATGAAGAAAAATAGCAACTGACTAACGAAAGAGCAACAGCGAAGTCTGACAGTTGACTGGAATCGAGTTTGCGGTTTGATACCCCCCCGATACACGGTTCAGATTAGTTTTATATTACTTGAAGTTGTAAACGACATAGTAATCGTTCGTATTTTTGCGTTCATGCAAGAAGATATGTTTGTGAAAGACAGCAGCCATGAGTAGTGAGTGACCCGTGGGTTTCGTTGCTTTGCATGAACCTGAAGTTGTCAAAAAGCGAAGCTACAGAATTCAAGGACTGTGTTGCACTTTTACAAGCTGCACTTTAGGTGTTCATTCAATGCACGGGAATATAACATGTATTTAGTAACTAGATACATCCATAGCGAGTGTTACCGGAAGCGTAATTCAATTGAGAGTTGATAGCTTTCAAATCGCATCAAACTTTGTGGCCTCCTGCCCATTCAGCTAACGGTACCGTTAGCCAGCAGCTAGCTAACGTTTACTCCCCCTTTTCCTCTGCGACGCTAGAGACGCTGCGGATTGTCTCAAAAAACACTTGAAAAGAAGACTCAATGCGATGCCATTTATTGCAAAGTGAGACTTTAACCTTTTGTTTAGCCACGATGATTCTCACGGTTGCGTTTGTTTGTTTTGGCGATTTTGAATATCCCTCGGACCTTGTGCAGTTAACTAGCTGAAGCTAACCAGTGAGTTAGCTCGCTAACTAGCTAAGTTAGCTAGTAGTGAACACGTTGGACCCTCCGCCCATTTTTCCGGGATGAGCGTTTTTATATATTTTCTGTTTACCTGTGGTTTAACTAACAAACCAAAACGACAGCTACACCTTGCCAGCTAATTTTAATCGAGTTGCATCGGATTCTTCCCCGGACAGTGACTGTCTACTGTGTTTTTTTTAGTCGGTCTGATATTGACTAGAGTTGAGTCAATATGTGTCCGCGGACTTTCCTTGTGTTTTTGGTGACTGCTGTCTACGTATGGAATTGTCAGCAAACGAATGGAGAAAGTACAGAAAGTAAGTAGTTAACTAATTTATCATCTTATCTGTTGCAGATGTGTATTATATTGTTCCTAATTTGACAGTATTGTTGATATTGTGTATCAGTGTGTGCGGGTTTGGAAGTCTCTGATTTAACATGATCGTCTTTGATGACAGAAAGTCGAGTCATTTAGTTACTGGAGATTTGGAAGGACGAAGGTCAATTTTATTGTTTTTTTTTTCCTTCCTGGTTTGCAATGTGTTTTTGCCCATTAGCCACCTAATTTGATCAAAATGCGTTTGCCAACATGCAAAAGTACAAGTATATCTTATACATTTGCTTGGATATCAAGTCAAGATTTAAAACACAATGTACGTCATTAATTGATTTGGGGGACAAGTAGCACCTAACAAATATGTTGATTGATTGCCATGTCAATGCTGTGAGTAATTACAGCCATGACTACTAGAATGTGGGTTTAATGCTAATGCGGGCAATATTTGCATGATTATTTAAGTATCGAAGAACACAGCCTGAATAATTTAATACATGTTTTTAAATCAATTTAATAGAATGAAACATGGTTTACAGTTGTGGTGTTTTCTAAGGTCAGAACATGGACTATAAGCCATGCAAGTATACAATGTGAAGTAAATATCTTGTAAAATTGTATGATATTAATTGTAATCACCTGCTGTGTTTACTCATGCTGATAAAAAAAAATCCCTACCCATGTACCTCACTGTGGTTTAGAGATGAAGAATGTGTTTCAAGTCATTCACTGTTGTCTTGCCAACAGCAGTAAGTGGGTAAACAAAACCAGAGATTTAAAAGCAAGCACTTTATGTCGAACCATATACTTTGTAATCAATGTAGGTTTATCCTGGCACTCAATCGGATGAATCAGATGCACATGTACAATTCTTTTGTTGTTGTGCCACACTCAGTCTGATCAGATTAGATAAAACAAATGAGTTCAAATGAATGGTCAGGACTAAGGATGCATGTGTTAACATGTCTTCTGTTACTTAAAGTTGTTACTCTATAAACTTTCAGTGACAACAGAAGATAGGTGAACCCGTCCATCCTTAGTCCTGACCATTCGTTTGAACTATTTGGGTTTATCTGATCTGAGTGCCGTAAAAAAAATGTTGTACAAGTGCATCTGTTAAAAAAACCTCCAATGAAAATGCCTGGTTTGTTGTACATAATTCCTTTGGACAAAACAGACTATTTCAATCTGTCTTTGTTTACTCGCTGTTGTACATGTGCATCCGATTTCTTAATTTAGTGAAATCCGATTGGGTGCCAGGATAAAACTGCATTGATTTCAAAAGTGTCTGGTTTGACATGGTGCTCTCTTATTCAGCTCTCATTTTGTCTACAAAAGAGGTAAAACATGGATTTCCTTCGTTCGCTGTTGTCTTGCCAACAGCAGTAAGTAGGTAAACAAAAGGAGAGATTAAAAGAGAGAAAGTGCCCTCTATTTTTAGGCTATGATGCCGTTTTATCGTGGCACTGGAGACGATCGGGTCTGGTTTCACTAAATCAGTTAAAACAAATTGCATTAGAATGGATGTGGTTTTAAACACCATTTCTGTTAGACTAGAGGCTAAAGTTAAAAAGTACACCATTCTGGGTGCTGTTTGTCAACGGTCTATTTGGAGGGCTTCAGAAATAGAGAAATAAATATAGCCATCCTTGTGACACACTTGGCTTTGCTATAGTAGAGGAAACATTGGCCTCTGTTCAGTCCCCATCTGTCATTGCTTTTATCCTAAAAAAGTGTTGTTTTTCTGCCGTCACTTAGCTCAACAATTTCCATCCATAGTTAGAAAGATAAGAATAATAGCGTAATAACTAAGACGTGAATTTTTATTTAAAAAAATGTCAATGTGATAAAATCCAGACAAGTCTTCAACCACAGATCTAGCACCTCTCTGATTCAGAGAGGTTGGGTTAAATGCGGACGACACATTTCAGTTGAATGCGTTCTGATTAGGTATCCCCCTTTAGTGTGGGGAGGATTTGCTGTAGGTCTGTTTGAAGGAACTAGTGGTTTAGTCTGGGAGATGGATGCATCTCTGGGTGGTGGGTCTGTGTGCCTTCCAAATGGCACCATTATTCTCTATGTAGTGCACTACTTTAGACCAAGGCCCTATGGCACCCTATTCCCTATGTAGTGCACTACTTTTGACTAGGAATGCACAATATATCGGTGAACATATCAGAATCGGCCAATATTAGCTAAAAATTTCAACATCGGTATCATGCCGATTTTTAAAAACCGATGTCAAAGCTACCGTGCATACAGTTGAAGTCGGAAGTTTACATACGCCTTAGCCAAATACATTTCAACTCAGGTTTTCACAATTCCTGACATTTAATCCCAGTAAAAATTCCCTGTTTTAGGTCCGTTAGATTCACCACTTTATTTTAAGAATGTGAAATGTCAGAATAATAGTTGAGAGTGATTTATTTCAGCTTTTATTTCTTTCATCACATTCCCAGTGGGTCAGAAGTTTACATATACTCAATTAGTATTAGCTAGGTTGCCACTTGTTGTTCGCCTATTAAAAATTTAACTTCAGTTTATGAATAGCTAGCCAGCTAATTAAACCTGTTGCCCAAAGCTAACGTTATAAGCAGCCAGCTAGCTTCATCTGGCTAGTGAGGCTAGACCGGACTGGGTTATGTGTTGTGAAGCTAGCCACAATAAGGATTATGCACAATAGTGGAATTTGCATTAATCCTTCAAAATAAAAGTATGTCATTGACAGTGATGCCAATGAATACTAATAGTAGAATTATGCCATTTTATTTTGAAGGCTATCCGCAAAGTCCACTATTGTGGCTAGCTTCACAATAGATGGGTCTGACCACCATTAATTAAATAAGAAATCAAATCAAATCAAATTTTATTTGTCACATACACATGGTTAGCAGATGTTAATGCGAGTGTAGCGAAATGCTTGTGCTTCTAGTTCCGACAATGCAGTAATAACGAACAAGTAATCTAACTAACAATTCCAAAAAAACTACTGTCTTATACACAGTGTAAGGGGATAAAGAATATGTACATAAGGATATATGAATGAGTGATGGTACAGAGCAGCATAGGCAAGATACAGTAGATGATATCGAGTACAGTATATACATATGAGATGAGTATGTAAACCAAGTGGCATAGTTAAAGTGGCTAGTGATACATGTATTACATAAGGATGCAGTCGATGATATAGAGTACAGTATCTACGTATGCATATGAGATGAATAATCTAGGGTAAGTAACATTATATAAGGTAGCATTGTTTAAAGTGGCTAGTGATATATTTACATCATTCCCCATCAGTTCCCATTATTAAAGTGGCTGGAGTAGAGTCAGTGTCATTGACAGTGTGTTGGCAGTAGCCACTCAATGTTAGTGGTGGCTGTTTAACTGTCTTATAGTCACTGAAACAGATGATGTCGTTTTGTTATGTTTTTGGAGAAGAACATTTTTGCATCCATGAGCTAGCTAGCTTTTTTTATGACCAGGACTTTAGGTACGTGAGACAAATTTACCAGCGTCATAGCATACGTATTAGAGGTCGACCTGATTAATCGGAATGGCCGATTTAATTAGGGCCGATATCAAGTTTTCATAACAATGGTAGTCAGCATTTTTGGACACCGATTATGGCCAATTACATTGCACTCCACGAGGAGACTGTGTTGCAGGCTGACTACCTGTTACGCGAGTGCAGCAAGGAGCCACGGCTAGGTGCTAGCTAGCATTAAATGTATCTTATAAAAAAAACAATCAATCTTAACATAATCACTAGTTAACTACGCATGGTTGATGATATTACTAGTTCATCTAGCTTGTCCTGCGTTGCATATAATTGATGCAGTGCCTGTTAATGTATCATTGAATCATAGCCTACTTCGCCAAATGGGTGATTTAACAAGCGCATTTGCGAAAAAAGCACTGTCGTTGCACCAATGTGTACCTAACCATAAACATCAATACCTTTCTTAAAATCAATACACAAGTATATAATTTTAAACCTGCATATTTAGTTAATATTGCCTGCTAACATTAATTTCTTTTAACTAGGGAAATTGTGTCACTTTTCTTGTGTTCTGTGCAAGCAGAGTCAGGGTATATGCAGCAGTATATGCAGCCTGGCTTTTTGTGAACTGTGCGAAGACCATTTCTTCCTAACAACGACTAATTAATTTTCCAGAATTGTACATAATTATGACATCAAATTGAAGATTGTGCAATGTTTAGATTTCGGGATGCCACCCATTAGATAAAATACGGAACGGTTGTGTATTTCACTGAAATAATAAATGTTTTGTTTTTGAAATTATAGTTTCTGGATTTGACCATATTAATGACCTAAGGCTCGTATTTCTGTGTGTTATATTATGATTAAGTCTATGATTTGATAGAGCACAGTCTGACTGAGTGGTGGTAGGTTGCTGCAGGCTCGTAAGCATTCATTCAAACAGCACTTTCCTGCATTTGCCAGCAGCTCTTCGCTGTGCTTCAAGCATTACGCTGTTTATGACTTCAAGCCTATCAACTCCTGAGATTAGGCTGGCAATACTAAAGTACCTATTAGGACATCCAATAGTCAAAGGTATATGAAATACAAATGGTATAGAGAGAAATAGTACTATAATAACTACAACCTAAAACTTCTTACCTGGGAATATTGAAGACTCATGTTAAAAGGAACCACCAGCTTTCATATGTTCTCATGTTCTGAGCAAGGAACTTAAACGTTAGCTTTTTTACATGGCACATATTGCACTTTTACTTTCTTCTCCAACAGTTTGTTTTTGAATTATTTAAACCAAATTGAACATGTTTCATTATTTATTTGAGACTAAATAGATTTTATTGATGTATTAAGTTAAAATAAGTGTTCATTCAGTATTGTCGTGATTGTCATTATCACAAATCTATATTTGTATATAAAAATCGGCCGATTAATCCGTATCGGCTTTTTATTGGTCCTCCAATAATCGGTATCGGTGTTGAAAAATCCTAATCGGTCGACCTCTAATACGTATCGATGAATCATTATGACATATGAAATACGAGTGATAGTGTAATCAATGTGTTATAACTACGTAAAAAATGTATGAATGCATTAAATTATTATGTGACGTGCAGCCATATTCAGGTCCTGATTGGTCAACAAGCTTATTTGACACGTTAAATAGTGTTTTGCTAGTTTGCAGCCTTTTTTTTTTTTTTTTTTTTTTTTTTTTTTTGTACAGCTTTGACAGTGCTACTGTATGTTTTTTTTTGACACGCAAAGACCCAAACGCGTTCCATAGAAATCCTGGTTGAGAATGAAACGAATGAACAACGAAACAGCACAGCAAGTAAGTGAAAGAAATAGGTTTTGATTATGTTTTACTGGTAATGGGGATTAATGTAAAGTGCCAGCAAAATAACTTTTTGGTGTGTGTTACCTTTTAGAGTTTTTTACCTTTTATTTAACTAGGCAAGTCAGTTAAGAACAAATTCTTATTTACAATGACGGCCCGAACGATGCTGGGCAAATTGTGCGCCGCCCTATGGGACTCACAATCACGGCCGGATGTGATACAGCCTGGATTCGAACCAGGGACTGTAGTGACGCCTCTTGCACTGAGATGCAGTGCCTTAGACCGCTTTGTCCATGTGTGTGTGTTAAGCATTCTAGTACAGTTAAATAGTTGAAAGGCTGCTAAAATTTTAAATATCAGTTATCGGTATCTTTTTTTTTTTTTGCAAGGAAAATATTGAATATTGGTATCGGCCAAAATGTCATATGGGTGCATCACTACTTTTGACGATGGCCTAAACGGCTCTGGTCGACAGTAGTGTGATTTATAGGGAATAGGGTGACTTTTGGGATGCCGCTCAACCCTATATAGCCACATCCAACACAAGAAGGAAAGAAGATATGGTTTCTGTTCGCTCTGTCTGGACTTGGTGACTCACTCGTGTGATGTTTTTAACTATTTGACTTAGTGTGGTGGACTTCTGTAGGTTTTGGCTACTATGAGATGAAATGGGCCTCGCCTACTCTTTCACCACCTTTTATGCACTATTTATGTATGTAGGCTACACCTGGACGTTAACCCTCTTAAACAGCCTTTGACTAGCATCATTGCAGGGAATCAAACGCTTGTCTAACACACCTTGTTTCGAATGCTAACGCAGCCGAGTGTGGTTTCTGGTTTTGCCTTATGTGACCCGCAGAGAGAGTTGAAACAAACAAACAAATAATAATGTGAAGCTACCTTAAATTAAAAACTGAAAAGAGAAGGGTTGCGATTGGGTAATGTCATCAGACCAGTTTGTGCTAGATTCTGTTCTGACTGAGACATAATTCATAAACAAGTTGTGTAATTGCTCGGCTGCTGGCTCTGGCTGGCCCCATCTCGTTCCTCTCCAACTTGACAGTGAACCTCCGATAGAGAGGGAGGCAGACGAGTGAAACTTGTGCCTCACTGAAAGTGTTTCATAACATTGACTGACCAATGCCTTGCCTGGACCAAGCCACTGTACTGCCTCTCTGTAGACTTGTAAAATGGCTTTCTAGTTTTAACCAACTACCTTGGTCAAAATGGGCCATTCTGGCTAATCAAAAGGCTAAATGAAACAAATCTTTTAGTAAAAAGAAAAATGTTGTTTACATTACATTTACTTCTTACATCATACATTTACATCACCCCATTTTCTTTACATACTGAAGGATTGAGTATGGGCATAGATTAAGCAGTATATTCTGTTGTCAGATCTGTATGTACAAGTCTCACCCTCCTTCCACATGTTTGTGCAGCATCCATTGTAGAGGTCGACCGATTAATCGGAATGGCCGATTTCAAGTTTTCATATATTTTTGGACACCGATTTGCCAATTAAAAAAAAAATATATATATATATATTGTTTAAAAAAAATGTTTATTTAACTAGGCACGTCTGTTAAGAACAAATTCTTATTTTCAATGACTGCCTAGGAACGGTGGGTTAACTGCCTCGTTCAGGGGCAGAACGACAGATTTTTACCTTGTCAGCTCTGGGATTTGTTTTTGCAACCTTCCGGTTACTAGTCCAACGCTCTAACCACCTGCCTAACAGTGCACTCCACGAGGAGCCTGCGTGGCAGGCTGACTACCTGTTACGCGATGGCATTAAGAAGCCAAGGTAAGTTGCTAGCTAGCATTAAACTTATCTTATAAGAAACCATCAATCTTTACATAATCACTAGTTAACTACACATGGTTGATGATATTACTAGTTTATCTAGCTTGTCCTGCGTTGCATATAATCGATGCGGTGCCTGTTAATTTATCATCGAATCACAGCCTACTTCGACAAACGGGTGATGATTTAACAAGCGCATTTGCGAAAAAAGCATTGTCGTTGCACCAATGTGTACCTAACCATAAACATCAATGCCTTTCTTTAAAATCAACACACAAGTATATATTTTAAACCTGCATATTTAGTTAATATTGCCTGCTAACATGAATTTATTTTAACTATGGAAATTGTGGCACTTCTCTTGCGTTCCGTGCAAGCAGTCAGGGTATATGCAGCAGTTTGGGCCGCCTGGCTCATTGCGAACTGTGTGAAGTCCATTTATTCATAACAAAGGCCGTAATTAATTTGCCATTAAGTTAAAATAAGTGTTCATTCAGTATTGTTGTAATTGTCATTATTACAAATAAAAAATTTACCAATTAAAAAAAATATATATTTTTTTTATTTATTTATTTTTTAATCGGTATCGGCGTTGAAAAACCATAATCAGTCGACCTCTAATCTATTGTGCTCCCAGCTTGCCAACCAACATACAATAGTTCACCTCAGGTCGCCAATTACAACATCTGAAATGGTCAGGTTTTTATACCAGACAGTATCAATCGATCCCAGAAGTCTGCCTCAGTCTGGTCGAGCAGGTAACACCGCCGCCCGCAGAACATCATTCCAGGCTTATTTTCTTTTAAAAGTTTTCAATTCACTAGTCAGAAAAGTCTGTATAGCGTTCTCCCGCTAGAATGAACAATGTGCATCTTCTAGTGACCCGTTGATAAGACGGGCGCCTGTCAGTCACAAAGCCAGCCATGACAGGGAGACACTGCTGGTTTGTCAGTCACAAAGCCAGCCATGACAGGGAGGCACTGCTGGTTTGTCAGTCACAAAGCCAGCCATGACAGGGAGACACTGCTGGTTTGTCAGTCACAAAGCCAGCCATGACAGGGAGACACTGCTGGTTTGTCAGTCACAAAGCCAGCCATGACAGGGAGACACTGCTGGTTTGTCAGTCACAAAGCCAGCCATGACAGGGAGACACTGCTGGTTTGTCAGTCACAAAGCCAGCCATGACAGGGAGACAATGCTGGTTTGTCAGTCACAAAGCCAGCCATGACAGGGAGACACTGCTGGTTTGTCAGTCACAAAGCCAGCCATGACAGGGAGACACTGCTGGTTTGTCAGTCACAAAGCCAGCCATGACAGGGAGACACTGCTGGTTTGTCAGTCACAAAGCCAGCCATGACAGGGAGACACTGCTGGTTTGTCAGTCACAAAGCCAGCCATGACAGGGAGACACTGCTGGTTTGTCAGTCACAAAGCCAGCCATGACAGGGAGACACTGCTGGTTTGTCAGTCACAAAGCCAGCCATGACAGGGAGACACTGCTGGTTTGTCAGTCCACTTTTTTTTTTTTTTTTTTTTTTTTTTTTTGGTACCGGTGTTATTTGTGTGCTGTGTTTTTGCTGCAGTCTTATTTATTTTCCCGGAGGAAGGAGAGCATGATGCTTCTTAATAGTGAGTGAATGTACACGTCCCATGACATGGAAGTGGTAACGATGAGTTGAAATCCACTTAATTATTGTTTCATTGGCCTTTTCAGCCAAAGGATGTTTACTGGTCTTTGATTGACGACCAAACAGCTTGTGTTGACTAGTTTCTAAAAGGTGACACACTGACTGAATAAAGTCTCATATCCCGTGGCTATTCATAAAGCATACAAAGTAGTTATATATTTTGCAACGGGACAATAAAAATATATTGTATTTTTTCAGGGTTCAAAGTAGGGCTGGGACGATACCAGTGTTGCGATACTTGTTAATATCGTAATAAGGAAACAGAACACAAAGTGGATTTAACATCTTTAGGAAACATTTTCCAAGCTATAGCACACATTTTACATAATGCTGAGCTAAAGAGTTTGTTCTGCTTCCTGTTTTAATATTGTTTTTGCCATGAAAAAAATATTATGATGATGGTATTCTCCCTGCCCTAATTCGAAACCCACGTCAAGACTTGCCAGTGAACGCTAAAGGGATTCCTCAGTGTAGCCTAGTGATGAGTTGTTCGAACTAGCAACTCTTTTTGTACAGATCTTTTAGGCGAACTGAACCGAATTGCATCGGTGAGAGCGGTTCATTTGGCTCCCGAATTTGCATACTGGAAGGCTACCAATACTTTTTGGTGAATTATGTAAACACTCAATGAGGATGTTGAATCAGCAGGAACAGTGGGTAGTGATCCTCATTCTGGTTCAAAATGAACAGATTGAAGGTTATAAAAGCTAATGTTATGATTCTTGTATGGTATTATTAAACATATTGATACAGAGTGCATTCGGAACGTTTTTAGAAATGTTGTCAAATGTATTATACATTTTTGAAAAACATACCCTATTTACATAAGTAAATTTGCTATGAGGCTTGAAATTGAGCTCAGGTGCATGCTGTTTCCATTGATCATCCTTGATGTTTCTACAACTTGATTAGAGTCCACCTGTGTTCAATTAGGTTGAAGGAATCCTGTCCTCTTGGACAGGATTGTGTTGTGGCACAGATCTGGGCAAGGGTACAGTTAAAGTCAGAAGTTTACATACACCTTAGCCAAATACATTTAAACTGAGTTTTTCACAATTTTGACATTTAATCCAAGTAAAACTACCCTGTCTTAGGTCAGTTAGGATCATCACTTTTTTATTTTAAGAATGTGAAATTTCAGAATAATAGTAGAGAATGATTGATTTCAGCTTTTATTTCTTTCATCACATTCTCAGTGGGTCAGAGGGTTTACATACACTCAATTAGTATTTGGTAGCATTGCCTTTAAATTGTTTAACTTGGGTCAAACATTTCGGGTAGCCTTCCACAAGCTTCCCACAATAATTTCGATTACTTTTGGCCCATTCCTCCTGACAGAGCTGGTGTAACTGAGTCAGGTTTGTAGGCCTCCTTGCTCGCACGTGCTTTTTCAGTTCTGCCCACATTTTCTATGGGTTTGAGGTCAGGGCTTTGTGATGGCCACTCCAATACCTTGACTTTGTTGTCCTTATGCCATTTTGCACACAACTTTGGAAGTATGCTTGGGGTCATTGGCCATTTGGAAGACCCATTTGCGACCAAGCTTTAACCTCCTGATTGATGTCTTCAGATGTTGCTTCAATATGTCCACGTAATTTTCCTCCCTCATAATGCCTTCTATTTTGTGAAGTGCACCAGTCACTCCTGCAGCAAAGCACCCCCACAACATGATACTGCCACTCCCGTGATTCACAGTTGGGATGGTTCTTTGGCTTGCAAGCCTCCCCCTTTTTCCTCCAGACATAACGATGGTCATTATAGCCAAACTGTTCTATATTTATTTAATCAGCTCAGAGGAAATTTCTCAAAAGTACAATATTGTCCCCAAGTGCAGTTGCAAACCGTAGTCTCCCTTTTTTTCATGGTGGTTTTGGAGCAGTGCCTTCTTCCTTGCTGAGCGGCTTTGTTTGTACAGATGAACGTGCTACATTCAGGCGTTTGGAAATTGCTCCCAAGGATGAACCAGACTTGTGGAGGTCTACAATTTTTTTTCTGAGGTCATGGCTGATTTCTTTTGACTTTCCCATGATGTCAAGCAAAGAGGCACTGAGTTTGAAGGTAGGCCTTGAAATACATCCACAGGTACACTTCCAATTGACTCATTATGTCAATTAGCCTATCCGAAGCTTCTAAAGCTATGACAGAATTGTCTGGAATATTCCAAGCGGTTTAAATGCACAGTCAACTTGGTGTATGTGTACTTCTGACCCACTGGAATTGTGATCCCGACAAATGTGAGCAATCGGGGGAGAAGGGCCTTGGTCAGGGAGGTGACCAAGAATCCGATGGTCACTCTTGACAGAGCTCTGGAGTTTTCTCTGTGGAGATGGTTGTCCTTCTGGAAGGTTCTTCCATCTCTGCAGCCCTCCACCAATTAGGCCTTTATGATAGTGGCAAGGCGAAGCCATTCCTCAGTAGAAGGCACATGACAGCTCACTTGGAGTTTGCCAAAAGGCACCTAAAGGCTCTCAAGACCATGAGAAACAAGATTTTCTGGTCTGATGAAACCAAGATTGAACTCTTTGACACTATTGTATCGTCCTCATGAAAGAGCCTTGGCAACAGAATACACTACATTATCGTCTGCATAAAAGTGTCAGTTACAATTTCTTACAAACAAATCAATATTGTTCCTATAGATGGTAAAAAGTACAGGGCCCAAAATCGACTTTTACGGGACAACTTTAGCAACATTAAGGAAAGCTGATTTAACACCTCTACCATCTTCCTCCAGTATGATAGCACTGATAAGTGCTAACCTGTTTTAATCTGCCCCTGGTATGAATGCCACCAATAAATCACATCTGTGAGCTGCTGTTTTGTTTTAGTTATGCAAAGTCATAAAGGAAATGTGGAAGTGAATGTAGCTGGTTAATTTGGGAATGACTGTATCATCTGTCTAGAGGAGCTAGACATTTCACTGCAGAGCTGGGGTCAATCTAGAACTCAGGAGATTCATTGACATTCCAATTCTAGAATTGCGAAGTTCCGTCTATGAAGATTTTAGTATTTCAGTATACTTCCTTGAGTTTATTGGAATTGGCCATAACCCCGCTTCAGGCTATTTGGCACATTTCCTAGGGGTTGGGGTCAATCTAGAATGGAAAAGTACCATCTTCTATCTATTTCCACTTGCTGTGTGTGTCTGCAGATGAAATAATGATTAGGACACTAGTCTTTGCCTGAGCAAACCAGCAAGCTTTTCAAGCACATTCCCTAGAGGCACAGTTCCTAAAAGCTTCAGCAATTATTCACCAATCGCTGTCTAGTACATTAATAACATTTTAGATATTTTTAGAATAACTTTAGAGCATCATAGACAGTTTCTCAGACTATGGTTAAATACCACTAATCCTTAAATATTTTTTTTTTTTAAAGCTATGCAGTAATCATTCTGAATGGCCTTACTGTACTGAAGACTGAAATCTGTTATTTATTATTGATGAGTGGTTGTACGACCCAACTATTATTGGCATTGATTGCATCGTTGTCTGCTCCATCAGTGTCTCCCTGACCTTGGCTCCAGCAATAAATGCTGAACAGAAATATAAATGTAACATGCAACAATTTAAACGATTTTTCTGAGTTACAGTTCATAAAAGGAAATCAGTCAAATAAATAAATTGGGCACTAATCTATGGATTTCACATGACTGGGCAGGGATGTAGCCAATCCCCACTGGGGAGTCAGGCCTGGCCAATCAATGAGTTTTCCCCTACAAAAAGTATTTTTTACAGACAGAAATACTCCTCAATTTCATCAGCTGCCCGGGTGGCTGGTGTCAGACAATCCCGCAGGTGAAGCAGTCAGTCGTATGTGGATGTCTTGGGCTGGCATGGTTACACCTGGTCTGCGGTTGTGAGGCCGGTTTAACATACTGACAAATTATCTAAAATGACACGAGGCGGCTTATGGTAGAGAAATTAACATTAAATTATCTGGCAACAGCTCTGGTGGACATTCCTCCAGTCAGCATGCCAATTTCATGCTCCCTCAACTTGAGACATCTATGGCATTGTGTTGTGTGACAAAACTGCACATTTTAGTGGCCTTTATTGTCCCCCAGCACAAGGTACACCTGTGTAATGATCATGCTCTTTAATCAGGTTATTGATAGAGCACACCTGTCAGGTGGATGCGTTATCTTGGCAAAGGAGAAATTCTCACTAATAGGGATGTTAACAAAATTGGAGAAAAATCAGCTTTTTGTGCGTATAGAACATTTCTGGGATCTTTTTATTTCAGCTCATGGAACTTGGGACGAACACTTTGCATGTTGCGTTTATATTTTCGTTCAGTATACTGTTGGAAAACAACAAAGCAACCAGGCTACCTGCAGCAGTCACCCAGCAAAACCTTGACAATAAGTATTTCAATAGTTGCTGCATGTTTGTTCTTCCTGAGGCCACCATTGGGTAGGAGAGGGAGGCCCAGGGAGAATATGTATACGTCCCAAATTGCACCCTAGTATTCCCTATATAGTGCAATACTTTTGACCAGGGTCCTATGTGCCCTGGTCAAAAGTAGTGCACTATGTAGGGAATAGGGTGGCATTTGGGACACATTCCATGCTGAGCTAATGCAGGCTGTCCACTACCGTCCGTCTGTCGTCTGCAGGAGACACACACACACACACATACATCTGGCCCTCCGCCTGTCTGTCTGCCTGCTGATGTCTACTCTGCTGCCAGACCAGGGCCTCAAACTAACTGTGTGGTCAACTTACTGTTTTGTTTTCACTTAACCATTATTTATACAGTCTCATTGAGATTTAAATCTCTTTAACAAGAGAGACCTGGTCTGTAAGACATGTGTGTGTTGAAGTCAGAAGTTTACAAACACTTAGGTTGGAGTCATTAAAACTATTTTTTTTAACCACTCCACAAATTTCTTGTTAACAAACTATAGTTTCGTCAAGTTGGTTAGGACATCTACTTTCTGCATGACACAAGTAATGTATCCAACAATTGTTTACAGACCAGATTATTTCACTTAAAATTCACTGTATCACAATCCCAGTGGGCCAGAAGTTTACATACGTTAAGTTGACTGCCTTTAAACAGCTTGGAAAATTCCAGAAAATGTCATGGATTTAGAGGCTTCTGAAAGGCTAATTGACATCATTTGAGTCAATTGGAGGTGTACCTGTGGGTGTATTTCAATGCCTACCTTCAAACTCAGTGCCTCTTTGCTTGACATCAATGGAAAATCAAAAGAAATCAGCCATAACCTCAGAAAAACTATTGTAGGCCTCCACATGTCTGGTTCATCCTTGGGAGCAATTTCCAAACGCCTGAAGGCACCACGTTCATCTGTACAAACAATAGAATGCAAGTATAAACACCACCAAATCAAATTTTATTTGTCACAAACACATGGTTAGCAGATGTATCGAAATGCTTGTGCTTCTAGTTCCGACCATGCAGTAATATCTAACAATTTCACAACTACCTTATACACACAAGTGTAAAGGAATGAATAAGAATATGTACATAAAAATATATGGATGAGCGATGGCCGAACGGCATAGGCAAGTTGCAGTAGATGGTATAGAGTACAGTATATACATATGTGATGAGTAGTTATATAAAGTGGCATTGTTTCAAGTGGCTAGTGATACATTTATTACATCCAATTTTTAATTATTCAAGTGGCTAGAGATTGAGTCAGTATGTTGGCAGCAGCCACTCAATGTTAGTGATGGCTGTTTAACAGTCTGTTGACCTTGAGATAGAAGCTGTTTTTCAGTCTCTCGGTCCCAGCTTTGATGCACCTGTATTGACCTCGCCTTCTGGATGATAGTGGGGTGAACAGGCAGTGGCTCGGGTGGTAGCATTTCGCTACACTCGTATTAATTAGCAGTGGTGCATTGGTGCGTTTGGCTGCATGCATCGCCCCCTGAAGAGCCTTACGGTCCGCGGCAGTGGAGTTGCTGTACCAGGTTGTGATGCAGCCCTACGGTAGGCTCTCGATGGTGCTCCTTTAGAACACTGTGAGGGTCCTCGGTGACGGGCTGAATTTCTTCACTATCCTGAGGTTGAAAAGTCACTGTCGTGCCTTCTTCACCACTGTGTCGTGTGGTTAGAACATTTCAGCTTCTCTGAGAAGTGTACGCCGAGGAATTTGAAGTTATTGACGGGAATCAGTGTGCCGCCTCCCAGTACTGTTGAGTTGTCAGCGAACATGATGATGAAGATGGAACTGTGTGAGGCCATGCAGTCATGGATATACAGGAGGGGACTCAGGGTATTTGTGCTCTAATCGTGAGGAAAAGGAGGAAACAAGCTTCTCCGGTAGGGTGGTGTTGCTGACCACGATATGGCTGGATTTCTTCTTTAGTGATCCGTGATTTGTTATGAGCCCCTGCTTCATAGGCCTTGTGTCCGAGCCAGTGGATTGCTCCTCCACTTGGTCCCTATACTTGTGTTTTGCCATCTCAATCGATCTGCCTATGTTGTATTTGTACTGTTTAACCAAACGATTGTCCCCGGTCAGCTTGTTTACAAGCACCATCTCTCTTTTCAGTTTGCTGCTATATTTTGAAATCCACTCGGTATCACGCCATCAATGCATATTTTGGTGACTGAGTCGGCGTATTCATTGATATCTCCAGAGGCAACTCGGAACATATTCCAGCCCACGTGATCAAAACAGTCTCGGAGTACAAAATGTACACATTTTGATTTGTCGGCCCAACGCTGTACAAAATGGATTTTCTATGTTTGCTTTTACCCATCTTATCAATAGGTGCCTTTTTTTGCAGGGCATTGGAAAACCTCCCTGGTCTTTGTGGTTGAATCTGTGTTTGAAATTCCACTGTTCGTCTAACGGCACCTTAAAGATAGTTGTACGTGTGGGGTTACAGAGATGAGGAGGTAGTCATTCAAACTTATGTGACTTGTTTAGCAACATTTTGCTCCTTTACTTTTATTTAGGCTTGGCATTACAAAGGGTTTGAACATTTATTGACTCAAGACATTTCAGCTTTTCATTTTTTATTAATTGTAAACATTTTTGAAAAACGACTCCACATTTATGGGGTACTATGCGGCCAGTGACAAAAAAAAAACATTTAAATATATTTAATAAATGTGAGAAGTCAAGGAGTGTGAATACTTTAAGGCATTGTACATTTAAAAAAAAAAAAAAAAAGTTTTATTTAACTAGGCAAGTCAGTTAAGAACAAATTCTTATTTACAATGACAGTCTACTGAGGAACAGTGGGTTAACTGCCTTGTTCAGGGGCAGAACAACAGATTTTTACCTTGTCAGCTCAGGGATTCGATCTAGCAACCTTTCGGTTACTGGCCCGACGTTCTAACCACTAGGCTACCAGCCACTTAGGATATGCTTGATACAGACGTGCTCAAATTTGTTGTTACACTTACAGCTCACTAAAATAATGCTTCATTCCTCCTGAAAAGTGATTAAATGAAAAGCTATTTTTATCATGTTTACTTGCATGCCTTTGGTTTGTCATAGAATAAATCAAAGAAGCTGTGAAAAGATATGAATTATTGCTTATTCTACAAAGATATTCTAAAATGGCCTGGACACATTTGTTGGTACCCCTTAGAAAATATTAAACTATTGGATTATAGTGATATTTCAAACTAATTTGTCTCTTTAATTAGTATCACGTCTCCACTCTTGTAATCAGTCATCCAGCCTATTTAAATGGAGTAAAGTAGTCACTGTGCTGCTTGGTATCATTGTGTGCACCACACTGAACATGGACCAGAGTAAAGTAGTCACTGTGCTGCTTGGTATCATTGTGTGCACCACACTGAACATGGACCAGAGTAAAGTAGTCACTGTGCTGCTTGGTATCATTGTGTGCACCACACTGAACATGGACCAGAGTAAAGTAGTCACTGTGCTGCTTGGTATCATTGTGTTGCACCACACTGAACATGGACCAGAGTAAAGTAGTCACTGTGCTGCTTGGTATCATTGTGTTGCACCACACTGAACATGGACCAGAGTAAAGTAGTCACTGTGCTGCTTGGTATCATTGTGTGCACCACACTGAACATGGACCAGAGTAAAGTAGTCACTGTGCTGCTTGGTATCATTGTGTGCACCACACTGAACATGGACCAGAGTAAAGTAGTCACTGTGCTGCTTGGTATCATTGTGTGCACCACACTGAACATGAACCAGAGTAAAGTAGTCACTGTGCTGCTTGGTATCATTGTGTGCACCACACTGAACATGGACCAGAGTAAAGTAGTCACTGTGCTGCTTGGTATCATTGTGTGCACCACACTGAACATGGACCAGAGTAAAGTAGTCACTGTGCTGTTTGGTATCATTGTGTGCACCACACTGAACATGGACCAGAGTAAAGTAGTCACTGTGCTGCTTGGTATCATTGTGTGCACCACACTGAACATGGAACAGAGTAAAGTAGTCACTGTGCTGCTTGGTATCATTGTGTGCACCACACTGAACATGGACCAGAGTAAAGTAGTCACTGTGCTGCTTGGTATCATTGTGTGCACCACACTGAACATGGACCAGAGTAAAGTAGTCACTGTGCTGCTTGGTATCATTGTGTGCACCACACTGAACATGGACCAGAGTAAAGTAGTCACTGTGCTGCTTGGTATCATTGTGTGCACCACACTGAACATGGACCAGAGTAAAGTAGTCACTGTGCTGCTTGGTATCATTGTGTGCACCACACTGAACATGGACCAGAGTAAAGTAGTCACTGTGCTGCTTGGTATCATTGTGTGCACCACACTGAACATGGACCAGAGTAAAGTAGTCACTGAGCTGTTTGGTATCATTGTGTGCACCACACTGAACATGGACCAGAGTAAAGTAGTCACTGTGCTGTTTGGTATCATTGTGTGCACCACACTGAACATGGACCAGAGTAAAGTAGTCACTGTGCTGTTTGGTGTCATTGTGTGCACCGCACTGAACATGGACCAGAGTAAAGTAGTCACTGTGCTGTTTGGTATCATTGTGTGCACCACACTGAACATGGACCAGAGTAAAGTAGTCACTGTGCTGTTTGGTATCATTGTGTGCACCACACTGAACATGGACCAGAGTAAAGTAGTCACTGTGCTGTTTGGTATCATTGTGTGCACCACACTGAACATGGACCAGAGTAAAGTAGTCACTGTGCTGTTTGGTATCATTGTGTGCACCACACTGAACATGGACCAGAGTAAAGTAGTCACTGTGCTGTTTGGTATCATTGTGTGCACCACACTGAACATGGACCAGAGTAAAGTAATCACTGTGCTGTTTGGTATCATTGTGTGCACCACACTGAACATGGACCAGAGTAAAGTAGTCACTGTGCTGTTTGGTATCATTGTGTGCACCACACTGAACATGGACCAGAGTAAAGTAGTCACTGTGCTGTTTGGTATCATTGTGTGCACCACACTGAACATGGACCAGAGTAAAGTAGTCACTGAGCTGTTTGGTATCATTGTGTGCACCACACTGAACATGGACCAGAGTAAAGTAGTCACTGTGCTGTTTGGTATCATTGTGTGCACCACACTGAACATGGACCAGAGTAAAGTAGTCACTGTGCTGCTTGGTATCATTGTGTTGCACCACACTGAACATGGACCAGAGTAAAGTAGTCACTGTGCTGCTTGGTATCATTGTGTGCACCACACTGAACATGGACCAGAGTAAAGTAGTCACTGTGCTGTTTGGTATCATTGTGTGCACCACACTGAACATGGACCAGAGTAAAGTAGTCACTGTGCTGTTTGGTATCATTGTGTGCACCACACTGAACATGGACCAGAGAAAGCAAAGGAGAGATTTGTCTGAGGAGATCAGAAAGACAATAATAGACAAGCACGGTAAAGGTCAAGGCTACAAGACCATCTCCAAGCAGCTTGATGTTCCTGTGACAACAGTTGCAAATATTTTTAACAAGTTTAAGGTCCATATGGAACTGTAGCCAACCTTCCCGGGTGCGCAACCTCGAGAGGAAAATCGACCCCAGATTGAACAGAAGGAGAGTGCAAATGGTAGAAAAAGAACCAAGGATAACTGCCAAAGAGATACAAGGTGAAGGTACTTCAGTTTACAAGGTGAAGGTACTTCAGTTTACAAGGTGAAGGTACTTCAGAATACAAGGTGAATACAAGGTGAATACAAGGTGAATACAAGGTGAATACAAGGTGAATACAAGGTGAAGGTACTTCAGTTTACAAGGTGAATACAAGGTGAATACAAGGTGAATACAAGGTGAATACAAGGTAAATACAAGGTGAAGGTACTTCAGTTTACAAGGTGAATACAAGGTGAATACAAGGTGAATACAAGGTGAATACAAGGTGAATACAAGGTGAATACAAGGTGAATACAAGGTAAATACAAGGTGAAGGTACTTCAGTTTACAAGGTGAATACAAGGTGAATACAAGGTGAATACAAGGTGAATACAAGGTGAATACAAGGTGAAGGTACTTCAGTTTCTGTTTGCACCATCTGTCGCTTTCTGAGTGAAAGTGGGCTCCATGGAAGAAGACCCAGGAGGACTCTACTTTTCAAGGAAAAACATAAAAAAAGCCAGACTGGAATTTGCTAAAATGCATATTGACAAGCCACAATCCTGGGGGAATGTCCTTTGGACAGACGAGTCAAAACTGGAGCTTTTTGGCAAGTCACATCAGGTCTATGTTCACAGATGAAAAAATGAAGCATTCAAAGAAAATAACAACATGGCTACAGTGAAACATGGAGGAGGCTTGGTTATGTTCTGGGGCTGCTTTGCTGTGCCTGGCCTAGGGTGCCTTGAATCTGTGCAGGTCACAATGAAAAATGACTTCTCAAGACTATCAATGCATTCTGGAGCGAAACGTACTGCCCAGTGTCAGAAAGCTCTGTCTCAGTCCCAGGTCATGGGTCTGCCAACAGGATAATGACTCAATATACACAGCTAAAAGCACCCAAGAATGGATAAGAACAAAACATTGGACTAATCTGAAGTGACCTTCTGAGTCCTGATCTGAATCCTATCGACGAACGTCTATGGAAAGAGCTAAAAGTTGCAGTCTGGAGAAGGCACCCATCAAACATGAGACAGCTGGAATACTTTGCTCAGGATGAGTGGACCAAGCTACCTGTTACCAGGTGCAGAAGTCTCATTGAGAGCGACAGAATACTTTTGATTGCAGTGATTTCCTCTAAAGGTTGTGCAACAAGATATTAGGTTAAGGGTCCCATAAATTTAGTCCATATGGCATTTTCATTTGTTTTGTTTACAATATTATGTTTAATAAAAAATCAAAAGCAAAGTGTGATTTTCTATTAAATATGGAAAAAACAATGGTGGACGCCAATTACTTCTGTCAGTTTCAAGTTATTTCAGAGAATATGGAGTTGTTTTTTTTGTTTTGGAGGGGTGCCAACAAATTTGAGACTAATATGCAGATGTGCGATATCATTTTCAGGGCAGTTTTACTGTAACTCACCTTAGTATCTTCATGTACTATGAATAAATGATCTAAATGCATTGCAGAGGAGGGCTTTCTGTTCCAATAGTTTTGTGCCATGTTCTTGTCTAAACGGTGAGTGTTTTTAAAGTGAATTAGAAGCCACAGAACCGCCATTTATAATGTGGTTGGTTTGTGGTTTCTTTTCATATCTTCGACCCATGAGGTTCAGTTCAGGACAATTGTAGTGCTGCAACCCCCCAGCCTATTTGTTTTGGGTTTCTTATTTAGATATATTATTACCTTTTCTGTATTTATATTCATCTAAACTCCTCTACTTTAGAGAAAAACGATCATTTAATCAGCGCTGTTTGACCTCTCAAATCACAAACAATGGGCTATTCCACAGTCACAGAATGATGTTGAGACTCAGATTTTTTTTACTTAAAAATCGGTCAAACAAAAACCAATGGTTCCCAAGTTAAACCCAATGCACAATGACTACTTTGAACTATTGTCTCCTGAAAATGTCAATCATAAAACTTTTACTAGAAGAACAGTGCAGAATGACGGTTTGCGTTGTCATTCTGTCAAATTTGACATATTCACTGTTCCAGGAACTTTATTTGTGAGATATTATTGGTCAGTGGCCGTCAAATTATTCAGTTGATCTCCGAGCAAGTTTATTCTACTTATCTGTTTTTTGAATTTATTTGAAGTTCAGCTTAGTTTGTCAGGGGTTCCAAAATGATTTCACAATCGTTTAGTTCTGAACAGACCCGTTCTTTTTTTTTTTTTTTGCCTCTAGCTCGACATTCATTTACATCACCAATCGGTGCAGGTAGCTGCCTCTAGCTCGACATTCATTTACATCACCAATCGGTGCAGGTAGCTGCCTCTAGCTCGACATTCATTTACATCACCAATCGGTGCAGGTAGCTGCCTCTAGCTCGACATTCATTTACATCACCAATCGGTGCAGGTAGCTGCCTCTAGCTCGACATTCATTTACATCACCAATCGGTGCAGGTAGCTGCCTCTAGCTCGACATTCATTTACATCACCAATCGGTGCAGGTAGCTGCCTCCAGCTCGACATTCATTTACATCACCAATCGGTGCAGGTAGCTGCCTCTAGCTCGACATTCATTTACATCACCAATCGGTGCAGGTAGCTGCCTCCAGCTCGACATTCATTTACATCACCAATCGGTGCAGGTAGCTGCCTCCAGCTCGACATTCATTTACATCACCAATCGGTGCAGGTAGCTGCCTCCAGCTCGACATTCATTTACATCACCAATCGGTGCAGGTAGCTGCCTCTAGCTCGACATTCATTTACATCACCAATCGGTGCAGGTAGCTGCCTCCAGCTCGATTCATTTACATCACCAATCGGTGCAGGTAGCTGCCTCTAGCTCGACATTCATTTACATCACCAATCGGTGCAGGTAGCTGCCTCCAGCTCGACATTCATTTACATCACCAATCGGTGCAGGTAGCTGCCTCTAGCTCGACATTCATTTACATCACCAATCGGTGCAGGTAGCTGCCTCTAGCTCGACATTCATTTACATCACCAATCGGTGCAGGTAGCTGCCTCTAGCTCGACATTCATTTACATCACCAATCGGTGCAGGTAGCTGCCTCTAGCTCGACATTCATTTACATCACCAATCGGTGCAGGTAGCTGCCTCCAGCTCGACATTCATTTACATCACCAATCGGTGCAGGTAGCTGCCTCTAGCTCGACATTCATTTACATCACCAATCGGTGCAGGTAGCTGCCTCTAGCTCGACATTCATTTACATCACCAATCGGTGCAGGTAGCTGCATCCAGCTCGACATTCATTTACATCACCAATCGGTGCAGGTAGCTGCCTCCAGCTCGACATTCATTTACATCACCAATCGGTGCAGGTAGCTGCCTCTAGCTCGACATTCATTTACATCACCAATCGGTGCAGGTAGCTGCCTCTAGCTCGACATTCATTTACATCACCAATCGGTGCAGGTAGCTGCCTCCAGCTCGACATTCATTTACATCACCAATCGGTGCAGGTAGCTGCCTCTAGCTCGACATTCATTTACATCACCAATCGGTGCAGGTAGCTGCCTCTAGCTCGACATTCATTTACATCACCAATCGGTGCAGGTAGCTGCCTCTAGCTCGACATTCATTTACATCACCAATCGGTGCAGGTAGCTGCCTCTAGCTCGACATTCATTTACATCACCAATCGGTGCAGGTAGCTGCCTCCAGCTCGACATTCATTTACATCACCAATCGGTGCAGGTAGCTGCCTCTAGCTCGACATTCATTTACATCACCAATCGGTGCAGGTAGCTGCCTCTAGCTCGACATTCATTTACATCACCAATCGGTGCAGGTAGCTGCCTCCAGCTCGACATTCATTTACATCACCAATCGGTGCAGGTAGCTGCCTCTAGCTCGACATTCATTTACATCACCAATCGGTGCAGGTAGCTGCCTCTAGCTCGACATTCATTTACATCACCAATCGGTGCAGGTAGCTGCCTCTAGCTCGACATTCATTTACATCACCAATCGGTGCAGGTAGCTGTCTCTAGCTCGACATTTATTTACATCACCAATCGGTGCAGGTAGCTTTGCCCGCTCCATAGCGAGCGGCTCCATTTAGCCTAGTTGTGTACATGCGTGAGATGCGACTGAAATTGGTCATCTTGTTATGACATGCATGCGTTCTCTGAATTAGGCCCACAGAACTATACGTATGGAGGAACGTTAGTATCTTTGAATTTACGAGAGTTGGCTTAACGTTGGACCAGAGGTAGTTAGCTTGTGTGTGCAGAGCAGCACCAGAATTTAAAAACACGTTTTACATATCAGCATTTAATAAATCCAGTGTGAAACGCAATAACTAGTATCCTTAACTAGAATTAATTGAGGAAGTTAATCCATTTTTCCCTTATTACAAATCTGAAACGGGTATGTAGGCTACGGTAGCCTGTGCGTCAGTGGGGGAGGGGCTACGGTAGCCTGTGCGTCAGTGGGGGAGGGGCTACGGTAGCCTGTGCGTCAGTGGGGGAGGGGCTACGGTAGCCTGTGCGTCAGTGGGGGAGGGGCTACGGTAGCCTGTGCGTCAGTGGGGGGGGGGCTACGGTAGCCTGTGCGTCAGTGGGGGAGGGGCTACGGTAGCCTGTGCGTCAGTGGGGGAGGGGCTACGGTAGCCTGAGAAAGAAGCTTGAACACACACTTTGGGCAAAAATCAAAGTTTAGAAGAAGAAAAATCTAACACTGAACATAATTCATGATGGTTTTTGATTTATTTTATTTTTGTTTTGGAGTCAAAGATAATCATTTAATTGTTTTATTTCAGTTTATGAAATTGGTTAATCCAATAATAACCTTGCATCAGAGGCACAGATTCTCAATGTGTCTGTGCGCATTAGTCCAGCAGCCCCCAGCAGTTGTCTGTCTGTCGGTCGGTGTGTGTGTTAGGGTTGGGTGGTATCCAGTCTTTCCTGTACCATATCAGGTATATGGTACACAAAGGGGGCACTATTTCTTTCAACAACAACAAAAAATAAAAATGTTTGTTTTGGGAAGCACAATTGTTTGGGGGGCAGCAGGGATCCTTCTCAAACTGTGTGTGTGTGTGGTTGTCTGTTAGTCTTCCAGCCCCCAGCCTTGTCCTCTTTGTCCTGTCTGTCTATGAGCAATCCATGTTCTCTTCTCAACACTAATGAAGAGTAAGCCAAGGTGAGAGACAGAGAGAGAGAGAGAGCATGGTGGTTTCCATGGTAACCCCATTGGTTTGTGTGATGTTCCTTTCCCCCTTGTTGATAGGAAGGACTCTTAACAGCTAGGCTGCTCCTCAAGTGGCACCCTATTCCCCATGGGCCCTGGTCAAAAGAATGGCCAGGGAATAGAATGGCACTAAGGACGCAGGCAGCCCTAGACTGGACTACCTGCGGTGTTATGGATAGAATAGGATGTGAATACCCACCCACAGACAGTCCATTAACTCACTTACATCTGTGACAGTTGTTCGTTCCTGTTCTCCCTGGTTGTTCTACAGCAGCCTTTTCCAAACTTTTTTTGTGCCAGGGACCGACCGGCAAGGCATGGCCTTCTTCCTCTGGGGGGCCCCAACTAAAAAAAAAAAGATTGACAATCGCTTTTAAATAATATAAAAACTATTTTTTATTTTATTTCCTTTTAATTTTTACTTGATATCAAATCAAATTGTATTTGTCACATGCCAAGTGGTGTAGACCTTACAGTGAAATGCTTCCTTTACGAGCCCTTAACCAACAACGCAGAGTTAAAAAGTAAGAATGAATTAGCAAAAAAGGAAATGATAATAAAATAACAATCCTGTTGGGCGGTTTTTACTACGTATACTAATAAATGTTGTATTTACTTGGCTGCGTTTATGGTCAACCTGTGCTGTCCGTGTCGTCTTCAGGGGCTGTCTGTCCAGGCTGTCTGTCCGTGTCGTCTTCAGGGGCTGTCTGTCCGGGCTGTCTGTCCGGGGTCTGTCCGTGTCGTCTTTCAGGGGCTGTCTGTCCGTGTCGTCTTCAGGGGCTGGTCTGTCTGTCCGGGCTGTCTGTCCGTGTCTGTCTTCAGGGGCGGTCTGTCCGTGTCGTCTTCAGGGGCGGTCTGTCCGTGTCGTCTTCAGGGGCGGTCTGTCCGCGTCGTCTTCAGGGGCGGTCTGTCTGTCCGCGTCGTCTTCAGGGGCGGTCTGTCCGCGTCGTCTTCAGGGGCGGTCTGTCCGCGTCGTCTTCAGGGGTCTGTCGGTCTGTCTTCAGGGGCGTCTGTCCGCTTTCAGGGGCGGTCTGTCCGCGTCGTCTTCAGGGGCGGTCTGTCCGCGGTCTGTCGTCTTCAGGGGCGGTCTGTCCGCGTCGTCTTCAGGGGCGGTCTGTCCGCGTGTCTTCAGGGGCGGTCTGTCCGTGTCGTCTTCAGGGGCGGTCTGTCCGCGTCGTCTTCAGGGGCGGTCTGTCCGCGTCGTCTTCAGGGGCGGTCTGTCCGCGTCGTCTTCAGGGGCGGTCTGTCCGCGTCGTCTTCAGGGGCGGTCTGTCGGTCTTCAGGGGCGGTCTGTCCGCGTCGTCTTCAGGGGCGGTCTGGTCTCTTCAGGGGCGGTCTGTCCGTGTCGTCTTCAGGGGCGGTCTGTCCGGGGCGTCGTCTTCAGGGGCGGTCTGTCCGCGTCTGTCTTCAGGGGCGGTCTGTCCGGGGCTGTCTGTCTTCAGTCTCTTCAGGGGCTGTCTGTCCGGGGCGTCTGTCTTCAGGGGCGGTCTGTCCGTGTCTGTCTTCAGGGGCTCTGTCTGTCTCTGTCTTCAGGGGCTGTCTGTCTTCAGGGGCTGTCTGTCTTCAGGGGCTGTCTGTCTTCTTCAGGGGGGCGTCTGTCTTCAGGGGCTGTCTGTCTTCTTCAGGGGCTGTCTGTCTTCAGGGGCTGTCTGTCTTCAGGGGCTGTCTGTCTTCAGGGGCTGTCTGTCTTCAGGGGCTGTCTGTCTTCAGGGGCTGTCTGTCTTCAGGGGCTGTCTGTCTTCAGGGGCTGTCTGTCTTCAGGGGCTGTCTGTCCGTGTCGTCTTCAGGGGCTGTCTGTCCAGGGGCTGTCTGTCTTCAGGGGCTGTCTGTCCGGGGCTGTCTGTCTTCAGGGGCGGTCTGTCTTCGGGGCGGTCTGTCCGTGTCTGTCTTCAGGGGCGGTCTGTCCGTGTCGTCTTCAGGGGCGGTCTGTCCGTGTCGTCTTCAGGGGCGGTCTGTCCGTGTCTGTCTTCAGGGGCGGTCTGTCCGTGTCTGTCTTCTTCAGGGGCTGTCTGTCTTCAGGGGCTGTCTGTCTTCAGGGGCTGTCTGTCTTCAGGTCGGGGCTGTCTGTCTTCAGGGGCTGTCTGTCCCTGTCTGTCTTCAGGGGCTGTCTGGGGCTGTCTGTCTTCAGTGTCGTCTTCAGGGGCTGTCTGTCCGTGTCGTCTTCAGGGGCTGTCTGTCTTCGTGTCTGTCTTCGTGTCGTCTTCAGGGGCTGTCTGTCCGTGTCGTCTTCAGGGGCTGTCTGTCCGTGTCTGTCTTCAGGGGCTGTCTGTCCGTGTCGTCTTCAGGGGCTGTCTGTCCGTGTCGTCTTCAGGGGCTGTCTGTCCGTGTCGTCAGGGGCGGTCTGTCCGTGTCTGTCTTCAGGGGCGGTCTGTCCGTGTCTGTCTGTCCGTGTCTGTCTTCAGGGGCTGTCTGTCCGTGTCTGTCTTCAGGGGCTGTCTGTCTTCAGGGGCTGTCTGTCTGGGCTGTCTGTCCGTGTCGTCTTCAGGGGCTGTCTGTCCGGGCTGCTGTCTGTCTTCAGGGGCTGTCTGTCTGTCTTCAGGGGCTGTCTGTCTTCAGGGGCTGTCTGTCTTCACGGGCTGTCTGTCTTCACGGGCTGTCTGTCTTCACGGGCTGTCTGTCTTCAGGGGCTGTCTGTCTGTGTCGTCTTCAGGGGCTGTCTGTCTGTGCAATAAAAAATAATACAAATAGTTTAGTCGTATGAATGAAAGGTTCCATCATGTAGAGCAGTGGTTCACAAACTTCTTATAGTCTCGTACCCCTTCAAACATTCAACCTCCAGCTGCGTGTACCCCCTCTAGCACCAGGGTCAGCACACTCTACAATGTTGTTTTTTTGCCATCATTGGAAGCCTGCCACACACACACTATACGATACATTTATTAAACATAAGAATGAGTGTGAGCTTTGTCACAACCCGGCTCGTGGGAAGTGACAAAGAGCTCTTATAGGACCAGGGCACAAATAATAATATAATAATAATCAATAATTTTGCTCTTTTAACCATCTTACATATAAAACCTTATTTGTTCATCAAAAAATTGTGAATAACTCACCACAGGTTAATGAGAAGGGTGTGCTTGAAAGGATGCACATAACTCTGCAATGTTGGGTTGCATTGGAGAGAGTCTCCGTCTTAAATCATTTCCCACACACAGTCTGTGCCTGTATTTAGTTTTCATGCTAGTGAGGGCCGAGAATCCACTCTCACATAGGTACGTGGTTGCAAAGGGCATCAGTGTCTTAACAGGGCAATTTGCCAAGGCAGGATACTCTGAGCGCAGCCCGATCCAGAAATCTGACAGTGGCTTCTGATTTAAATTCAGAATCCACTGGCATTGCGCGTACGCCTGGGGGGTAACCATACTCTATCCATCATGTATCATAAATAATACTATTTAGGACTATATACTGTAGCATTTGGGAAGTCATCAACAGCTGCTGTTTAAATTCAGCCCACAATACACATAGGGTATAGGTTTTCAAGCTTTGGTTGATTTCTAATGGAATCTACAAGTTAGTAATAAATATGTTGCATTCACGTCTCCATCTCAACCAAAAAATAACATTTTAAAGAATTGGCTCTGATGTAGCTATCCAAGCAGAAAATACATCTCCTTTGAATGTTAATATTTGGTTGTGTTGTCAACCAAACATAATTCAATATTACTTTTGTAAGACAGGCTTAATATTAGGTTATTGAATGTCTTACAAACTATGTAACAGTATTTATTCAACCTTAAAATGAGTAACACGCCTCCCAGAGTGGCGCGGTAGTCTAAGACACTGCATCACAGTTACTAGCTGTGCCACCAGAGATCCTGGTTCAAGTCCAGGCTCTATCGCAGGCGACCACAACCCGGAGACCCAGCGCACAATTGGTCCAGCGTCGTCCGGGTTAGGGGAAGGTTTGGCTGGCATGGATGTCCTTGTCCCATCGCGCTCTAGCAAATCCTGTTGCGGGCTGGGCGCATCCACGCTGACGCGTTCACAAGATATATGGTATTTCCTCTGACCACGGTGCGGCTGGCTTCCGGGTTAAACAGGTGTTGTGTCAGGAAGCAGTGTGGCATGGTTACGTTGTGTTTCGAAAGACGGACGGCTCTCGACCTTCGCCTCTCCCGAGTCTGTAGGTGAGTTGTAGCGATGAGACAAGACTGTAACTACCAATTGGATACAACGAAATTGGGGAGAAAGGGGTAAAAAATAATAATGTATATATATATATATATATATATATATTAGTAACACATCCATGGCCACATTTTGAGGTTACTGTAACAATAAATGTCTTATGTAATCATAGAAACTGTCTGTGGACATCTTCATTAATTGCTGAAAGAATTTGAACAGAATTTCAAATGGCATTGATCACTTGCAAGATGTACTTAATGTAATCTCAACAAACCGCACATCGGGTCATTTGGTTGCACTATTAGATGTACTTAATGTAATCTCAACAAACCGCACATCGGGTCATTTGGTTGCACTATTAGATGAAGCACAACACATTAAGTTGTTGTATAAATACAACATAGCTGACATTGTATTCCTATTTCAACTTGGTTGTGCTTGTAGATGGTTGAAAGCGCAGTGATGACACATTGGGAATTCAGCAAACTTGCCTGTATTTTTTTAGTGGGTGACGACAGGTTGGAATCTCATTGATCAACGTATCTACCTAATATTACCCAATTCTCCACATTGAAATGAAGTGGTGTTCCTAGTGGGATACTTTGCCATGGCAACACAATTTGTTTACTGCAGCATAGTTCAGCGCATGTCGGCATACAGCAAGTATTGTTATTCAAGTCAAATTACATTTTGATATTTGGGGAATTTTAGATTCTCCCTGTTTTTTTTTCTTTCTTGGGGGGGGTGATTGTTAGATATCAAAGATCTTATTGAAAAATCTATTAGTCCATTATACCCCCCCAATCATCATCATCAGATTCTGGTACAGGTGAGCCACAATAAAGATTCTGGTACAGGTGAGCCATAATAAAGATTCTGGTACAGGTGAGCCACAATAAAGATTCTGGTACAGGTGAGCCACAATAAAGATTCTGGTACAGGTGAATCATAATAAAGATACTGGTACAGGTGAATCATAATAAAGATTCTGGTACAGGTGAATCATAATAAAGATTCTGGTACAGGTGAATCATAATAAAGATTCTGGTACAGGTGAATCATAATAAAGATACTGGTACAGGTGAATCATAATAAAGATTCTGGTACAGGTGAATCATAATAAAGATTCTGGTACAGGTGAATCATAATAAAGATTCTGGTACAGGTGAATCATAATAAAGATTCTGGTACAGGTGAGCCACAATAAAGATTCTGGTACAGGTGAGCCATAATAAAGATTCTGGTACAGGTGAATCATAATACAGATTCTGGTACAGGTGAATCATTTGTCTCAATAATTACCGGAATTATCTAGTTCAGTTGGGCCTACAGTTCTGATCAGCTGTGGCCAGGCAAACCCTATCATCCAACATTGCACCCTATTCCCTATATAGTGTTCTACGTTCCACCAAGACTGCACTTGTCCAGTTTCCAACACTAGTCACTGTCACCACACTGGACTGGTTAGATTCTCAATTGGGAATGCTGGGATATAAATACTACTGTGCCTGGCTCTGGCAGAGAAAGGTCTGTCCCAAATGGTATCCTATGCACTACTGTTGACCAGGGCCCTTAAGACTCTATATAGGGAGTAGGAGTCCATTTGGGACACAGGAGGTGTCCACATTTCTGCTGGGAACTGGGTGTATCTGTGGTGGCCTGGCTTTCCGAGGGGTCACTGGCTGGTTGGCTGACTGCTTTCTAGGGTCACTGACTGACTGCCTGTCCCTCCCTGTGTATCCATCTCTGTCTGGTTCAGTTTACTGCCACAGTTTACTCACACACCTGACTGACCAGTATGCTGGTCCCTTCACCTACTGTATCACACACCTGACTGACCAGTGTGCTGGCCCCTTCACCTACTGTATCACACACCTGACTGACCAGTATGCTGGCCCCTTCACCTACTGTATCACACACCTGACTGACCAGTATGCTGGCCCCTTCACCTACTGTATGAAAGGTTCACACACCTGACTGACCAGTATGCTGGCCCCTTCACCTACTGTATCACACACCTGACTGACCAGTATGCTGGCTCCTTCACCTACTGTATCACACACCTGACTGACCAGTATGATGGTCCCTTCACCTATCACACACCTGACTGACCAGTATGCTGGCCCCTTCACCTACTGTATCACACACCTGACTGACCAGTATGCTGGCCCCTTCACCTACTGTATCACACACCTGACTGACCAGTATGCTGGCCCCTTCACCTACTGTATCACACACCTGACTGACCAGTATGCTGGCCCCTTCACCTACTGTATCACACACCTGACTGACCAGTATGCTGGCCCCTTCACCTACTGTATCACACACCTGACTGACCAGTATGCTGGCCCCTTCACCTACTGTATCACACACCTGACTGACCAGTATGCCCGCCCCTTCACCTACTGTATCACACACCTGACTGACCAGTATGCTGGCCCTTCACCTACTGTATCACACACCTGACTGACCAGTATGCTGGCCCCTTCACCTACTGTATCACACACCTGACTGACCAGTATGCTGGCCCCTTCACCTACTGTATCACACACCTGACTGACCAGTATGCTGCCAAATTAGTTTGCTAGTTTGCTGCTTCAGTGTCTTTAGATAGTTTTGTCAGATGTTACTATGGAATACTGAAGTATAATTACAAGCATTTCATAAGTCTCAAAGGCTTTTATTGAGAATTACATGAAGTTGATGCAAAGAGTCAATATTTGCAATGTTGACCCTTCTTTTTCAAGACCTCTGCAATTCTCCCTGGCACTGTCAATTCAATTATGGGCCACATCCTGACTGATGGCAGCCCATTCTTGCATAATCAATGCTTGGAGTTTGTCAGAATTTGTGGGTTTTTGTTTGTCCACCCGCCTCCTTGAGGATTGACCACAAGTTCTCAATGGGATTAAGGTCTGGGGAGTTTCCTGGCCATGGACCCAAAATATCGATGTTTTGTTCCCCGAGCCACTTAGTTATCACTTTTGTCTTATGGCAAGATGCTCTATCATGCTGGAAAAGGTATTGTTCGCCACCAAACTGTTCCTGGATGGTTGGGAGAAGTTGCTCTCGGAGGATGTGTTGGTACCATTATTTATTCACAGCTGTGTTCTTAGGCAAAATTGTGAGTGAGTCCACTTCCTTGGCTGAGAAGCAACCCCACACATGAATGTTCTCAGGATGCTTTACTGTTGGCATGACACACGACTGATGGTAGCGCTCACCTGGTCTTCTCCGGACAAGCTTTTTTCCGGATGCCCCAAACAATCGGAAAGGGGATTCGTCAGAGAAAATTACTTTACCCCAGTCTTCAGCAGTCCAATCCCTGTACCTTTTGCAAAATATCAGTCTCTGATGTTTTTCCTGGAGAGAAGTGGCTTCTTTGCTGCCCTTCTTGACACCAGGCCATCCTCCAAACGTCTTCGTCTCACTGTGCATGCAGATGCACTCTCACCTGCCTGCTGCCATTCCTGAGCAAGCTCTGTACTGGTGGTGCCCCGATCCCTCAGCTGAATCAACTTTAGGAGACGGTCCTGGCGCTTGCTGGACCTTCGTCACAACAATTGAACCACTCTCCTTGAAGTTCTTGATGATCTGATAAATAGGTGATTTAGGTGCAATCTTACTGGCAGCAATATCCTTGCCTGTGAAGCCCTTTTTGTGCAAAGCAATGATGACGGCACGTGTTTCCTTGCAGGTAACCACGGTTGACAGAGGAAGAACAATGATTCCAAGCACCACCCTCCTTTTGAAGCTTCCAGTCTGTTATTCGAACTCAGTCAGCATGACAGAGTGATCTCCAGCCTTGTCCTCATCAACACTCACACCTGTGTTAACGAGAGAATCACTGACATGATGTCAGCTGGTCCTTTTGTGGCAGAGCTGAAATGCAGTGGATTGTTTTTTGGGGGATTCAGTTCATTTGCATGGCAAAGAGTGACTTTGTAATGAATTATTTTAATCCCAGGCCCCCGTCCCGGCAGGACTTTTGGCTTTTGGTCGTCACTCATTGTATATAAGAATTTGTTCTTAACTGACTTGCCTAGTTAAATAAATAAACATGCTCGCTCGCACCTTCACCTATCACACACCTGACTGACCAGTTGACCCCAGGTACAGTACACACACAGCTGACTGACCAGTTGACCCCAGGTACAGTACACACACACAGCTGACTGACCAGTTGACCCCAGGTACAGTACACACACACTGCTGACCCCAGGTACAGTACACAAAGACACCTGACTGACCAGTTGACCCCAGGTACAGTACACACACACCTGACTGACCAGTTGACCCCAGGTACAGTACACACACACACTGACCTGACTGACCAGTTGACCCCAGGTACAGTACACACACAGCTGACTGACCAGTTGACCCCAGGTACAGTACACACACAGCTGACTGACCAGTTGACCCCAGGTACAGTACACACACACAGCTGACTGACCAGTTGACCCCAGGTACAGTACACTGACTGACCAGTTGACCCCAGGTACAGTACACACAGCTGACTGACCAGTTGACCCCAGGTACAGTACACACACACACAGCTGACTGACCAGTTGACCCCAGGTACAGTACACACACACAGCTGACTGACCAGTTGACCCCAGGTACAGTACACACACACACAGCTGACTGACCAGTTGACCCCAGGTACAGTACACACACACAGCTGACTGACCAGTTGACCCCAGGTACAGTACACAGTTGACCCCAGGTACAGTACACACACAGCTGACTGACCAGTTGACCCCAGGTACAGTACACACACACAGCTGACTGACCAGTTGACCCCAGGTACAGTACACACACACACAGCTGACTGACCAGTTTACCCCAGGTACAGTACACACACACAGCTGACTGACCAGTTGACCCCAGGTACAGTACACACACACACAGCTGACTGACCAGTTGACCCCAGGTACAGTACACAACACACAGCTGACTGACCAGTTGACCCCAGGTACAGTACACACACACACACTGACCAGCTGACCCCAGGTACAGTACCAGCTGACTGACCAGTTGACCCCAGGTACAGTACACACACACACACACAGCTGACTGACCAGTTGACTGGTACAGTACACACACACACACAGCTGACTGACCAGTTGACCCCAGGTACAGTACACACACACACACAGCTGACTGACCAGTTGACCCCAGGTACAGTACACACACACACAGCTGACTGACCAGTTGACCCCAGGTACAGTACACACACACACAGCTGACTGACCAGTTGACCCCAGGTACAGTACACACACACACAGCTGACTGACCAGTTGACCCCAGGTACAGTACACACACACACAGCTGACTGACCAGTTGACCCCAGGTACAGTACACACACACACAGCTGACTGACCAGTCCCCAGGTACAGTGTACACACACACACAGCTGACTGACCAGTTGACCCCAGGTACAGTACAGTGTACACACACACACAGCTGACTGACCAGTTGACCCCAGGTACAGTACAGTGTACACACACACACAGCTGACTGACCAGTTGACCCCAGGTACAGTACAGTGTACACACACACACAGCTGACTGACCAGTTGACCCCAGGTACAGTACAGTGTACACACACACAGCTGACTGACCAGTTGACCCCAGGTACAGTACAGTGTACACACACAGCTGACTGACCAGTTGACCCCAGGACTGACCAGTACCCCAGTGTACAGTGTACACACACCTGACTGACCAGTTGACCCCAGGTACAGTACAGTGTACACACACACACAGCTGACTGACCAGTTGACCCCAGGTACAGTACAGTGTACACACACACACAGCTGACTGACCAGTTGACCCCAGGTACAGTACAGTGTACACACACACACACACAGCTGACTGACCAGTTGACCCCAGGTACAGTGTACACACACACACAGCTGACTGACCAGTTGACCCCAGGTACAGTGTACACACACACACAGCTGACTGACCAGTTGACCCCAGGTACAGTACACACACACACACAGCTGACTGACCAGTTGAACCCAGGTACAGTACACACACACACACACAGCTGACTGACCAGTTGAACCCAGGTACAGTACACACACACACACAGCTGACTGACCAGTTGACCCCAGGTACAGTACACACACACACAGCTGACTGACCAGTTGACCCCAGGTACAGTACACACACACACAGCTGACTGACCAGTTGACCCCAGGTACAGTACAGTGTACAACACACACAGCTGACTGACCAGTTGACCCCAGGTACAGTACACACACACACACACAGCTGACTGACCAGTTGAACCCAGGTACAGTACCACACACACACACAGCTGACTGACCAGTTGAACCCAGGTACAGTACACACACACACACAGCTGACTGACCAGTTGACCCCAGGTACAGTACACACACACACAGCTGACTGACCAGTTGACCCCAGGTACAGTACACACACACACAGCTGACTGACCAGTTGACCCCAGGTACAGTACACACACACACAGCTGACTGACCAGTTGACCAGGTACAGTACAGTGTACACACACACAGCTGACTGACCAGTTGACCCCAGGTACAGTACAGTGTACACACACAGCTGACTGACCAGTTGACCCCAGGTACAGTACAGTGTACACACACAGCTGACTGACCAGTTGACCCCAGGTACAGTACAGTGTACACACACACACAGCTGACTGACCAGTTGACCCCAGGTACAGTACAGTGTACACACACACACAGCTGACTGACCAGTTGACCCCAGGTACAGTACAGTGTACACACACACACAGCTGACTGACCAGTTGACCCCAGGTACAGTACAGTGTACACACACACACACACAGCTGACTGACCAGTTGACCCCAGGTACAGTACAGTGTAACACACACACACACACAGCTGACTGACCAGTTGACCCCAGGTACAGTGTACACACACACACACAGCTGACTGACCAGTTGACCCCAGGTACAGTGTACACACACACACAGCTGACTGACCAGTTGACCCCAGGTACAGTGTACACACACACACACAGCTGACTGACCAGTTGACCCCAGGTACAGTGTACACACACAGCTGACTGACCAGTTGACCCCAGGTACAGTGTACACACACAGCTGACTGACCAGTTGACCCCAGGTACAGTACACACACACAGCTGACTGACCAGTTGACCCCAGGTACAGTACACACACACAGCTGACTGACCAGTTGACCCCAGGTACAGTACACACACACAGCTGACTGACCAGTTGACCCCAGGTACAGTACACACACACAGCTGACTGACCAGTTGACCCCAGGTACAGTACACACACACAGCTGACTGACCAGTTGACCCCAGGTACAGTGCACACACACAGCTGACTGACCAGTTGACCCCAGGTACAGTACACACACACAGCTGACTGACCAGTTGACCCCAGGTACAGTGTACACACACAGCTGACTGACCAGTTGACCCCAGGTACAGTGTACACACACAGCTGACTGACCAGTTGACCCCAGGTACAGTACACACACACAGCTGACTGACCAGTTGACCCCAGGTACAGTACACACACACAGCTGACTGACCAGTTGACCCCAGGTACAGTACACACACACAGCTGACTGACCAGTTGACCCCAGGTACAGTACACACACACAGCTGACTGACCAGTTGACCCCAGGTACAGTACACACACACAGCTGACTGACCAGTTGACCCCAGGTACAATACACAGACAGCTGACTGACCAGTTGACCCCAGGTACAGTGCACACACACAGCTGACTGACCAGTTGACCCCAGGTACAGTGCACACACACAGCTGACTGACCAGTTGACCCCAGGTACAGTACACACACACAGCTGACTGACCAGTTGACCCCAGGTACAGTACACACACACAGCTGACTGACCAGTTGACCCCAGGTACAGTACACACACACACAGCTGACTGACCAGTTGACCCCAGGTACAGTACACACACACACAGCTGACTGACCAGTTGACCCCAGGTACAGTACACACACACAGCTGAGGAGAGTCTTATGTCCAACAATAAAACAATTAAATAAACTTTTTTTTCTTTAATTGCTCAGAACTGCTATTAGTCATTTTGGAAAAAGGCTCTTACAGATTGACTGATGCTCGTAATTGACAAGTATTGTGATAATATTGTATCGTGAGGTTCCTGCCCTATAATCCATAAACCTAGGCTAGTTGTTGAAGATAAAAACCTGCATAATCCCTATTGGACAGACCTACGTAACACAAATTGACCATCTGACAAAATGACTTGCGATTTTAGATCTGGGATAGCGAGATTAAAGTGTTTAGCTAATGTATTGATTTAGTTACAAAAGTTACAGCCTCAGCCCACGTACCAAATCAGAGTGACTTGACTCTGATGACAGCGCTAACTTCCGTATTAGAATAGAATGTGGGTAACAACCAATGACAGCACTTAATACTAGAATGTGGGTAATAACAGCCAACAATGGCGCTGTATGTTATAATGTGGGTAAAAGCATGTCTTTGGTAACAGTCAGATTTATGGTTACTGAACCAACTGTCTGAGGCATAGGTTTAATCAAATCAAGACACACAACCACATATTTTGCTGTGATTAAGTTTATTATCTCAAACTTTCTGGTCTATTTTGATTCTAGGCCTTTTGTCTAATTTCTTTTTTTTTTTTCTTTACCCCCAAACTGGTTTTGCAATTTAAGATGACCAAATATTACACAATTCGCTGTGTGCAATTCTCTTTCGCTGAACTATGAATATTGTATTGTACAACCATCTCATGAGTTAGCTGTATCTATTGTCAGTAGGGGTGCGTGTGTAAAATCACTGAGGAAGCCAAGCCAGTAACAAAGCCATATTCCAACCTATGTTGTCATAATTGTGTGGTTTGTTCTATAACCCATTTCTTCATATGTCACTGTAATATCCAATAAGGCCGTGACAACACACAGTGGCAGAATAAATTCAACGACACCTACCTTTGTTTCATCACAAAACCGGAGAGCCACATCTGTCCGGTGAAGTCCACAAAGCAAATATTGCATGTAACAAACAGTTGTATCAGCTGCGGTATGGTCAAGCAAGTTCATGTTTTCCAGAGGTTACTAAACAACTAGTGCTTTAGAACCACAGAGTTACCATGAGTCAGCACAGAGACAACAGGAGCCCTGCCTTCGCTATTCCTCCACCATTTCAACATCAAATCAACAGGGCTATACATGCTTTGTTTAATACACTGAAAACAAACTTAAAGATACCAAAAACAATTTAGTCCAATCAATGTTGCTAAATACAGTCATTTGTAAAAAGCTGAACTCTGAGACGTATATTAGTTGCAGAGCCTAACTGATCATGAATTAATTAACCCCAAAAATAATAACTTTACATGAATAGGATAATAGATCATGTGCTCATTCTGGTTATTCCTCTAAAGTGGTTGGTTGTTGAATATTGGTTAATAAAGTCCATAGAAATGAGATGGACAGCACACCAAAAAATGTCTTGAGTTAGACAATTTATTTTTGGTATGCTGTCCTTAACTTAGTTCCGTCTCTAATCAGTTTGTTTGTCTCTTCCCCTGAAGTCTCCAATGGGATCTGCTCCAGTAAGGACATCCGGAACAACGTGACCAACCTGCGCTCCCTGGAGAACTGCACGGTCATCGAGGGCCACCTGAAAATCATCCTCATGTTCAAGACCAAGCCCGAGGACTTCAGGGGTGTCAGTTACCCAAAACTGACCGTGGTCACAGACTTTCTGCTCCTGTTCAGGGTCTACGGTATGGAGAGTCTCAAAGACCTCTTCCCCAACCTCACTGTGATCCGAGGTAACAACCTGTTCTTCAACTACGCTCTGGTCTTCTTTGAAATGCTGCAGCTCAGGGATATCGGTCTCCATAGCCTGATGAACATCACCCGAGGAGCGGTGAGGATCGAGAAGAACCCAGACCTCTGCTACCTCTCCACCCTGGACTGGTCCAAGATCCTGGATACGGTGGAGGACAACTATATTGTGTCAAATAAGAATGACAGGGAGTGCGGGGATGTGTGTCCCGGGGCGCTGGCCAAGGGCAAGGCTACCTGTCAACAGACCACCATCAATGGGAACTTCAACGAACGTTGCTGGACGCACAAGCACTGCCAGAGAAGTAAGACACTGGGTTCTTTTATTATTATATTTTTAAATTGTATTTATCCTGGAAGTTCCATTGAGGTCAGAAGGCCTTTTTTTTACGAGGGAGATGATGGTGGGAGTGTCTTTTAAATGCATGTAAAAATTGCACACTAGGAAAGATGATGATTGACCTTGTGGTTGTTGTCTTCCTTTTCTGCAGTTATTTCCATTTTGCTCTGTTGTCCCTGCCATAACTTGCTGTGCACAGGGCTTCCACTGGTTATTTATGAGGGAGGGAGAGGGAGGGAGGGAGGAGAGAGAGAGAGAGGGAGGAGAGGAGGGAGAGAGAGAGAGAGAGAGAGAGAGAGAGAGAGAGAGAGAGAGGAGAGAGAGAGAGAGAGAGAGAGAGAGAGAGAGAGGGGAGAGAGAGAGAGAGAGAGAGGGAGGGAGAGAGAGGGAGAGAGAGAGAGAGAGAGGGAGAGAGAGAGAGAGAGAGAGAGAGAGGGAGAGAGCAGGAGAGAGAGAGAGAGAGAGAGAGAGAGAGAGAGAGAGAGAGAGAGAGAGAGAGAGAGAGAGAGAGAGAGAGAGAGAGAGAGAGAGAGAGAGAGAGAGAGAGAGAGAGAGAGAGAGAGAGAGAGAGAGAGAGAGAGAGAGAGAGAGAGAGAGAGAGAGAGAGAGAGAGAGAGAGAGAGAGAGAGAGAGAGAACTTAATAATCAGAGACCCAGTCTCCAGGGAAGTCAGATTACGGAGAAGAGTTGTTGGAAAGTGAGGTGTGTGCGAGTCAGACAGACAGGCAATGCTGCTGTGGTCTTGCCAAGGAACACACACTCTCTCTCTGTCTGTCTGTGTGCTCTACTAGACCTGAGAGTGTTGTTGTCTAGTCAGACATGACCTGTACAGAGACTCTGTAGTGGAGTCTAGAGATGCACAAACACACACTTACGCACAGGTGTTGATGTCATTTCCTGAGTGTAGACAGGCTGACAGACTAGTAGCTACTGAACCTGAGAAACCTTCATTACCTCCCAAATTGCACCCTATTGCCTCTATACATAGTGCACTACTTTTGACCACGGTCCATAGGGTTCCATTTGGAACCTGTACTCCTGCCTGCTGCTGAGGCGGTTTCTCCTTCTGAAGTGGGTTTGCTGTAAAACCAGGATTAACACTGTCGGCCTGTCAGCAAATCCGCTTTCAGCCTGAACTGAAAGCGAATAATGTAACGTAAAGGTCTAACTAGGGCTGGGCGATATGGCCAAAATATCATATCACAATATGTTTTGTTTTTTTAATGTTTTTGGATAATAAAAGTTCTAAATATGCTTTATGAGTAGCTCATGACCTTAGGGTGGCAACACATACATTATAAGTGATTTCAATGGGGCTTTGTCCATTCTGAAGTATTATACTGTTTCAACTTCTTATGGCTGGGAGCAGTATTGAGTAGCTTGGATGAATAAGGTGCCCAGAGTAAACTGCCTGCTACTTGGGCCCAGTTGCTAATATATGCATATAATTAGTAGATTTGGATAGAAAACACTCTACTCTGAAGTTTCTTAAACTGTTTGAATGGTGTCTGTGAGTATAACAGAACTCATATGGCAGGTGAAAACCTGAGAAAAAATCCAACCAGGAAGTGGGAAATCTGAGGTTTTGTAGTTTTTCAACTCATTGCCTATCGAATATACAGTGTCTGTGGTCATATTGCATTTCTTTTTTAAATTTTTTTTTTTACCTTTATTTAACCAGGCAAGTCAGTTAAGAACACATTCTTATTTTCAATGACGGCCTGGGAACAGTGGGTTAACTGCCTGTTCAGGGGCAGAACGACAGATTTGTACCTTGTCAGCTCGGGGGTTTGAACTCGCAACCTTCCGGTTACTAGTCCAACGCTCTAACCACTAGGCTACGCTGCCGCCCGGCTTCCACTAGATGTCAACAGTCTTTAGAACCTTGTTTGATGCTTCTATCGTGAAGGAGGGAGGAATGGGAGCTGAATGAGTCAGAGGTCTGCCAGAGTGCCATGAGCTGACCACGCGCGTTCACGTGAGAGGTAGCTGCGTTCCATCGCATTTCTTCAGTCAAAGGAATTCTCCGGTTGGAACATTATTTAAGATTTATGTTAAAAACATCCAAAAGATTGATTCTATACTTCGTTTGACATGTTTTTACGAACTGTAATATGACTTTTCGTCTGAACCTTTGCCTGGACCTGCCCGTGCGTCGTGAGTTTGGATTGTGTACTAAACGTGCATACAAAAGGAGCTATTTGGACTTAAATTATGGACTTTATCGAAGAAATCAAACATTTATTGTGGAACTGGGATTCCTGGGAGTGCATTCTGATGAAGATCATCAAAGGTAAGTGAATATTTATAATGTTATTTCTGACTTCTTTTGACTCCGCAACATGGCGGATATCTGTATGGCTTGATTTGTTTTCTGAGCGCTGTACTCAGATTATTGCATGGTGTGCTTTTCGGTAAAGCTTTTTTGAAATCTGACACAGATTTAAAAAAATATCTTATCCTTTATTGTGAAAGGATAGGAACCAAAGTGTTGGTCAGTGTTTCCTAGGCCAATCCTATAATCTTGGGCTATGTTAAATGTTTTCTCTTACTTCATTTAGCTAATATATTCATGCTTCGCCTAATCCTCGTTGGTTTAGATGATACTATTGCACAAACAACATGCTGATCTAGGCCTTTATTTTAGCCACAACTTGCTAAGAAAAGACAAACTAGCTATTTGCAGACTGTAAGATACACAAGCTAATAGTGTAATTATAGAAGGCTTGTGGATTTATTTAAAGAAGCATTGTTTACATCAACATCTCGTTGCATCTGCTGAATTGACCATGCAGACTGATGGTCTGTGTCCTTTCAGCCATGACCTTCTACTGTAAATATGAATGAACTACGTCTCAAGATTGAGTTGTGTTTTGCTGTTTAACGCCTGTTGTTGTTATGACCAGTCTCTTGGTATAATTTTGATTGGGGCTCATAGGCTAGTGTTATGATGAGCTAGCCAATGGATGTCTGAATGAGCTCAATATCTGAGCAGGGCACAAGGGCATGCCTCTTTCTCTCTCCTCTCTGGCTCTCCTCCCTCCATGTTGTGTGGTTAGACCTGGGGCTTAACATATCTTTTCATGCTTTAGTGAAAGCAGGCCTGAAACCACAGGGTCGACACCACAAGACCACAGAGCCTGACTCACTACTGAGGCAGTTTGCTACTATTTATTCAAACAGCTGAAACCAAACATAGGTCAAGTCAAGGTTAATAAGGAACCACAGACTCTAGATTGAGTACAGACTGGGGTGGGATATGTTCATTTAAAATAAAGTAGTGCACTGAATAGGAAATAGGGTACTAAATAGGGAATAGGGTGCCATTAGTGTTGTACATTTTGCGGAATATTCAGAGGTGGAAACTTTCCGTGGGAATGAATGGGAATTAATATTAATAATTGATTTGATTTGATTTAATGGGAATTAATATTAATACCATTTAAATGTAGATGTTTTTTGCATTGGAAATATCTACCATATCACATGGAGGCAGAAACATTAAACCTTTTACCTTACCATAAGTAGACATAATTGCAAATGATTAAATCCTTCCAAAAGAAATTAAAAAACATTTTAGTTACGAATTATACTTGAATTAAATACATTGACTCTTCACATGAGATGACTCCACTGAACAACAAAAGAAAGGGAATATTGAATGATCCCCAATGATCCATCACATCTTCCAAAAAACATTTTCAACATACACCTGTAAAATGATAGTCTAGAAACTAAAGCTTTGGTTGTCTTCCTCTCAGGCTTCCATGACTTCTCCCTGGACCTCCTCAATGTCCACCTCTTGAACATGACTGAGGCTTCATCTTCACAGTCACTTTCCAACCTTATTGAGGATGGCTCGTTGTCAGGCTCGCAAAGCCCAAAATTTGCCCAGATGCCACCAATTTTTCAACCCTTGTATTGGTCAGCCTTTCCGTGCTTTGGTGTGTGTGTTCCCAAACAAGGACCAGTTGCGCTCTGAGGCGGCTGATGTTGGTGGGATTTGGAGGATAATGGAGGCAACGGGGGAAAGACACTCAAATCCACAAAGTCCCTTCCACCAGGTGGCTGATGAGATATGTTGGCATGACTGCCGTATTACATCTCCATCCCAAAGCCCTTGCTTGGAAGTGTACTTCGCCAGACTGCCAAGAACCTTGCCCTCATCCAGGCAAAGGTGACGAGACACGGTAGTGATGACACCATAGTCCTGGTTGATCTCTACACCAGACAGGATGCTCTTGTCAGCATACTTGGGGTCCAACATGTACGCTGCGGCGTGTATGGGCTTCAGGCAGGAGTATTAATGGTTTTTGATGTATTTGACTGCAGTTTCCTCTGCTTGGAGCAACAGTGAAGTGGGCAGGGCAGTACGGATTTCTTCTCTTACATCTACAAGCAGAGTCTGAACATCAGACAGGAGGGCATTATCTCCCTCTATCCGTGCAATGGCTACTGTTATAGGTTTCAGGCTGCTAACCACTCTCTCCCAAAATACATCATCCAGGAGGATCCTCTTGATAGGGCTGTCCATATCGGCAGACCGTGATATGGCCATTTCTTGGAGAGACTCCTATCCCTCCAGGAGACTGTCAAACATGATGACAACACCACCCCCAACGGGTGTTGCTGGGCAGTGTCAATGTGGTGCTCTTATTCTTCTCACTTTGCTTGGTGAGGTAGACTGCTGCTATAACTTGATGAGTCTTCACATACCTAACCATTTTCCTTGGCTCTCTTGTAGAGTGTATCCATTGTTTTCAGTGCCATGATGTCCTTGAGGAGCAGATTCAATGCATGAGCAGCACAGCCAATGGTGTGATGTGAGGGTAGGACTCCTCCACTTTAGACCAAGCAGCCTTCATGTTCGCAGCATCGTCTGTCACCAGTGCAAATACCTTCTGTGGTCCAAGGTCATTGATGATGGCCTTCAGCTCATCTGCAATGTAGAGACCGGTGTGTCTGTTTTCCCTTGTGTCTGTACTCTTTTAGAATACTGGTTGAGGGTTGGAGAGGATGTAGTTAATTATTCCTTGCCCATGAACATTCAACCACCCATCAGAGTTGATTGCAATACAGTCTGCTTTATGATTTGCTTGACCTTCACTTGAATTCTGTTGAACTCTGCATCCAGCAAATGAGTAGATAAAGCATGTCTGGTTGGAGAGGTGCATGCTGGGCGAAGAACATTCAGAAATCTCTTCTAATACACATTGCCTGTGAGCATCAGAGGTGAACCAGTTGCATACACAGCTTGATCAAGACATTCATCAGCATTCCTCTGACTACGTTCCTCCATTGAGTCAAAAAACCCTTCTGATTCCAGGAGGACCGTGAGCTGTTACTATCGATAAGGTGTCTGATTTTTCACCTCAAATAGAAGTAGAGGGACTTTTGTCAGAGGTTGCTTGTTCTGAGCGCTGAGGGAACTTTATGCACTTGGCCTGATGACTCTGCATCTTTGTTGCATTCTTCACATATGATTTGGCACAGTATTTGCAGATGTACTCAGCTGCAGTGAAACGTCTCCACACATCAGATTGTGCCCGTGGCATTTTCCTGTAAAGATTATAATTTTTTTTTTGTATAAAAACAAATACAATTCCATGTACAGATAAATAGTTAAGCAGTTAGATTAAACAACTCCTTTGTAAGATAAATGTTTTAAAATAAAACATGTAGGGAAACTGGTGAATTAACACACATCAGTTAGTGTCACGAGAATTTTGCTATCTCAATGGTTTAACTCAACTATCACTCAAGCTTTGACCAAATCCCAGAGGTTGTAAGGCTCTGGTTAATGAAGAATTAGACAAAGTCTCAGATTCTGCAATAGATCAATACTTTATTCAGAGAGCGCTCTGTCCCTCAAATGCAGAGCCAGTCCCTTTATACACACATACACACACAATTTCTTGTGTGGGTTGCAATTCCATTGAATTGGGGATAGTTTAACCAAAATATGCCACAAGACCTAGAATTGCCTTATGTGTATCCCACAACAAAGGTTAATTGATATAAGCTAACTTTTCTTTATGAATTTAAGCAAAATTCCCCAAATTCCAGGGCTTAACCTTTTGTAACTAGGGGGCAGTATTTTCATTTTTGGATAAAAAACGTTCCCGTTTTAAACAGGATAATTTGTCACGAAAAGATGCTCGATCAACTGTGCATATAATTGACAGCTTTGGATAGAAAACACTCTGACGTTTCCAAAACTGCAAAGATATTGTCTGTGAGTGCAACAGAACTGATGTTACAGGCGAAACCCAGATAAACATCCAATCAGGAAGTGCCGCATTTTTTGAAACCCCCTCATGCCAATGACTCCTTATATGGCTGTGAATGTGCTACGAATGAGCTTACGTTTTCTACGTATTCCCCAAGGTGTCTACAGCATCTTTTTACGCATTTATGTTGAAGAATAGCCGTAAGAGACCACATTTAGCAAGTGGTCACATGATGGCTCCCGCAGAAAATCTTGCGTAAAGTACACAAGTAGCCATTTTTCCAATCGCTTCTTATGAGAAACCAATTGTCCCGACAGATATATTATCGAATTGTTATGTGAAAAACACCTTGAGGATTGATTCTAAACAACGTTTGCCATGTTTCTGTCGATATTATGGAGCTAATTTGGAAAAAAGTTTGCCGTTGTAGTGACCGCATTTTATCTAACTGGGAGTCTCCTGAGTGAAAACATCCGAAGTTCTTCAAAGGTAAATGATTTAATTTGATTGCTTTTCTTATTTTTTGTGAAAATGTTGCCTGCTGCCAGCAGAGCCTAGCATAGCATTATGCCATGATAAACTTACACAAATGCTTGTCTAGCGTTGGCTGTAAAGCATATTTTGAAAATCTGAGATGACAGTCTGATTAACAAAAGGCTAAGCTGTGTCTAAATATATTTAATTTGTGATTTTCATGAATAGGAAGATTTTGTAGAAAGATTTATGTCCGCTTCGTTATGCTAATTAGTTTGAGGCTATGATTACGCTCCCGGATCCGGGTTTGATTGTCACAAGAAGTTAAACTTCTTGCCGATCAGTGGGACACTAGCGTCTCATCTCGACAGCTTCCGGTGAAATTGCAGAGCGCGAAATTCATATTACAGAAATAGTAACATTTAACATTCATCAAAATACGAGTGTCATACATCAGTTAAAAGATTAACTTCTTGTTAATCCAGTCGCTGTGTCAGATTTCAAAAAGGCTTTACGGCGAAAGCACACCATGCGATTGTCTGAGGACAGCGCCTAGCACACAAAAGCATTAAAAACATTTTCCAGCCAGTCAGATGCGCCACGAAAGTCAGAAATGGCGATAAAATAAATCACTTACCTTTGAGGATCTTCTTCTGTTGGCACTCCAAAAGGTCCGAGCTACATCACAAATGGTTGTTTTGTTCGATAAAGTCCTTCTTTATATCCCCAAAAACTCAGTTTAGCTGGCGCGCTTCATTTACTAATCCACCTGTTTCCCTCCTTCAAAATGCATACAAAATTAATCCCAAACGTTACCCAATAAACTTCTCCAATCAAGTCAAACGATATTTATAATCAAACCTCGGGTACCCTAATACATAAATTCTAAAAATTAAGATGGAGAATCGTTACTGTCATTACCGGTGATAAACAACAAAGTACGCGCATTCACCAGTACGCGTAACAAACACTACAGCCAAAATGAAAGCCACTTAGAAAAACTTCAAAATCTAGCTCATTTTTCCAAAAACAAGCCTGAAACTCTTTCTAAAGGCTGACATCTAGTGGAAGCCCCAGGAACTGCAATCTGGGAGGTTTTCTCCTTCATATTAAAAATGACAGCCATAGGAATCAATGGTGGTCTGAATTTTTTTTCTTTTCTGAATGGTTTTCGCCTGCCATATCAGTTCTGTTATACTCACATACATTATCTTAGCAGTTTTAGAAACTTTTAGAGAGTTTTCTATCCACATCTACCAATTATATGCATATCCTAGCTTCTGAGCCTGAGTTAACAGGCAGTTTACTTTTGGCACGCTTGTCATCCAGACGTCAAAATACTGCCCCCTCTCCCAAAGAGGTTTAAGAGCTGAAAAGACTGCAGCCATCCCCTCCGACGCCATCATTGCGATAACCATACCATAACACTAGTGTTCCAGTGTTGTGGTGATCCAGTGTTATGGTTACCTTGTGTTATGGTGAGCCAGTGTTCCAGTGTTATGGTGATCCAGTGTTATGGTTACCTTGTGTTATGGTGAGCCAGTGTTGTGGTTACCTTGTGTTATGGTGTTCCAGTGTTATGATTATCTTGTGTTATTGTGAGCCAGTGTTTCAGTGTTATGGTTACCTTGTGTTATGGTGAGCCAGTGTTCCAGTGTTATGGTGATCCAGTGTTGTGGTTACCTTGTTATTGTGAGCCAGTGTTCCAGTGTTATGATGTTCCAGTGTTATGATGTTCCAGTGTTATGGTGTTCCAGTGTTATGGTAAGCCATTTGTTATGACGAGCCAGGGTTATGGTGAATCAGTGTAATTGTGAGCTATTGTTCCAGTGTTATGAGCCAGTGTTCCAGTGTTATGGTGAGCCGGTGTTATGGTGAGCCGGTGTTATGGTGAGCCGGTGTTATGGTGAGCCGGTGTTATGGTGAGCCGGTGTTATGGTGAGCCGGTGTTATGGTGAGCCGGTGTTATGGTGAGCCGGTGTTATGGTGAGCCGGTGTTATGGTGAGCCGGTGTTATGGTGAGCCGGTGTTATGGTGAGCCGGTGTTATGGTGAGCCGGTGTTATGGTGAGCCAGTGTTCCAGTGTTATGGTGAGCCAGTGTTCCAATGTTATGGTGAGCCAGTGTTCCAGTGTTATGGTGTTTCAGTGTTTCAGTGTTACGGTGTTTCAGTGTTATGGTGAGCCAGTGTTATGGTGAGCCAGTGTTATGGTGAGCCAGTGTTATGGTGAGCCAGTGTTATGGTGAGCCAGTGTTATGGTGAGCCAGTGTTATGGTGAGCCAGTGTTATGGTGAGCCAGTGTTATGGTGAGCCAGTGTTATGGTGAGCCAGTGTTATGGTGAGCCAGTGTTCCTGTGAGCCAGTGTTATGGTGTTCCAGTTTTATGGTGTTCCAGTGTTATGACTGTGGTCCATATTTAATTCACTCTGGACATGGGGACTTCTCTCTCTCTCTCTCTCTGTGTCTCTGTCTCTGTCTCTCTCTGTGTCTCTGTCTCTCTCTCTCTCTGTGTCTCTGTGTCTCTCTCTCTCTCTCTCTCTCTCTCTCTGTCTCTGTCTCTGTCTCTGTCTCTGTCTCTCTCTCTCTCTCTCTCTCACTTTATCTCCCTCCCACTTTGTCGCTCTTTCCCTCTCTCTCACCAGTACAAAGTGAATTACACTGAGGACTGTTACAATGTTGGATGGGTGTTGTTACAATCTTGATGTGTTGGGGTGAGTACAGAGAGAGTCAGATCAAGTGAGGTCAATGGTGATGGACCGTTATGGAGTTTCCAAATTTACCCTCATGGACGTCACACACAGACACACACCTGCCCCCACCAATCAGTGGACTGTAGGCCGGTCAGGGACGGTCAGAGACGGCTGTACTGTAAGAACATCCAGCATAAATCACCTAGCCTGTGTGTCTGTGGGATGTCTATTGTTTTGGCTAGTTGCTAGGTAACAATGGAGTTACATGGTGGTGGAAGGGTGGATGTGTACACAACTGTAGAAGGTTAGGTCACTGTGTGTGTGAGAAGTGTCTGTGGGAGACACTTCTTTCCCCCCTGTGGTCGCCGGCGGCCTCCACACATCCCAGTCAAGTTAGTTTGGTGCCAAGTTTTCCCTCCTGGAACAATAGCTTTCCAAGAAGTTCACACAGCGTTTCGTATGATCGTTTCCTGTCTCTGAGGCCACTTCCTGTCCAAGGTTATGAATGGACCCACGGAGCCGAGCTAGGGCCGTCTCTCTCTCTCCACAGCACTGCTGCCATACCGACGAACTCTTTTACAATCAAAACACTGCTGCCATGTGACCCCGCAGAGGTCAGTGAGAGGACAGACTACTGGAACTAACCAGGCAGAGAGGACTAAGTTTCCTTTTGAGGAAAAGCAAACGGTATCTAACCAGCTAGTTAACATGTTAAAGGCAGACAGACAAATTACAAGACCGGAGGAGCAAGGACAAACTAATTTACCAGCCAGTTAAACACGTATATAGAGAGAGAACTAACTAGCTAATTAGTTTAACTGCTGTTATCCGGAGAAATTCCAAATGTATTTTATTCAGAGGGAAAAAGTATATTGCAGAAAAATGTAGGCTACTGAGTTTTCAGTAGTCAACAACACTAATCCGAAGTGCATTTATCATGAGTTGTTAATCCCAATGCTAATTCCAGGAATGTTTAAATCACATTGCATTCTGCTGACTGACTTAGTTGTTGAAAAGCAACGTGTCGTTCTTTTGGAAAAACGGATTTAGTGGGAATCAAAGGAATGTTAGCCTAGTTATTGGGTTTTTACCTCTAGAAGCCCCCCTGGGCGAAGAAAGGCCTTGTCTCTTTGATGTGTTTCTGACATGTGGAGCTCTGGTGAGCCAATTTCAACAGCCCTGCCAGGCGCATATACGCGTGTGTGTGTGTGTGTGTTCATTGCCCTGCCTGCCGTAGAGCTCCCGACTCGTCCTCACAAAACATGACACGTGTTTCGAAAGCCAAGCCAGCCCTGTCCTCATGCCACGATATGAATCACTCTCGCTACTTCTATTTCGGTCTCGATCTCTTTATCTCGCTCTATAATAACAAGCTGACTGGCTGTTAGAAACACCACTACGAACAGAGAACAAGCTGATTGACTGTTAGAAACACCACTAGGAACAGAGAACAAGCTGATTGACTGTTAGAAACACCACTACGAACAGAGAACAAGCTGATTGACTGTTAGAAACACCACTAGGAACAGAGAACAAGCTGATTGACTGTTAGAAACACCACTAGGAACAGAGAACAAGCTGATTGACTGTTAGAAACACCACTAGGAACAGAGAACAAGCTGATTGACTGTTAGAAACACCACTAGGAACAGAGAACAAGCTGACTGGCTGTTAGAAACACCACTACGAACAGAGAACAAGCTGATTGACTGTTAGAAACACCACTAGGAACAGAGAACAAGCTGATTGACTGTTAGAAACACCACTAGGAACAGAGAACAAGCTGATTGACTGTTAGAAACACCACTATGAACAGAGAACAAGCTGATTGACTGTTAGAAACACCACTAGGAACAGAGAACAAGCTGATTGACTGTTAGAAACACCACTATGAACAGAAACAAGCTGATTGACTGTTAGGAACAGAGAACAAGCTGATTGACTGTTAGAAACACCACTAGGAACAGAGAACAAGCTGATTGACTGTTAGAAACACCACTAGGAACAGAGAACAAGCTGATTGACTGTTAGAAACACCACTAGGAACAGAGAACAAGCTGATTGACTGTTAGAAACACCACTAGGAACAGAGAACAAGCTGATTGACTGTTAGAAACACCACTAGGAACAGAGAACAAGCTGATTGACTGTTAGAAACACCACTAGGAACAGAGAACAAGCTGATTGACTGTTAGAAACACCACTAGGAACAGAGAACAAGCTGATTGACTGTTAGAAACACCACTAGGAACAGAGAACAAGCTGATTGACTGTTAGAAACACCACTAGGAACAGAGAACAAGCTGATTGACTGTTAGAAACACCACTAGGAACAGAGAACAAGCTGATTGACTGTTAGAAACACCACTAGGAACAGAGAACAAGCTGATTGACTGTTAGAAACACCACTAGGAACAGAGAACAAGCTGATTGACTGTTAGAAACACCACTAGGAACAGAGAACAAGCTGATTGACTGTTAGAAACACCACTAGGAACAGAGAACAAGCTGATTGACTGTTAGAAACACCACTAGGAACAGAGAACAAGCTGATTGACTGTTAGAAACACCACTAGGAACAGAGAACAAGCTGATTGACTGTTAGAAACACCACTAGGAACAGAGAACAAGCTGATTGACTGTTAGAAACACCACTAGGAACAGAGAACAAGCACCACTAGAACAGAGAACAAGCTTGACTGTTAGAAACACCACTAGGAACAGAGAACAAGCTGATTGACTGTTAGAAACACCACTAGGAACAGAGAACAAGCTGATTGACTGTTAGAAACACCACTAGGAACAGAGAACAAGCTGATTGACTGTTAGAAACACCACTAGGAACAGAGAACAAGCTGATTGACTGTTAGAAACACCACTAGGAACAGAGAACAAGCTGATTGACTGTTAGAAACACCACTAGGAACAGAGAACAAGCTGATTGACTGTTAGAAACACCACTAGGAACAGAGAACAAGCTGATTGACTGTTAGAAACACCACTAGGAACAGAGAACAAGCTGATTGACTGTTAGAAACACAGAACAGAGAACAAGCTGATTGACTGTTAGAAACACCACTAGGAACAGAGAACAAGCTGATTGACTGTTAGAAACACCACTAGGAACAGAGAACAAGCTGATTGACTGTTAGAAACACCACTAGGAACAGAGAACAAGCTGATTGACTGTTAGAAACACCACTATGAACAGAGAACAAGCTGATTGACTGTTAGAAACACCACTAGGAACAGAGAACAAGCGGATTGTCTGTTAGAAACACCACTAGGAACAGAGAACAAGCTGATTGACTGTTAGAAACACCACTAGGAACAGAGAACAAGCTGATTGACTGTTAGAAACACCACTAGGAACAGAGAACAAGCTGATTGACTGTTAGAAACACCACTAGGAACAGAGAACAAGCTGATTGACTGTTAGAAACACCACTAGGAACAGAGAACAAGCTGATTGACTGTTAGAAACACCTCAGTCTGGTGCTGCGTTGCTATATAAGTCCTCGCAGTTCATTTCTCGGTTCACTTCCCTTTAGTCTCGTAACGAAACCAGAAACTTGTCTTTTGATACCAATACCAGGTTTAGTATCACGGTACTCGATACCATCACGGTACTCGATACCGAAACGATACTCGATACCATCACGATACTCGATACCATCACGACGATACTGAAACGATACTCGATACCATCACGATACTAAAATGATACTCGATACCGAAACGATACTCGATACCATCACGATACGATACCAAAACGATTCTCGATACCATCATGATACTCGATACAGAAACGATTATCGATACAAAAACGATACTCGATACCATCATGATACTCGATACCATCACGATACTCGATACCAAAACGATACTCGATACCATCACGATACTCGATACCAAAACGATACTCGATACCATCACGATAATCAATACCAAAACGATTCTCGATACCATCATGATACTCGATACAAAACGATTCTCGATACAAAACGATACTCGATACCGAAACGATACGCGATACCAAAACGATACTCGATACCATCACGATACTCGATACAAAAACGATACTCGATACCATCACGATACGATACCAAAACGATTCTCGATACCATCATGATACTCGATACAGAAACGATTATCGATACAAAAACGATACTCGATACCATCATGATACTCGATACCATCACGATACTCGATACCGAAACGATACCGAAACGATACTCGATACCGAAACGATACTCGATACCATCACGATACGATACCACGGCAAAAAAACAAGACGTATTAACCATTTGATGAAGTTGCTGGTAATAGGCTTCACACGGAGTTGGCCATCTTTCTCATGTGGAATGCCTATTTATCTTACCATTTTTACCGATTCTGCATGCCAGTTATGGTTTTCCTAGGCACCTTTTGGTGGAACAGTTTCATTTAATTTATAATAATGTCTTCGTATCTCAAAATCATTGTCCTGTGGTTAATCAAAATTCTATATCGAAATTAAAATGATACAAATCTAAAAAGTAACTTCCATTGCCAAGTATGTAAAAATAGACTACATAAATCAAACAACCAAAAACATTGCAGCCTGCAGGTAGAAAATATACTGATAAAAAAATATAAAAAAATCCTATAAATAACATGTAACCTTTTATATTTAACTAGGCAAGTCAGTTAAAAACAAATTCTTATTTACAATGACGGCCAACACTAGCCAAACGACGCTGGGCCAAATGTGTGCCGCCCGATGGGACTCCCAATCATGGCCGGTTGTGATTCAGCCTGGATTCGAACCAGGGTGTCTGTTGTGACGCCTCTAGTACTGAGATGCAGTGTCTTAGACAGCTGCACTCAGGAGCTGTCTGCAACAAACTTGAAACATTGTATCAACTATTAACTTGGACTGCCTGAAGCTTGCACTAGTGAACTTGCAACATTGTATAAAATATTCTGGGCCCTCGGGGAACCGCAAGGGACAGACACAGCTGTAGGCTATTTGCGCAAGGGATAAGAAGTAATCGGGTAGCCCTAATGTATTACTTTCCCACTGGATCAGAGTATGAAGTGTTTCCCTTTCACACGGAGTGGTTATTTTTCAAATACTTTGAGGAACTTTTGTCATTCTCAATGGATGTTACTACGGTCTTTGTTTGCTTGCTATTTTAGGTGGTGAAAACATTACTTTGAGAAGCGCCACGGGTCGTTAGTGGTGGTGCGTTAAGCCACGGGTCGTTAGTGGTGGTGCGTTAAGCCACGGGTCGTTAGTGGTGGTGCGTTAAGCCACGGGTCGTTAGTGGTGTTGCATTAAGCTAATCAAAAATACTATCAGATCCCCAAATGGACACACATTTTTTTGTGTGCAGGCCAAGTAGCGAAAAGGCTCACTTCTATGTGTCGGCAGGTGTGCGTCAACATTGACGGGAGCGCTCCAAACAAAAGACTGACTAAATTGACAAAACACAGAATGAAATAAACCAAAACCTGAATCTCACAAGTGTTGCATATGTTTGCAGAGCGCACAACCATGTGTCCACTCCGACAATTAGAAAGGTAAGACTGGAATAATATGTCGAATGCATTCACCTCTCTAGGATAGGGGACGCTTGCGTCCCACTTGGCCAAAAGCCGGGGGAAATGCAGCGCGGCAAATTCAAATAAAATGATAAAATCAAACTTTCATTAAATCACACATGTAAGATGCTGAATTAAAGCTACACTCGTTGTGAACCCAGCCAACATGTCAGATTTTTAAAAGGCTTTTCGGCGAAAGCATAAGAAGCTATTATTTGATGATAGCACAACAGTAAACAAAGGAGTTAGCATATTACAACCCTGCAGGCGCTACACAAAGTGCAGAAATAAAATATAAAACATGCATTACCTTTGACGAGCTCCTTTTGTTGGCACTCCAATATGTCCCATAAACATCACAATTGGTCCTTTTGTTCGATTAATTCCGTCCATATATATCCAAAATGTCAATTTATTTGTCGTGTTTGATACAGAAAAAAACAGCTTCCAATTTGTGCAACGTCACTAAAAAATATCTCAAAAGTTGCCTGTAAACTTTGCCAAAACATTTCAAACTACTTTTGTAATACAACTTTAGGTATTTTTAAACGTTAATAATCGATCAAATTGAAGACGGGTCTATCTGTGTTCAATACAGGAAGACAACAATCTACTAATAATAAGCATATCTTATATTCTTGGCATGAGTAGCAGGAAGTTGAAATTGGGCACGCTATTTATCCAAAAGTGAAAATACTGCCCCCTATCCCTTAAGAAGTTAACAGAAATGACCTTAACAAATATGGAGAGATACAGTGCATTCAGAAAGTGTTCAGACCCCTTGACTTTTTCCACATATTGTTACGTTACAGCCTTATTCTATAATGTATTAAATCAAATAAATTCCTCATCAATCTACACACAATACACCCCAGAATGACTAAGTGAAAATTTGTTTTTTAGAGATTTTAGCAAATGTATTAAAAATTAACACCTTGTTTACATACTTTCTGATGAAACTTGAAATTGAGCTCAGGTACATCCTGTTTCCATTGATCCTCCTTGAGAAGTTTATACAACTTGATTGGAGTCCACCTGTGGTAAATTCAATTGATTGGACATGATTTGGAAAGGCACAAACCTGTCTATATGAGGTCCCACAGTTGACAGTGCATGTCAGAGCAAAAACCAAGCCATGTTGAAGGAATTGTCCACAGAGCTCAGAGACAGGATTGTGTCGAGGTACAGATCTGGGGAAGGGTACCAAAAAATGTCTGCAGTATTGAAGGTCTCCAAGAACACTGGCCTCCATCATTCTTAAATGGAAGAAGTTTGGAACCACCAAGACTCTTCTTAGAGCTGGCTGCCTGTCCAAACAGCAATCAGGGGAGAAGGGTCTTGGTCAGGAAGGGCAGTCAGGGAGGTGACCAAGAACCCAATGGTCACTGTGACAGAGCTCTAGAATTCAACTGTGGAGATGGGAGAACCTTCCAGAAGAACAACCATCTCTGCAGCACTCCACCAATCAGGCCATTATGGTAGAGTGGTCAGGCAGAAGCCACTCCTTGGTAAAAAGGTACATGACAGCCCTCTGGGATTTTGCCAAAAAGCACCCAAAGACTCTTAGACCATGAGAAACAAGATTCTCTGGTCTGATGAAACTAAGATTGAACTCTTTGGCCTGAATGCCAAGCGTCACGTCTGGAGGAAACCTGGCATCACCCCTACGGTGCGGCATGGTGGTGTTAGCATCCTGTTGTGGGGATGTTTTTCAGCAGAAGGGACTGAGAGACTGGCAAGGATCGAGGGAAAGATGACGGCAACACATCAATTCTAAGTGATTTCATTGGGTCGTTCTTCGTTCTGATTTGTTTTATACTGTTCAACCAAATGTAAAACAAATTCATTTTCATCAATTTCTGCATTTCCTGCACTTTTGTTGTAATTTCCACACTGTATCACGCAGGGCTGCAAGATATGGTCCAAAAAACAAAGCCTGGTTAATTGGTAAACTGTTGGAATCATGGAAATTATGTATTGGGAATATAATGGGCAGCACCTTGAATGCATTGTTGTTTGACATGACAGCAAATTAATAAGGCAGGGAAGAATTATTGACAGGGTAGGAACAAATGTGTTGGTCAGTGTTTCCATGGGACCCTAATTAGATATTGCGTTACATGTGTTCTTACCTGATGTAGCTAGCTAACGTATTCATGCTTCGCCTATTCCTCTCTGATTTAGAAGATCCCATTGCACAAACAGGCTTAAAAAGTGAAATAAATCAAATCTCGGCCTACACCAGCGCTGGTACCCGTCT
>NC_056438.1:75645532-75748032 GCF_018296145.1 Oncorhynchus tshawytscha | reverse complement strand
GGGAGGTTGGTAGAGGGACTAAGCAGTAGGGATGGGCTGGTAGAGGGAGGTTGGTAGAGGGACTAAGCAGGGACATGGGCTGGTAGAGGGAGGTTGGTAGAGGGACTAAGCAGGGACATGGGCTGGTAGAGGGACTAAGCAGGGACATGGGCTGGTAGAGGGAGGCTGGTAGAGGGACTAAGCAGGGACATGGGCTGGTAGAGGGAGGCTGGTAGAGGGACTAAGCAGGGACATGGGCTGGTAGAGGGAGGCTGGTAGAGGGACTAAGCAGGGACATGGGCTGGTAGAGGGAGGTTGGTAGAGGGACTAAGCAGGGACATGGGCTGGTAGAGGGGCTAAGCAGGGACATGGGCTGGTAGAGGGACTAAGCAGGGACATGGGCTGGTAGAGGGAGGCTGGTAGAGGGACTAAGCAGGGACATGGGCTGGTAGAGGGAGGTTGGTAGAGGGACTAAGCAGGGACATGGGCTGGTAGAGGGGCTAAGCAGGGACATGGGCTGGTAGAGGGACTAAGCAGGGACATGGGCTGGTAGAGGGAGGTTGGTAGAGGGACTAAGCAGGGACATGGGCTGGTAGAGGGAGGTTGGTAGAGGACTAAGCAGGGACATGGGCTGGTAGAGGGAGGTTGGTAGAGGGACTAAGCAGTAGGGATGGGCTGGTAGAGGGAGGGTGGTAGAGGGACTAAGCAGGGACATGGGCTGGTAGAGGGAGGTTGGTAGAGGGACTAAGCAGGGACATGGGCTGGTAGAGGGACTAAGCAGGGACATGGGCTGGTAGAGGGAGGCTGGTAGAGGGACTAAGCAGTAGGGATGGGCTGGTAGAGGGAGGTTGGTAGAGGGACTAAGCAGTAGGGATGGGCTGGTAGAGGGAGGTTCGTAGAGGGACTAAGCAGGGACATGGGCTGGTAGAGGGACTAAGCAGTAGGGATGGGCTGGTAGAGGGAGGTTGGTAGAGGGACTAAGCAGTAGGGATGGGCTGGTAGAGGGAGGTTGGTAGAGGGACTAAGCAGTAGGGATGGGCTGGTAGAGGGAGGTTGGTAGAGGGAGGTTGGTAGAGGGACTAAGCAGTAGGGATGGGCTGGTAGAGGGAGGTTGGTAGAGGGACTAAGCAGTAGGGATGGGCTGGTAGAGGGAGGTTGGTAGAGGGACTAAGCAGTAGGGATGGGCTGGTAGAGGGAGGTTGGTAGAGGGACTAAGCAGTAGGGATGGGCTGGTAGAGGGAGGTTGGTAGAGGACTAAGCAGGGACATGGGCTGGTAGAGGGAGGTTGGTAGAGGGACTAAGCAGTAGGGATGGGCTGGTAGAGGGAGGTTGGTAGAGGGACTAAGCAGTAGGGATGGGCTGGTAGAGGGAGGTTGGTAGAGGGACTAAGCAGGGACATGGGCTGGTAGAGGGACTAAGCAGGGACATGGGCTGGTAGAGGGAGATTGGTAGAGGGACTAAGCAGTAGGGATGGGTATCGTTAAGATTTGAATGGTATTACTACTCTTACCGATACTGCTTATCGATCCGGTACTTTAATGCTATTCTTATTATTTTTACGGGAAAAAACAAAAACAAATTAAGAAAAGAGAGATCTCTACCAATGCCATAACATTGCTTTATTTTCTGAAATGTAAAATAAATATTAAAAAAAAACAAATATTTACAGCAAAAGAAACAGCAATGTTTTGAACAAATCACTATTAGAGACTAATGGTGTGGTGATGGAAATGTCAAACAAATGACATTTTCCTGCAGGAGATAAGACAGTGGTATAGAGCAACACGGGTGGGGCCTGCAGGTAGGCTGCAGAAGATAAGACAGTGGTATAGAGCAACACGGGTGGGGCCTGCAGGTAGGCTGCAGAAGATAAGACAGTGGTATAGAGCAACACGGGTGGGGCCTGCAGGTAGGCTGCAGAAGATAAGACAGTGGTATAGAGCAACACGGGTGGGGCCTGCAGGTAGGCTGCAGAAGATAAGACAGTGGTATAGAGCAACACGGGTGGGGCCTGCAGGTAGGCGGCAGAAGATAAGACAGTGGTATAGAGCAACACGGGTGGGGCCTGCAGGTAGGCTGCAGAAGATAAGACAGTGGTATAGAGCAACACGGGTGGAGCCTGCAGGTAGGCTGCAAAAGGACTAATAGTTCTTAGCAGTTCCTCTGGAGAAAGATCAACATATTTGCCTTCTCTGGCAGAAGTCGGGACCTCTCCTGGCTTATTGTGTTCCCTGCAGTCAAATACCCTCTGACTAGGGGTGGAGGAGGCTTGAGCACAGAGGTAGCTTGTTGCAATGTTTGTGAGGAGCAGAGTAGCTCTCTTCTCCCACCACCACATCACAGGATCTTCAGCCATGGGGATGGGAGGCAGGCCTTTGTAGAGCTCCACCTCTAGGTTAACATGCTCGCTGAGGGTGAGGGACGTGGTGTCCTGTTGGATAGTCAACCTCAACTCCTTGTCCTCTTCTGAGAACAACTCCTCCAATGCACTCCTTGTTTTGTACAATGGAGGGACTGTCTCCTCCGTTTCCTCTCCTTCTCATTCAGACTCCTCCTGTTGCTGGTGCTCTGTGTCTGTCTGCTCCGGCTCCTCTGACAGCCCTGGTGTTGCTCCTGTCACATTGGCCTCAACACTGTCCTTCCTCAGTCTGTCCCAGGTGGCGTCACTCACCGGCCTCCCTTTTAAATCTGGGGTCCATTGCTGCGGCCTCATGCAGGAAGGCTTGAATGTCCTCATCCTGATAGCGGTCGGAGAGGTTCTCCCACACCATCTCTTTGATGGTTTCCACAAACGTTGTATCTTCATGCTTCACAGTGAAGTGCTCGTCCAGTTTGTAGAGGATGGGTTTGATCTGTCCACAGGTGGCATTCATTTCGCACGACACACACAGTGTGGATGTATAGATGATTCTCATGAGCTGGACAAACTCCTCTGCCTTATGGAAGTCCTCGTCCTTCAGACAGTCCAAGTTGTCCTTGGTCGTTGCTTTTCTCAGTCGTGGGTCAGGCTGCTGCTTGGATCACTGCCTACTGCTCCATGAATCTCTCTATAGTTAGAGTTCCATCTGGTCCTGACATCAAGGATGAGTGAGTGTTGCGCGAAGGCCTGAAACTGAATCAAAAAACAACATACATTTAATTACCGCACACTTGAATATTGAATAAAAGTGTTGTATGTGGGAATTTCAAAATAATACTGTAATAGATTGAACTGGATTCTTACCAAGGAGCTGCTGCTTCTCCTTCAAGACTGTTTTGGACATCGAGGATCTCCTGAACCACACGACCACTGCTCTGATTGGGGCTGCCCATTTATCAATGGAAGTAATTTGGTCGATTTTCTGCACTGCCAGATTCGGTGTGTGCAAAGCATCCTATTTTTAGGATGTGTAGCCTCTTGATGGCAACATCATCCATGTTATCAACAGTCACAGCTACAACCTTGCGCTGCTCTATCTCAAACTCTTCCAGAATGTCTGAGATCTCCTCTTGTCATTACTTGGCCAGTTTGCAATTTGTACTCTGTCCTGGTGTGGAGGATCTTCTGTTTCACACTGCCCTGGTGTGGAGGACCTTCTGTTCTACACTGCCCTGGTGTGGAGGACCTTCTGTTTTACACTGCCTGGTGTGAAGGACCTTCTGTTTTACACTGCCCTGGTGTGGAGGACCTTCTGTTTTACACTGCCCTGGTGTGGAGGACCTTCTGTTTTACACTGCCCTGGTGTGGAGGACCTTCTGTTTTACACTGCCCTGGTGTGGAGGACCTTGTGGTGTGGAGGACCTTCTGTTGTACACTGCCCTGGTGTGGAGGACCTTCTGTTTTACACTGCCCTGGTGTGGAGGACCTTCTGTTGTACACTGCCCTGGCTTGTGTAGTGCACTGTAACCGTGAGATAGTGGTCCTGACAGAAGCTGGTTCACCTGTCTGATGTGATATGGCCAGCTTCTTCAGCTCAGTCATCACATTGGCCTTTTCTATACCATACCAGGTAGGAATGAATGTGTCACTGAGGTAACTCCTGGAGGGAGGGGTATTTTTGGGGTTGAGGGCCTTGCTCATCTCTTCTACATAAAAATAAAAAAGTTAATGTGTTGAATTATCATTATTGAATTATTGGGTTGTATTGTGGAGTGATGGGACTAACATTAAACCATTTTATACTACTATATCCTAAACATGAATACATCTCAATATATACCGACTGTTACCTAAAGCCCTTGGACTCCACTGTTGCAAAGGGGTGTAGGCCTTTCACTATGACCTTGGTCACGGCTAGGTGGCACTCATTCACCCTGTCCTCAGTCATCTTCCCACTAGCTGCCAGCGTGAAGGGGCTTTAACAAAGTTGCAAAATCCTTTTTAATGGGTGATTTGAATTTCTGAACTCACCCATAGCTAAACAATCAGCTGGCTAATGGGTCTTTTTGATCAGGAACCCATGTTCACATAATCTAGTTAACTCTGTGTGTGTGTGTGGGCTCTAGACTGCTAGCCTACGTACCTAATGTAGATCAGGCAACGAGGGATGAACTACGAGCTAGGTAGTCGAACACTGTGCACTTCTCTGCCTGTACATGATGCACTTTCCATAGATGTGTGGACAGATTGCTCGTGTTTCCTCCCCTTTACAAGCAGAATGTCTTGTTGTTGTGGCAACGGAGTATTGTTTAGCTCTCTCTGCTGTCGTCACTAATTAAGAGCAGGGTGCTGTGTGTGCTGTAGCGCAGGGAGAGAGATCTCTCTTCTGGATTGGGAATAGTGAAAATGCATCATAGACAAATGTCTTCATCTTACTGCAAATTAGAAACGGTTGGTGAGAAAATGTACAAGATAACGTTTATGTAGCAATAATAAGCGTGACTAATTAGGGGCTGGTGTTGGTAGAGTGGTGGCGGCGGTAGAGTGGTGGTGCTGGTCGTGGGGTTGGTAGAGAGATAGTGGGGTTGGTAGAGAGATAGTGGGGTTGGTAGAGAGATAGTGGGGTTGGTAGAGAGATAGTGGGGTTGGTAGAGAGATAGTGGGGTTGGTAGAGAGATAGTGGGGTTGGTAGAGAGATAGTGGGGTTGGTAGAGATAGTGGAGTTGGTAGAGAGATAGTGGGGTTGGTAGAGAGAGAGTGGGGTTGGTAGAGAGATAGTGGGGTTGGTAGAGAGAGTGAGGTTGGTAGAGAGAGAGTGGGGTTGGTAGAGAGATAGTGGGGTTGGTAGAGAGAGAGTGGGGTTGGTAGAGAGATAGTGGGGTTGGTAGAGAGAGAGGGGGTTGGTAGAGAGATAGTGGGGTTGGTAGAGAGAGAGTGGGGTTGGTAGAGAGATAGTGGGGTTGGTAGAGAGAGAGTGGGGTTGGTAGAGAGAGAGTGGGGTTGGTAGAGAGAGAGTGGGGTTGGTAGAGAGAGTGGGGTTGGTAGAGAGAGAGTGGGGTTGGTAGAGAGAGAGTGGGGTTGGTAGAGAGATAGTGGGGTTGGTAGAGAGAGAGTGGGGTTGGTAGAGAGATAGTGGGGTTGGTAGAGAGATAGTGGGGTTGGTAGAGAGATAGTGGGGTTGGTAGAGTGGTTGAGGGAAAACAGAGACAAGTTGGAAAATAGCAGTTGTGAATGTGTCATCTGCTCATCACTAGCACAGAATAAACTGCATTTTAAAGTGTGTGTGAGTTAGAGAGACCTATGTGCTTGTCATCAACCAGACCACATCAGTCACCATCTCTCGCTCTTTCTTTGGGGGGGTGAAAAATATATATTTTTTCAATACATTTTTGGGGGGTTTGATCGGAAGATCACCATATTAGGGTGTCAGACTCGACTCATCTCATCTGCTCTCTCTGATGCTTCTTGACCTAAGCTTCTGCAATCATTTAGTAGCTAAGTACCCACTTGTCACGGTAGTGGAATGTTAATGACCAAGCAGCCACTTCCCCACTACCACATTCCCTAGGTCTACATCCCAAATGGCACCCTATTCCCTTTATCTGACCAGGGCCCATAGAGCTCTGGTAACAAGTAGTGCACTGTCTAGAGAATAGGGTGCGATTTGGGACGTAGCCATGGAGGAACAAGCCACAAGATGTTTGAGAGGGATTGTGGTAAATATGAGAAGGTCAGTATCTTAAGTATTACACGCAGTATTACACACAGTAGGCCACTCCTTTAGGCTACAAACAACCCGGCTAGTAAATACTATTGTGTCAGTGTACCAAAGGACGTCCTATTGCCTTTATAGTGCACTACTTTCGCTCTTTTTGTATCTCGCTTTGTCTCTCTCTCTCTAGATGGTATACAGCTACAGACGGAAGTGACTTTTCGCAGCAGGTTGGGAGTGCTCAGGCTGCAGGGCGGGAGTGCTCAGGCTGCAGGGCGGGAGTGCTCAGGCTGCAGGGCGGGAGTGCTCAGGCTGCAGGGCGGGAGTGCTCAGGCTGCAGGGCGGGAGTGCTCAGGCTGCAGGGCGGGAGTGCTCAGGCTGCAGGGCGGGAGTGCTCAGGCTGCAGGTTAACTAAAATGCTCTCCCTCTGTCCGTTGCTGTATACCATCTAGCCACAACCCCTCAAACGGTTTAGTGGTCGAAGTGTGATTTCCTGTTTACCCAGTGTTCTCGTGGAAACAGACGGATCTCAGAGCTGATATGATACAAGCCTCTGTTTGTTGTTGTTTTGCTCTGGGTTTGGGGGAATTAAGGTGTGTGTGATGTGCTATGTGATCCCACTAATGGCAGCCAAATGTATTTCAGTAGCATTCTTTTCAGCCTGCATCATGTGTTCAGAGGCACAGTAACATGATCCCAGATACCTCTGTGTATCTGAAGACTAACTGACAGTCAGGACACAGCATTTCTATTCAACTTTAGGGAAAGCTTTCCCTAACCTCATGGACGCAGAGCCTATAGTTGAAGTCGGAAGTTTACATACACTTAGGTTTGTTTTTCAACCACTCCACAAATTTCTTGTTAACAAACTATAGTTTTGGCAAGTCGGTTAGGACATCAACTTTGTGCATGACACAAGTAATTTTTCCAATGATTGTTTACAGATTAATTCACTATCACAATTTCAGTGGGTCAGAAGTTTACATACACTAAGTTGACTGTGGCTTTAAACAGCAAATTCCATCAAATCAAAGTCAATTGGAGGTGTACCTGTGGATGTATTTCAAGGCCTACCTTCAAACTCAGTGCCTCTTTGCTTGACATCATGGGAAAATCAAAATAAATCAGCCAAGACCTCAGAAAAATAATTGTAGACCTTCACAAGTCTGGTTCATCCTTGGGAGAAATTCCCAAATGCCTGAAGGAACCACATTCATCTGTCCAAACAATAGTACGTAAGTATAACCACCATGGGACCACGCAGCCATCATACCACTCAGGAAGGAGACTCGTTCTGTCTCCTAGAGATAAATGTACTTTGGTGCGAAAAGTGCAAATCATTCCCAGAACAACAGCAAAGGACCTTGTGAAGATGCTGGAGGAAACGGGTACAAAAGTATCTATATCCACAGTAAAACAAGTCCTATATGGACATAATCTGAAAGGCCGCTCAGCAAGGAAGAAGCCACTGCTCCAAAACCGCCATAAAAAAGCCAGACTACAGTTTGCTCCTGCACATGGGGACAAAGAACGTACTTTTTGGAGAAATTTCATCTGGTCTGATGAAACAAAAATGGAACTGTTTGACCATAATGACCATTATTAAGTTTGGAGGAAAAAGGGGGATGCTTGCAAGCTGAAGAACACCATCCCAACCGTGAAGCATGGGGGTGGCAGCATCATGTCGTGGGGGTGCCTTGCTGCAGGGGGGACTGGTGCACTTCACAAAATAGATTCATAATGAGGCTTGGAAAATGATGTGGATATATTGAAGCAACATCAAGACATCAGTCAAGAAGTTAAAGCTTGGTCGCAAATGGGTCTTCCAAATGGACAATGACCCCAAGCATACTTCCAAAGTTGTGGCAAAATGGCTTAAGGACAACAAAGTAAAGGTATTGGAGTGGCTGTCACAGAGTGGCCACCTCAATCCTATAGAGAATGTGTGGGCAGAACTGAAAAAGCGTGTGCAAGAAAGGAGGCCTACAAACCTGACTGTTACACCAGCTCTGTCAGGAGGAATTTTGTATTTGTTTTATTTTTATTTCACCTTTTTATTTAACCAGGTAGGCATGTTGAGTAGAAATTCTCATTTACAGCTGTGACCTGGCCAAGATAAAGCAAAGCAGTTCGACACACAACAACCAAGAGTTGCACATGGAATAAACAAAACATACTCAATGATACAGTAGACAAAAAAAGTAAATATACAGTGTGTGCAAATGAGGTAAGATAAGGGAGGTAAGACAATAAAATGGGCCATAGTGGCGAAGTAATTACAATATAGCAATTAAACACTGGAATTGTAGAATGTGCAGAAGATGGATGTGCAAGTAGAGATACTGTGGTGCAAAGGAGAAAAATAAATATATACAGTTTGGGGATGAGGTAGTTGGATGGGCTATTTACAGATGGAATGATCTGTGAGCTGCTCTGACAGCTGGTGCTTAAAGCTAGTGAGGGAGATATGAGTCTCCAGCTTCAGCGATTTTTGCAGTTCGTTCCAGTCATTGGCAGCAGGGAACTGGAGGGAAAGGCAGCCAAAGGAGGAATTGGCTTTGGGGGTGACAAGTGAAATATACCTGCTGGAGCGCGTGCTGCGGGTGGGTGACCAGTGAACTGAGATAAGGCGGGGCTTTACCTAGCAAAGACTTGTAGATGACCTGGAGCCAGTGGGTTTGGCAATGAGGAATGGGCCAAAAATAATCCAATTTATTGTGGGAAGCTTGTGGAAGGCTACCAAAAAACGTTTGACCAAAGTTAAACACAATGCTACCAAATACTAATTGACGATGTAAACTTCTGACCCACTGGGAATGTGATGAAAGAAATAAAACCTGAAATAAATCACTCTACTATTATTCTGACATTACACATTCTTAAAATAAAGTGGTGATCCTAACTGACCTTAGACTGATTTTTTTGCGGAAAGACGCATTTCAGTTGAATGTATTCAGTTGTATAACTGACTTGGTATCAGCCTTACTTTACCCCACTATGCACTGCAATGAACAGTCTTTTTTGAGAACAGTGATTTAAGTTATATTATTAGCCTAAATTATGATTATATAATCACCACATGACTAATCATTTTTATGGTGTAAGTTAGCTTCCCAAGGACCACCTATGTCAGAATAACTGTCCACATTTACTTTTCCTCAGCCAACAAAATGAGTAACCTATGTAAAAAAAATGTTGACCTATTCTATTGGTCAGCTTGTCATTCTGTGCGAGAAAGAAATAGCCTATTGCAAACAGACTCTGGCACAGTTGTGGGACGATAAATCCCAAATTCATACAGCCAGTAGGTCTATGCTAAATATTATTTTATTTAAAGTTTGGGGGAGGAGACACTTTAAAAAGCAATGAGGCTCATGCAACAGATCTGAACGTTTCGCTTAGAATGTTGATAAACTTAAGCGCAGCGATGCGCAGAAGGCTGCGTGCGAATGTTCATTCCGTTATGCAGTTAGCGGATAAACAACAGTTTTTTTGTGACCTAGAGGAAAATACCCTTTCAAAATTTAGAAAGAGAGGTTAGTGTCTTAAGAAATATTCACGACCTTTGACTTGTTCCACATGTTGTTACAGCCTGAATAAAACATGTATTAAATTGAGATGTTTTTCTAGATGTTTACAAATTAATAAAACATTTATTAAATTGAGATGTTTTTCTAGATGTTTACAAGTTCATAAAACATTTATTAGATTGAGATTTGTTGTCACTGGCCTATACACAAGACCTCAAAATGACAAAGTGGAATGTTTTTCTAGATGTTTACAAATTAATAAAACATGAAAAATTGATATGTCTTGAGTCAAGTTTTCAACCCCTTTGTTATGGCAAACCTAAATAAGTTCAGGAGTAAAAATGTGCTTAACCAGTCACATAAGTCACTCTGTCTTCAATAATAATTAATGACTAACTAATCTCTGCACTTCACATATACAATTATCTGTAAGGTCCCTCAGTCGAGCTGTGAATTTCAAACAGATTCAACAACAAAGACCAGGGAGGTTTTCTTTCCAATCAGTTGTTTTGTGATAAGGTAGGGGTGGTCACAGAAGATAGCCCTACTTGGAAAAAAGACCAAGTCCATATTATGGCAAGATCAGCTCAAATAAGCAAAGAGAAATGAGTCAATCTGGATAATGTCAAGAACTTAACAATTCTTCAAGTGCAGTCACAAAAACAATCCAGCGCTATGATGAAACTGGCTGTCATGAGGACCGCCACAGGAATGGAAGATCCAGAGTTACATCTGCTGCAGAGGATATGTTCATTAGAGTTAATTGCTTCAGAGGTCAAGCAACAGACACATCTCAACATCAACTGTTCAGAGGAGACTGTGTGAATCAGGCCTTCACGGTTGAATTGCTGCAAGGAAACTACTACTAAAGGACACCAATAATAAGATACTTATTATTTTTTCTTTTCTTTTTAACCAGGCAAGTCAGTTAAGAACAAATTCTTATTTACAATGACAGCTTACCCCGGGCCAATTGTGCGCCGCCCTATAAGACTCCCAATCACGACCAGTTGTGATACAGCCTGGGCCAAGAAACACAAGCAATAGACAGACTGGTAGAAATCTGTCCGTTGGTCTGATGAGTCCAAATTTGAGATTATTGGTTCCAACCGCCGTGTCTTTGTGAGACCCAGAGTAGGTGAACGGATGATCTCTGCATGTGTGAACAATGGGTCAAACACAATTGACATGGTTTGGAAGGAGTTGGACCGCAGAGTCCAAGGAGAAACAGCCAACAAGTGAAGCCGGTTGAGAGAAGGCAAAGGGTGGCTTCTTTGAAGAATCTAAAATATATTTAGATTTGTTAAACACTTCTTTGGTTACTACATGATTTCATAGTTTTGATGTCTTCACTATTATTCTACAATGTAGAAAATAGTAAAAATAAATAAAAACCCTTGAATTAGGTGTGTCAATTTATGATAAATTACAGGCCTCATCTTTTTAAGTGGGAGAACTTGCACAATTGGTGGCTGACTAAATACTTTCTTGCCCCACTGTGTGTGTATGTATATATATATATATATATAGTAGCAAGATTAAGGGTGTGGGGTTTCCACGTCACCAAGTTCAATAACAAATCAGGCACAAATAGAACTCAAGGGGGAAGTTTATTAGGGATTTTCGTACACAGGGAAAGACTGGGGGAATTCCCCCAATCAGCTCACAGTCCACGTTCCGTTTTTCAGGGTAATCCTCACACTCGGGTCCTCAGCTAATCCGGTCCGGTACACAAGGGAGTCCGACAGTCCAAGGCACAACATGTAATCTCCCAGATAGTATGCTCTCTTCATAACGCTCTTGGTTCTCTCCTACTCTGCCCGGTTGTGCATGCTGCTTTCCCTTTTTATCCCCAAAAACACTCCCTCGCTTAACCAGCTACTGTCTTACCTGGATCAATGTGTCCATATGGCAGAGGCTGGTGTTCTCACATTTTCTTGAATTTGAGAATTTCTTCAATTTCATTCAGATTTTTATTATTAAAATGAAACAGGCACACGTTATGATGTCATCGGTAGAAACAGTAGGCTGTAAGTATCTCCAATTTGAAATTCCCGCCGCCAATGAAGTTTTTATAAAATAATCGCCTATTAAGTTTCTATGGTGGGATTTTGTCTATAGGCTACTTTGAAGAAGGGTTAGACGTGCCTCATAATATGTAGTAAAATATTCAGGTTTCAAACAATTTAAGTATAATTTCCAAATGCATATTTCCTCCAGCTCACATTGTAAAGCGGTGGTGATACGCTGATGGCCTGTTGCTTGCAGTTGAATGGTGAATTTGGAGGCGCTCTTCAATTACCAGTTGAGAAATAAAAATAGTAGCTCTTTTTTTAATCATGCACCACAATTGTTTTTAACATGCAATCGCATTTAGAATTGTTGTGCAATGAGTGGGCTTCTAAAAGCATGTTTAACTCCAGCTTCAAGAGGAGCATTAGGAGAAATCCCTCTCAAAATAAATCTCTGTATGCTGTGCGTGTGATAGTTGTGTTGGACAAATATAAAGATACATGATGACTAACGAAAATAAATACAATTTATTTACACTATATTATCCAAATTAACCTATTGATCGATAAGCATGACGGTCAAATGTACTTACATCGACTGATTTTTTTTCCATCACTGAACATATAGCATTATTTTGGAATGGGATTGTTTTTCTCCTGGTCATTTTGGCCGGCAACAGTTTTATTTGTCGATTTTTAGTATTTTTCCCCGGGGTGGGGTGGGGGGCCTGCTAACGGAACCTGTTTGCTGACTGCAGGGGCGCAACTTTGGTTTTAGAAGTGGGGCGGGCTTTTTTTTTTTTTTTTTTAAAGGAAAAATAGTATTATTATATCCACTTTGAAAAACACTCAACAGCCGACCCGGCTGTTCGGAGGCATCCGTGTGGTCCTAAAGCACACCGCTGCCCTGTTTTGTATCACATTCCAATGATAAATCTGGGGAGGACAGATGTGACCCGATTGAGGAAACTAGGCATATGTCGTAAGTCACGACTTCACAGGAGAGCCATTTGAACGTTATTTTAAAAAATGTATTTTAAAAAAACGGGTTTTTGTCAGAAATGCCTTCTGGAACATGTGAACTTTCATGTGCCTTAATAACAAACTTGAATGCCATCTGTAAATACAAATAAAACTGTTAAATTACGAGCCTTGTTGGTTAAGCCACAGAACAAGCAACCTTCCCACTAGCCATGATTGACTGAGATAATAAGTGGGCTGGACATGCTGAGAGAGGAGTTCAGATTGGTCTGCATATAGGCTTCTGTCTATTTGAGCTCATCAGTCTGTGTTGGTAATCCTGTCGAATGCGGCTTTTTTTAATGTATTGTGTAGTGGAGCTGCATAAGTGTTGGTCTCCACTTTCAAGTTTTGAAATCAGTGGAATTAGAGTATGATAGCTAAAGTGATGGAGAAAACACCTGTCGCCGGATTACATGTTCAAGCTAAGGGCAACCGTGGTATGGCATTCCTGAGAGGGAGACCCGTCCGTCATGCATGATGATGTATATAGGTAAAATAATCTAGCATTAGCTAGCTACATTTTCAGATATTACACGTTTCTAATCTTGACAGAAAGTGGTTTCATTTCACGCTAAAGTGTACTGTTAACTAGCTAGCTAGCGTTAGCTGGCTGGCTCCCTAGCTGACGTTATAATTTGTATCCCAGAGTCGTATTCATGCAGTGTAGTAATGACATGATTTGGCACTGTGTTCATTGTTGTTTAATTATTAACTAGCTAATGTTAGCTGGCTGGCTCGTTAGCTAACGTTTCGTGACGTGTGTGATTCTAAACATTGTTTACCTAGCTAGCTAGCAACATGTCTTAAACTAAAGTGCACTGTTAGCTAGCTAGCTAACGTTAGCTGGCTGGCTCTCTATCTGATGTTATTATTTGTATCCCAGAGCCATTTACTTTTCTAGTTCGAGCCTAATGTTAGCTAGCTAACATTGAACCTGGTTGGTTAGCTTCCAGCACCGTGGCATTGTTGAATATGGCCGGTGTCAGTAAACGTCTGCAAAAAAGCGTAATGAAATTGTTGCCAGCAGAGCTAGTTAGGCTGTTTTCATGTTATCCCTAGGTAAACAAATTATCAAGTGTGCCATTTTCCCAAAAGTGAGTTTACAAGTTTATCAACTTTCAAAGCAGAATTACTTCCCCATTGTTCCTCAACTGCAGTGTATGATGTACCATTTTGTAGCTCTGAGTCTACTTTTATCCAATGTAAAAAAAATCAAATGTTGCTACATAAGACCGAATCCAGGTGGTGAGTCACATATATACAATTTCAGTATGTGGTGGTGGGGGGCGCATGTACCCACTGAAAATTGCGTCTCTGGCTGACTGTTCCATTCATAGGAATACTCACAGCGGGTGCCTGTCAGCATGACCCCCTTGTTGGTCTTCTCTATGATACATGTTCGGCTGCAAACTGGACATCTCTCCAATATCTGCAGCAGACAATCTTATGAGGTGGTGTTTACTGGGAGGGCCTGTGACAGGGTGATATAATAGCCAAGTTACAACTTGCATTTTGTTCTGAAGAAAGAACGAAGCTTTTTGCTAGTGCACTTCAAAAGCAAAAATGACTCAACTCGTTGTATCTTGCTTGGCTGAGGAATTAGCCTACTGTTTCATCAAGCCGGGTATTTTTGTTGTTGTTTTTTATACAACTTTGCATATTTCACATAACACACATGACCTGTCGTTGTTAATGAAGCTGTCTGTGTCATCAGGGCAGTAACTCAGGTCACTATCAGAGGCTTTAAGATTTCCTTTTCATAGTATTCAAGTGAGACTCTGGCAACAACACAGGTGTCACAAAGGTCTCATGACACACTTTTATTCTGAGGTCTCACCTGACAAACTGTGAAAATAGCAAGTGAACAGTGAATGAAATTATCGCTAAACCATTGCAATCACACATTGAAGGACATGTTACTATACCCATCTTTTCCCTTTCTGGTAGGTCCCGGCATCTGTTCATGACTAGGGGGATCAGTCTGGCAGGGTCAACGAATGTCATCAACACTCATTTATAAACATAGATTGAGAAATAAAGTAATAACGTCATCTCAAATTCTATGTAGACTGACTGCTTCCGGATTGGATTAGATTCAGTCCGGTGACGCCGCTATAATATGCCACCGACTGTGACATGATTTGTTATGGCCCTGGGTTGGTTTGTTGATGCTAGTTAGTTCACTGTTGTAGTCAGACATGAGCTGGCTAGTACCACCATAGCTGCATCCAATATTTATTTGATATGGGTTGCTCCTCTGGGAGGCTAATATGACTGTTTAGTCTAAATTACACTAATTTACAGTGGCATGGGAAATAGGATGGCATTGCTAAAGTAGGCAAATAATTAGTAGGAAACAACTTTGCCATATTATGATGTCATCAAATTTACTTTTGAGAGATTTTATTTTATTTTTTATTTTACCTTTATTTTACTAGGCAAGTCAGTTAAGAACAAATTCTTATTTTCAATGACGGCCTAGGAACAGTGGGTTAACTGCCTGTTCAGGGGCAGAACGACAAATTTGTACCTTGTCAGCTTGGGGATTTGAACTTGCAACCTTTCGGTTACTAGCCCAACGCTCTAACCACTAGGCTACCCTGCCGCCCCAAGATAGCAATGTTTGCGACTACTGTTACTTGCAAACTTTGGGAGAGAAAAAAAATCTGTCAATGCTAATGTTAGCTAGCTAAAATACGGTGGTCCCCTCAATCTCCGTTGGCTGGCTAAAGTTCTACTGCATCTAAAGTCATTCTGGTGACATCACAATCATGACAAAAGGTTTTCTTACTAATTACTTGCATTCCTTTGAAACGTTATTGTGTTTCCATGCCTAAATATACATAACCAGATAGATAAGCAGCAGTCTATGGTCTAGCTGATGATATACTCGCCACCACTGGAGACCAACAAACTCCAACCTATTCCGCATGATAGCGTCTAGTAATGCACTAATATGACATTTTTGACTGGTACCGATATACGATATTTTCCTTGCCAAAAAAACAATTATACCAATATAAAACATTTTAGCGGCCTTTTAAGCATTCTGGTACAGTTAAATAATTAACACACACACATGGACACAGCGGTCTAAGGCATTGCATCTCAGTGCAAGAGGCGTCACTACAGTCCCAGGTTCGAATCCAGGCTGTATCACATCCGGCCATGATTGGGAGTCCCATAGGGCGGCGCACAATTGGCCCAGCGTCGTCCGGGCCGTCATTGTATATAAGAATTTGTTCTTAACTGACTTGCCTAGTTAAATAAAGGTTACACACACTGTAACGGTTTTGACTTGAGGTTATTATTTATAGGGGTGCCAGGTAGGTTGTGCCTACCAGAAAAACATTGGTTTCTCCTTTTGGTTTGGGAGGGAATGAGTCCCATCTGGTCCGTCAAGTCTACACCAATACAAAGGACTTATGTAAAAGTCAGGATGGAAATAAACTTTTCGTAAACCCTTGAAACATTGGAAAGAACTTCAAAAACAACTATATTCTTTTGCGTGGGTTGTATTAGCAACACCAATGATTACACACACACATATAATAATATCACAATGAGTTCTGGTTCCTCCAGAAATGTCCTGTACCCCGGGCCTAAAAAGAGTCCAGCCCGGTAAAGGAGTTCAGGGAACTCCTGTGACCTTAGTCACGCAATGTTTGTCCGTTCATTCCGTGTAGAGTAAACCCAGTATTAATCATACAATCAATATAACAATTATTTTACCACAGAACTTTAAAGCGTATCAACTCTTACTAAGTCCTCAACTACAACTAACTACATAAATCACAGTATACATCACATCAAAACAAATGAAATACCGTATACAAAAAGGTGGTAGTCAGTCGGTCAGTCAGACAATCCAATCCGCCAATAGATCTCCAGCAGAGAAAGGTCACGAAGAACGGAGAGGTGTAGTCCACGGACGCAAAGAGTGGATCCGATCCTGGGTAAACTCTAATAGGCTACAAAACACACGTTTAACTGCAACAAAACAAACGGAATAGAGAAGCTTCGGAACTGAGGGTTGAACACATCCTCATTCACGTCTCCATCACAGCCCCACTTTTGCGCAGCTGATGCTGGCTATTTCATTGGGAATTAAAGGGAAAGCGCCCTATTGGAAGAAGCACTGAGACTGTTCAGAAAAATTCAGGGCCGTCACAACACACCACACTGACAAAAGTTATTTTGTTGGCATTTACGTATGTCCCCATTACCAGTAAAACATAATCAAAAACCTATTTCTTTCACTTACTTGCTGTGCTGTTTCGTTGTTCAGTCGTTTCATTCTCAACCAGGATTTCTATGGAACGCCATTTGGGTCGTTGCTTGTCAAAAAAGATACACGTCAAATAACAGTATTTGACGTGGCAAATAAGCTTGTTGACCAATCAGGAGTTGAATATGACTGCATAATAATTTTACGCGTTCATACATTTTTTACGTAGATATTACACATTGAGTACACTATCACTCATATTTCATATGTCATAACGAGCTATCGATACGTATGCTATGATGCTGGTAAAGTTGTCTCGCGCACCTACAGTGCTGTTCGTAAAAAAAAAATAAAAGCTAGCTAGCTTCTTGTTCTTCCCCAAAAACATCTGTTTCAGTAGCTATATAGTTAGCTAGCCAACTATATAGCTAGGTGTCATCTTCTAAAATAACCCTAATTTATAAGACAGTTCTTATTTGAATAATGGTGATCGAACCCATCTATGTGAAGCTAGCCACAATAGTGGACTTTGCGGTTAGCCTTCAAAATAAAAGTATGGCATAATTCTACTATTTGTATTCATTTGCATCACTGTCAATGTCGTACTTTTATTTTGAAGGCAACTGCAAATTCCACTATTGTGCCTAATCCTTATTGTGGCTAGCTTCACAACACATAACCCAGTCCGGTCGAGCCTCACTAGTCGGATGAAGCTAGCTGGCTGCTAATAACGTTAGCTTTGGGCAACAGGGTCAAGTAGCTGGCTAGCTATATATTTTCATGAACTGAAGTTTAATGTCAATAGGCGAATAGCAAGTGGCAACCTAGCTAATACTTACTCACAAAAATGTCTAAATCATTGCTAAGAATAATAAAAATGACTGAAGTTTCTACTAGTCATTGTTTTCAGGCTGGTTGTATTGGTGCTAGCTAGGTACCAAGCCAAAGGTAGCAACCCCAGAAGTTGCCGTCCAACAAATTGTAAACACAACGTTGAGTGGCCGGTGTTTGCAGACTTTTTTGTATAGCTTTGACAGTGCTACTGTATCTTTTTTGACACGCAAGACCCAAACAGCGTTCCATAGTATGTATTTCGTGAAGCTAATAGCAGTGATGCTTTTACTGTGTAACTCCAGTAGGGCAACATCTGAAAAATAGCGCACTTGGTAGTGTGTACCGGTGTTCGACCAGTCAGCGAAAGCCAACATCGCCCACGACAGAGAACAGTTGATTGTCAAGGGCAATGAATTCCATAATTTTGGCATTAATGGATTTCACCTTTGAGTTGTCTCGTTGAAACGTTCTTACTCTTTCAAATGACTGCTGGACTTGTTGACTGCTAGATCCACACAGCAGACATTGTGGGCTAGGTTAGGGATGCTGTGTATATGTGGCGTTATGTGGTGTCATTTTTAAAATCTATTGTAATTTTTTTATTTCACCTTTATTTAACCAGGTGCTTTACCTAGCAGAGACTTGTAGATAACCTGTAGCCAGTGGGTTTGGTGACGAGTATGAAGCGAGGGCCAACCAACGAGAGCGTACAGGTCGCAATGGTGGGTAGTGTATGGGGCTTTGGTGACAAAACGGATGGCACTGTGATAGACTGCGTCCAGCAGGTGATTGAATAGCATTAATTTAGTTTTACCTGCGTTTAAGAGCAGTTGGAGGCCCTGGAAGGAGAGCTGTATGGCATTGAAGCTCGTCTGGAGGTTAGTTAACACAGTGTCCAAAGAGGGGCCAGAAGTATACAGAATGGTGTCGTCTGCGTAGAGGTGGATCAGAGAATCACCAGCAGCAAGAGCAACATCATTGATGTATACAGAGAAGAGAGTCGGCCCGAGAATTGAACCCTGTGGCACACCCATAGAGACTGCCAGAGGTCCGGACAACAGGCCCTCCGATTTGACACACTGACCTCTATCAGAGAAGGAGTTGGTGAACCAGGCAAGGCAATCATTTGAGAAACCAAGGCTGTCGAGTCTGCCAATAAGAATGTGGTGATTGACAGAATCGAAAGCCTTGGCCAGGTTGATGAATATGGCTGCACAGTAATGTCTCTTATCGATGGCGGTTATGATGTCGTTTAGGACCTTGAGCGTGGTTGAGGTGCACCCATGACCAGCTCTGAAACCAGATTGCATAGCGGATAAGGTACGGTGGGATTCGAAATGGTCTTTAATCTGTTTGTTAACTTGGCTTTCGAAGACCTTAGAAAGACGGGGTAGGATAGATATAGATATAGGTCTGTAGCAGTTTGGGTCTAGATTGTCACCCCCTTTGAAGAGGGGGATGACCGCCACAGCTTTCCAATCTTTGGGAATCTCAGACAATACGAAAGAGAGGTTGAACAGGCTAGTAATAGGGGTTGCAACAATTTTGGCAGATAATTTTAGAAAGAGAGGGTCCAGATTGTCTAGCCTGGCTGATTTGTAGGGGTCCAGATTTTGCAGCTCTTTCAGAACATCAGCTATCTGGATTTGGGTGAAGGAGAAATGGTGGGGGCTTTGGCGGGTTGCTGTGGAGGGTGCCGGGCAGTTGACTGGGGTAGCCAGGTGGAAAGCATGGCCAGCCGTAGAGAAATGTTTATTGAAATTCTCAATTATAGTGGATTTATCGGTGGTAAGTATTTCCTAGCCTCAGAGCAGTGGGCAGCTGGGAGGAGCTGCTCTTATTCTCCATGGACTTTACAGTGTCCAGAACTTTTTTGAGTTAGTACTACAGGATGCAAATTTCTGTTTGAAAAAGCTAGCCTTTGCTTTTCTAAGTTGCATATCAGGGCAGGCTATTTGATGCTAATGCAGAACGCCACAGGATGTTTATGTGCTGGTCAAGGGCAGACCGGTCTGGAGTGAACCAAGGACTTTATCTATTCCTAGTTCTAAATTTTTTGAGTGGGGCAGGAAGGCGAGGTGAGGAAGGCACTTTTAAAGAACAGCCAGTCATCATCTACTGACGGGATGAGGTCAATGTCATTTCAGAATACCCCGGACAGGTCAATTAGAAAGGCCTGCTCGCAGAAGTGTTTGCAGTGATGAGGGGTGGTCGTTTGGTCGCAAACCCATTACGGATGCAGGCAATGAGGCAGTGATCGCTGAGATCTTGATTGAAAACAGCAGGTGTATTTGGAGGGCGAGTTCGTTAGGATGACATCTATGAGGGTGCCTATGTTTATGGATTTAAAGTTTTACCTGGTAGGTTCATTGATAATTTGTGTGAGATTGAGGGCATCAAGCTTAGATTGTAGGATGGCCGGGGTGTTAAGCATGTCCCAGTTTAGGTCACCTAGTAGCACGAGCTCAGAAGATAGATGGGGGGCAATCAATTAACATATGGTATTGAGGGCACAGGTGGGGGCAAAGGGTGGTCTATAGCAAGCAGCAACAGTGAGAGACTTGTTTCTGGAAAGGTGAATTTTTTGAAGTAGAAGCTCGAATTGTTTGGGTACAGACTTGGATAGTAATACAGAACTCTGCAGGCTATCTTTGCAGTAGATTGCAACACCGCCCCCTTTGACAGTTCTATCTTGGCAGAAAATGTTATAGTTAGCGATGGAGATTTCAGGGTTTTTGGTGGTTTTCCTTAGCCTGAATTTATGAATGAAACCAAGGCTTTTACGGTAACAGAAGTCAACAAATGAGAGCACCTGGGAAGTGGGAGTGGAGCTAGGCACTGCAGGACCTGGATTAACCTCCACATCACCAGAGGAACAGAGGATAAGGGTACGGCTAAAGGCTATACGAACTGGCCATCTAGCACGTTCGGAACAGAGCGTAAAAGGAGCAGGTTTCTGGGCACAATAGCATAGATTCAAGGCATAGTGTACAGACAAAGGTAAGGTAGATATTGTAAGCCAGGAGTGGGCTTCGGTGGTAGCACAGGAGGCCTGGCCGGGCTAGCTTCAGGCTAATTGGTGCTTGCTCCGGGATGGAAATGCTAGCCAGGAGTAAAAAATAAATAATAGGTCCGTTATGCTCCGGTTTGAGGCACGTTGTTCGAGCTGGCGAGAGCTTTCCGAGCTAAAGGTTAGCTGATGACCGCTAGCAATGGTTTGCTGACTGATAGCTGGTAGGTAGTTAGCTGGCTAGCTTCAGTTGAGGGATTCCAGATCCGAAGTAAATAGAAATACTTTAGGGGGGAAAAAACAGATCCTTGCCACATTGGGTGAGGCTGGTTGAGGTTTAGGAAAATATTTTTAAAAGATATGCGACGCAAAAGATGTAAAAAAATGTATACAAGGGACATGACAGGACAAAGACGTCTGACTGCTACGCCATCTTGGACATTATGTCATACGTTATATATGTTTGCATGTTAGCTTTGACATCAGTTATTAACATCGGCGTTAAACCATAAGAGTTTGGCTGTGCATCCTGCTGTAATATGCATACATTACATGGTCAATCCTTATAGGGCTTTTCAGGTTCAAACTGACGTGATCCTTTGTACACGTTGGTTGGGGGCGATGAAACAACAGAGAAGCCCCTTTCAATGACTTAAAAAAGCGAAGTGGACGGCAGGGTGATTTTTGCACACGGAGCTTGGTAAAATGGGGCAGGATTTGTTGACATTGTAATTGTAATTTGGTTAGGTTATCTGAACCCAACCTTAATTTACTTGTTGTGATGCACTGAGGTTGACCAAGGGTCATGTTTTTCGAGGCTAGTGTCTGTGTGTGTTGTGTACAGTGCGCTCGTGTCTAGTCCACACTTCGTGTAGTTGTTAGCAATAATGCTAATGATAACTGGAATTCTCAAAGCGGATGCTAGGTAAATGCTAACGAGTGCATGCAAACATTTACTACTAGGACAGACAACCCAGCTCATAAAGTTAGTGTAATGACCCTGGGTTTATAAGCGCGGAAATCGACTCTACCGTTCGAGCATGCTTTTGCGGTACAGTCGATAGCGTGCTGGACTTCGGGCTAGAAGGTTGAGGGTTCGAGACCTGCTCCCTGCTGTTTCATTACATTATTATCTCAACGCAGTTTGCTGCACGCACAAGACAAATATTAGGCAGCAGGGATCTTAATCCTGGAGGGGATTGTCTCTGCTGCTGTTACCAAGAGTGGCACTGCATCTCAGTGCTAGAAGCGTCACTACAGACCCTGGTTCGATTCCAGGCTGTATCACAACCGGTCGTGAGACCCTATGGGAGTCCCATAGGGCGGCGCACGATTGGCCCAGCGTCGTCCGAGTTAGGTTTTGGCCGGGGTAGGCCGTCATTTAAAAAAAATTAATTGTTCTTAACTGACTTGCCTAGTTTAATAAAGGTTAAATAAAATAACAAAATAATAAAAGCTTAATCTTGCAAGCTAAAAGTAGCCACTTAGCTAACATTAGCCACTTAGCTAGTATTAGCAAGTTAGCAAAACCCAGCTGGAAAACATTTATTTGGCACATCTTAGGTTGTTAATTTAATAGTTATAAGGTATATAGCTGTGTACTTGCCTACTTAAATAAAGGTTAAATAAAACAAATATATATATTTTTAAATCACTCCTTGCAATGCAGAAGTACCTCAACTCACGAAGCTCCTATTTTGCTTGTTGTTCTTCTTTGTAAACAAACACACGTGACTGGCTCAAACCGCTCTATGGGCCCTGGTCAAAAGCACTGCACTTTACAGGCAATAGGTTGTCATTTGGGACACAGCCAGGGTTTCCCCTACAAGGCAACACATTGGTTAAAGATTGAGAGGCCAGCTCCCCCTACAAGGCAACACATTGGTTAAAGAGAGAGAGGCCAGCTCCCCCTACAAGGCAACACATTGGTTAAAGAGAGAGCTCCCCTAGGCAACAGGTTAAAGAGAGAGAGGCCAGCTCCCCTACAAGGCAACACATTGGTTAAAGAGAGAGAGGCCAGCTCCCCTACAAGGCAACACATTGGTTAAAGAGAGAGAGGCCAGCTCCCCTACCAGGCAACACATTGGTTAAAGAGAGAGAGGCCAGCTCCCCTACCAGCCACCACATTGGTTAAAGAGAGAGAGGCCAGCTCCCCTTACCAGTCAACACATTGGTTAAAGATTGAGAGGCCAGGGCAACACATTGGTTAAAGAGAGAGGCCAGCTCCCCTACCAGGCAACACATTGGTTAAAGAGAGAGAGGCCAGCTCCCCCTACCAGGCAACACATTGGTTAAAGAGAGAGAGGCCAGCTTGGTTAAAGAGAGAGAGCCCCCCTACCAGGCAACACATTGGTTAAAGAGAGAGAGGCCTCCCCTAGGCTTGGTTAAAGAGAGAGGCCCCCCCTACCAGGCAACACATTGGTTAAAGAGAGAGAGGCCAGCTCCCCTACCAGGCAACACATTGGTTAAAGAGAGAGAGGACCAGCTCCCCCCCTACCAGGCAACACATTGGTTAAAGAGAGAGGCCAGCTCCCCTACCAGGCAACACATTGGTTAAAGAGAGAGAGGCCAGCTCCCCTACCAGCCACCACATTGGTTAAAGAGAGAGAGGCCAGCTCCCCTACCAGGCAACACATTGGTTAAAGAGAGAGAGGCCAGCTCAACCAGGCATTGGTTAAAGAGAGAGAGGACAGCTCCCCTGAAAGAGAGAGGCCAGCTCCCCTACCAGGCAAAACATTGGTTAAAGAGAGAGAGGCCAGCTCCCCCTACCAGGCAACACATTGGTTAAAGAGAGAGGCCAGCTCCCCTACCAGGCAACACATTGGTTAAAGAGAGAGAGGCCAGCTCCCCCTACCAGGCAACACATTGGTTAAAGAGAGAGAGGCCAGCTCCCCTACCAGGCAACACATTGGTTAAAGAGAGAGGCCAGCTCCCCCTACCAGGCAACACATTGGTTAAAGAGAGAGAGGCCAGCTCCCCCTACCAGGCAACACATTGGTTAAACCAGGCAGAGAGAGGCCAGCTCATCCTACCAGGCAACACATTGGTTAAAGAGAGAGAGGACAGCTCCCCTACCAGGCAACACATTGGTTAAAGAGAGAGGCCAGCTCCCCTACCAGGCAACACATTGGTTAAAGAGAGAGAGGCCAGCTCCCCTACCAGCCACCACATTGGTTAAAGAGAGAGGCCAGCTCCCTTACCAGTCAACACATTGGTTAAAGATTGAGAGGCCAGCTCCCCTACCAGGCAAAACATTGGTTAAAGAGAGAGAGGCCAGCTCCCCCTACCAGGCAACACATTGGTTAAAGAGAGAGAGGCCAGCTCCCTTACCAGGCAACACATTGGTTAAAGAGAGAGAGGCCAGCTCCCCTACCAGGCAACACATTGGTTAAAGAGAGAGAGCTCCCCTAGGCAACACATTGGTTAAAGAGAGAGAGGCCCCCCCCTACCAGGCAACACATTGGTTAAAGAGAGAGAGGCCAGCTCCCCTACCAGGCAACACATTGGTTAAAGAGAGAGAGGCCAGCTCCCTCTACCAGCCACCACATTGGTTAAAGAGAGAGAGGCCAGCTCCCCCTACCAGGCAACACATTGGTTAAAGCTGAGGGTGGATCTGCAGCTGCCACTGTGCGATGGAATGGAGTAAGCACTGGATCAGGAATCTGTGTGTGTGTGTGTGTGTATGTATGTATGTATGTATGTATGTATGTGTGTGTGTGTGTGTGTGAAGGGCTGCAGGCAATGCGAGTGACTTGTGTGTGTTTAGGGATGGGGGAGGGAGTGTGTATAGTGTGGCTGAGAGAGACCGAAGGGGGGTGGGGGGGACAGGCAGAGAGTATTCAACACCCAATATTCAGAGAAAATACTGACAAGAGGATCTCATCAATGTTAGCTACTCATTCAGAAACATTGTATCTAATCCCCTCATTTGATACTGTTAAGTGATCTGTAATTAGCTCCTTGTACCACCCCCTCTTACACCCACTCAGCCAGAAAGGAAGGACAGAGGTCCATGTTGTACTCGTAGAGGGCTGACCCCATGTCACATGACTGCTGTGACGCTAATGAATCCCAGTAGAGAGACACACACACCAGAGTAATGTTGGGAGTGGGAGTTGACACAGATATTGCATATCACTTGTGCTGGTAAGGGAGTTCAGACAACCACACAGGATTCACAGTGTCAGTCAGTATAATGCGGTGTCAGTCAGTATAATGCGGTGTCAGTCAGTATAATATAATGCGGTGTCAGTCAGTATAATATAATGCGGTGTCAGTCAGTATAATATAATGCGGTGTCAGTCAGTATAATATAATGCGTGTCAGTCAGTATAATATAATGCGGTGTCAGTCAGTATAATATAATGCGGTGTCAGTCAGTATAATATAATGCGGTGTCAGTCAGTATAATATAATGCGGTGTCAGTCAGTATAATATAATGCAGTGTCAGTCAGTATAATATAATGCGGTGTCAGTCAGTATAATATAATGCGGTGTCAGTCAGTATAATATAATGTGGTGTCAGTCAGTATAATATAATGCGGTGTCAGTCAGTATAATATAATGCGGTGTCAGTCAGTATAATATAATGCGGTGTCAGTCAGTATAATATAATGCAGTGTCAGTCAGTATAATATAATGCGGTGTCAGTCAGTATAATATAATGCGGTGTCAGTCAGTATAATATAATGCGGTGTCAGTCAGTATAATATAATGCGGTGTCAGTCAGTATAATATAATGCGGTGTCAGTCAGTATAATATAATGCGGTGTCAGTCAGTATAATATAATGCGGTGTCAGTCAGTATAATATAATGCGGTGTCAGTCAGTATAATATAATGCGGTGTCAGTCAGTATAATATAATGCGGTGTCAGTCAGTATAATATAATGCGGTGTCAGTCAGTATAATATAATGCGGTGTCAGTCAGTATAATATAATGCGGTGTCAGTCAGTATAATATAATGCGGTGTCAGTCAGTATAATATAATGCGGTGTCAGTCAGTATAATATAATGCGGTGTCAGTCAGTATAATATAATGCGTGTCAGTCAGTATAATATAATGCGGTCAGTCAGTCAGTATAATATATATGCGGTGTCAGTCAGTATAATATAATGCGGTGTCAGTCAGTATAATATAATGCGGTGTCAGTCAGTATAATATAATGCGGTGTCAGTCAGTATAATATAATGCGGTGTCAGTCAGTATAATATAATGCGGTGTCAGTCAGTATAATATAATGCAGTGTCAGTCAGTATAATATAATGCGTGTCAGTCAGTATAATATAATGCGGTGTCAGTCAGTATAATATAATGCGGTGTCAGTCAGTATAATATAATGCGGTGTCAGTCAGTATAATATAATGCGGTGTCAGTCAGTATAATATAATGCGGTGTCAGTCAGTATAATATAATGCGGTGTCAGTCAGTATAATATAATGCGGTGTCAGTCAGTATAATATAATGCGGTAATGCGGTGTCAGTCAGTATAATATAATGCGGTGTCAGTCAGTATAATATAATGCAGTGTCAGTCAGTATAATATAATGCGGTGTCAGTCAGTATAATATAATGCGGTGTCAGTCAGTATAATATAATGCAGTGTCAGTCAGTATAATATAATGCAGTGTCAGTCAGTATAATATAATGCAGTGTCAGTCAGTATAATATAATGCGGTGTCAGTCAGTATAATATAATGCGGTGCAGTCAGTATAATATAATGTGTCAGTCAGTATAATATAATGCAGTGTCAGTCAGTATAATATAATGCGGTGTCAGTCAGTATAATATAATGCGGTGTCAGTCAGTATAATATAATGCAGTGTCAGTCAGTATAATATAATGCGGTGTCAGTCAGTATAATATAATGCGGTGTCAGTCAGTATAATATGCGGTGTCAGTCAGTATAATACAATGCAGTGTCAGTCAGTATAATATAATGCAGTGTCAGTCAGTATAATATAATGCGGTGTCAGTCAGTATAATATAATGCGGTGTCAGTCAGTATAATATAATGCAGTGTCAGTCAGTATAATATAATGCAGTGTTAGTCAGTATAATACAATGCAGTGTCAGTCAGTATAATATAATGCAGTGTCAGTCAGTATAATATAATGCAGTGTCAGTCAGTATAATATAATGCAGTGTCAGTCAGTATAATATAATGCAGTGTCAGTCAGTATAATACAATGCAGTGTCAGTCAGTATAATATAATAAGGTGTCAGTCAGTATAATATAATAAGGTGTCAGTCAGTATAATATAATGTAGTGTCAGTCAGTACAATATAATGCAGTGTCAGTCAGTATCATGCGGTGTCAGTCAGTATAATATAATACAGTGTCAGTCAGTATAATATAATGCAGTGTCAGTCAGTATAATATAATACAGTGTCAGTCAGTATCATGCGGTGTCAGTCAGTATAATATAATACAGTGTCAGTCAGTATCATGCGGTGTTAGTCAGTATCATGCGGTGTCAGTCAGTATAATATAATACAGTGTCAGTCAGTATCATGCGGTGTTAGTCAGTATCCTGCGGTGTCAGTCAGTATAATATAATACAGTGTCAGTCAGTATCCTGCGGTGTCAGTCAGTATAATATAATACAGTGTCAGTCAGTATAATGCGGTGTCAGTCAGAGCCCCTTTTCTGTGGTGTTGTTTTGCTCTACATTGTTGTTGACCTGCGATGATATATTTGTCTGTGTTTGTGTGTTTGCGGATGCTTCTTCAGTCAGTCGTTAATGTAGAACACACTCACATAAACACCCTTTCAGTTCATGTGACCTGACCTGTGACCTGAGCCCCTCGTTAGGCTGTTGACCAATCCTAATCTAATCTGGCTCCGGAGCTACCTGAGATGATTTAACCCAGGCAGTCAGCAAGGTGTTTACCTCTCTCCCGCTGACACACACACACACTGCCAGTACCAACTGGCTTTGAAACTCAGCAATGGCAATGGACGTTACCATGTGTATGTGTGAGTGCTGCACGGTATACCGAAATGTAGGTACTTTTTCAATACTAGAACATGGAAAATATATTAGGTATTAGAATTGTTGTTACTTTCGGTACTTCTGTCAAATGTGTCTCAAGGAACAAGTCTCTATCAGACTTAAAAATTAAAGTCAAATTGATTGTGTGATTGTATAATTGATTTGTTAATGTACACATGGCTGTCTGAAAAATGGATGTAAAAAATATATTTATAATTTTATGCTGTTCAACTCAAAAGATTCAGCAGAGCAGTAGTGGAGTTGATCAAATCAAATTGTATTCGTCACATTCTTGGCAAACAAAAGGTGTTGACACTGTCTGGTTTAAGGGCCGTTCTGTGCCTTTGGCTAATACGCCTTCTTTTTCTGCTGTGGTCTTGTTTTGATATCGAGTAGCGTGATACTAAACCTGTTATCGGTATCCAAGTCAAAGTTCTGGTATCGTGACAACACTAGCGTGTGTGTGAGCGCTCTTGCACAGTGCCGTGTAATTCTTGCCAGATTGGCAGTAGATGAAGTGTGTGTGTTACCTGGGTCACCTTGTTAGAAAGTAACATTTAGTGATTTCAGAGCAAACCTGGGTCAAACATACATACCAAATACTGACTGACCTGGGTCAAACACATATACCAAATACTATTATAATTACCAAATATCCTATTACTAAACCCTCCCCCTCCCACAGTGTGTCCCACCAGCTGTAAGCACCGGGCCTGTACCAGAGACCACCAATGTTGCCATGAACAGTGTCTGGGAGGCTGCTCTGAGCCCCACAACAGCAGCAGCTGTGTTGCCTGCAAGAACCTCCAGCACCAGGTAAAGTTGGGATGACTTCAAACACACCTTTCACAATTACATTAGTTGATTGTTTATGTGTGTGTGTGTGTGTGTGGGGGGGGCTGATGTAGATGCTTCTATACACAACACCAAGAAGAATTCCGTGTGACTTTTGTTGCATAGCAATCGTGTTTCTGATTCTAGATGTTAGAGATGATTCATTATTTAAAGATCCAGAGCAGTCAAAAACGTGATGTTTCTGTGTTTTCTATACACTACATGGCCAACAGTAGGTGGACACACCTTCAAATAACTGGATCCGGCTATTTCAACCACACCTGTTGCTGACAGGTGTAAAGAAAATGGAGTATGCAGCCATGCAATCTCCACAGACAAACATTGGCAAGTAGAATGGCCTTACTGAAGAGCTCAAGTGACTTTCAATGTGGCACTGTCATAGGATGCCCCCAAATTTTTGCTCTGCTAGAGCTTCCCCGGTCAACTGTAAGTGCTGTTATTGTCAAGTGGAAATGTCTAGGAGCAACAGCGGCTCAGCCGCAAAGTGGTAGGCCCCACAAGCTCACAGAACGGGATTGCCAAGTGCTGAAGCATGTAGCGCGTTAAAATCGCCTGTCCACGATTGCAACACTCGCTACCGAGTTCCAAACTGTCTCTAGAGGCAATGTCAGCACAATAACTGTTCGTTGGGAGCTTCATGAAATGGGTTTCCATGGCCGAGCAGCCGCACACAAGCCTAAGATCACGATGCGCAGTGCCAAGTGTCGGCTGGAGAGGTGTAAAGCTCGCCACCATTGGAGCAGTGGAAACGCGTTCTCTGGAGTTAGGAATCACGCTTCACCATCTGGCAGTCCGACAGACGAATCTGGGTTTGACGGATGCCAAGAAAACGCTACCTGCCCAAATGCATAGTGCCAACTGTAAAGTTCAGTGGAGGAGGAATAGTAGTCTGGGGCTGTTTTTCATGGTTCGGGCTAGGCCCCTTAGTTCCAGTGAAGGGAAATCTTAACGCTACAGCATACAATGACATTCTAGACGATTCTGTGCTTCCAACTTTGTGGCAACAGTTTGGGGAAAGGCCCTTTCCTGTTTCAGCATGACGATGCACCCGTGCACAAAGCAAGGTCCATACAGAAACTGTTTGTCGAGATCAGTGTGGAAGAACTTGATTGGCCTACACAGAGCCCTGACCTCAACCCCATCGAACACCTTTGGGATGAATTGGAACGCCGACTGTGAGCCAGGCCTTATCGCCCAATATCAGTGCCCGACCTCACTAATACTCTTGTGGCTGAATGGAAGCAAGTCCCTGCAGCAATGTTCCAACATCTAGTGGAAAGCCTTCCCAGAAGAGTGGAGGCTGTTATAGCAGCAAAGGGGGGACCAACTCCATATTAATGTCCATGATTTTGGAATGAGATGTTGGACCAGCAGATGCCCACATACTTTTGGTCCATGTGTATATCCACACTGAGGTCGGAATAATATTGTGAATGTGATAATGCTCTTCTAGTGTTTAAAAAGACTGCCTGCTATTTCAGCCTGCTTAGGTGGGAAGGAGTTTTGGCCTTGTTTGTTTAAGCAAGTCTTGTTTATTTAAACTCTTATGTCATATTTGCTATTACCAATATCACCTACATTTTGTTATTTTACATTCCCAAATGTTCTAATTGATACGGATGCTTACAATTGACTAATTGATTAATCTAACTCATCCATATTCCTTACTACCAGGAGGCCTGTGTGGACCGCTGTCCGCAGGGATACTACACCTACAGGGGCTGGCGCTGCGTCCCCTTCTCCTTCTGCCAGGACCTCCACAACAAGTGTCAGCAGAGCAAGAACAGCGACTGCCAACAGTTCGTCATCCACAATGGAGCCTGTATACCAGAATGCCCCTCCGGGTATACTACTGTAAACTCCTCCACGTAAGTCTATAATACATTACTATATACTACTGTAAACTCCTCCACGTAAGTTTATAGTACAGTACTATATACTACTGTAAACTCTACTACGTAAGTCTATAATACAGTACTATATACTACTGTAAACTCTACCACTTAAGTCTATAATAAGGTACTATATACTACTGTAAACTCTACTACGTAAGTCTATAATACAGTACTATATACTACTGTAAACTCTACCACTTAAGTCTATAATAAGGTACTATATACTACTGTAAACTCTACTACGTAAGTCTATAATACAGTACTATATACTACTGTCAACTCTACTACGTAATTCTATAATACAGTACTATATACTACTGTAAACTCTACTACGTAAGTCTATAATACAGTACTATATACTACTGTAAACTCTACTACGTAATTCTATAATACAGTACTATATACTACTGTAAACTCTACTACGTAAGTCTATAATACAGTACTATATACTACTGTAAACTCTACTACGTAAGTCTATAATACAGTACTATATACTAATGTCAACTCTACTACGTACGTCTATAATACAGGCGTGTAGATTGATGAGGGGGAAAAAACAATTGAATCCATTTTAGAATAAGGCTGTAATGTAACAAAATGTGGAAAAAGTCAAGGGGTCTGAATACTTTCTGAAATCAGTGTAATTACAAATCATTTGTAGACTGCAAATTGGCCGCAAGAAGCCAAAACAGATATAATATTTGACTAAAACATACACTACTGGTTAAAAGTTTTAGAACACCTACTCATTCAAGGGTTTTTCTTTATTTGTACTATTTTCTACATTGTAGAATAATAGTGAAGACATAAACCATGAAATAACACATATGGAATCATGTAGTAACCAAAAAACATGTTAAACAAATCATAAATTATTTGATTTGAGATCCTTCAAATAGCCACCCTTTACCTTGATGACGACTTTGCACTCTTGGCATTCTCTCAACCAGCTTCACCTGGTTGAGAGTTCCCACATATGCTGAGCACTTGTTGGCTGCTTTTACTTCACTCTGCGGTCAGACTCATCCCAAACCACCTCCTTTTTACAGTCTTTATGTCCACCAATCTGTTTTTATTTTATTTTTTTTCTCAGAAAACTTAGGGGGCCAAATTAAATCACCCTCAGGCCGCCGGGTTGGGGAACCATGCCCTATATCCTATGAGGGTGTGTAATCTGATGTGTGCTCTCTCCCTCGTCCTGCAGGTTGGTCTGTACTCCGTGTGCTGGGCTATGTCCTAAGGTGTGTATGGGCCTGAAAATGGTGGACTCTGTGACAGCAGCCCAGGCTCTGAGAGGATGCACCGTGCTCAACGGCAGCATGGATATCAACCTTAGAGGAGGAAGTGGGTATTAGGGGCTCATGTTAAACTTACTGCTGTGTGTGTGTGTGTGTGTGTGTGTGTGTGTGTGTGTGTGTGTGTGCGCTTCCAAAGTAACTTTTGAGTTAATGATGGGTATGTGTGTGTAGATAACATAGCAGCAGAGCTGGAGGCTAACCTTGGACAGCTGGAGGAGATTACAGGCTTCCTGAAGGTCCGGCGCTCCTACGCTCTCGTCTCGCTCTCTTTCCTCCGCAACCTACGGGTCATCAGAGGGGACACACTGATGGATGGGTAAGTTGACTTTCTTCCTGACCCTACTGTTCACCTCCTCTTCCTTATTCTGCTCACCTCCTCTTCTTCCTCCGCCACCTCGTCCTCTTCTTCCTCCTCTTCTTCCTCTTCTTCCTCCGCCACCTCGTCCTCTTCTTCCTCCTCTTCTTCCTCTTCTGCCCCCTCCTCCGCCACCTCCTCCTCCTCTTCTGCCCCCTCCTCCGCCACCTCCTCTTCTGCCCCCTCCTCCGCCACCCCCTCTTCTGCCTCCTCCTCCGCCACCTCCTCTTCTGCCCCCTCCTCCGCCACCCCCTCTTCTGCCTCCTCCTCCGCCACCTCCTCTTCTGCCTCCTCCTCCGCCACCTCCTCCTCTTCTTCCTCCTCCTCCACCACCTCCTCCTCTTCTGCTTCTTCTTCCTCTGCCACCTCCTCTTCTTCCTCCACCTCTTCCTCTTCTTCCTCCACCTCCTCTTCCTCCGCCTTTTCCCTCTTCTTCTTCCTCTGCATCCTCCTCTTCTTCCTCTGTCTCCTCCTCTTCTTCCTCCGCCTCTCCTCTTCTTCCTCTGTCTCCTCCTCTTCTTCCTCTGTCTCCTCCTCTCTTCCTCCACCTCTCCTCTTCTTCCTCTGTCTCCTCTTTCTTCCTCTGTCTCCTCCTCTTCTTCCTCTGTCTCCTCTCTTCTTCCTCCGCCTCCGCCTCTCCTCTTCTTCCTCCGCCTCCTCCTCTTCTTCCTCCGCCTCCTCCTCCGCCTCCGCTTCTCCTCCGCCTCCTCCTCTTCTTCCTCCGCCTCCTCCTCTTCTTCCTCCGCCTCCTCCTCTTCTTCCTCCGCCTCTTCCTCTTCTTCAGCCTCCTCCTCCTCTTCTTCCTCCGCCTCCTCCTCTTCTTCCTCTTCTTCCTCCGCCGCCTCCTGCTCTTCTTCCTCCGCCTCCTCCTGCTCTTCTTCCTCCGCCTCCTCCTCCTCTTCTTCCTCCTCCTCCTCTTCTTACCCCGCCGGCCCCTCTTCCTCCACCTCTTCTTCCTCCTTCTACCTCCACCTATTTATATTTTAAGCTATATCTGTTAAATGTTTGAATAAATCAATTTAATGTGTGTGTTGCTTCTCAAGGGGCTACTCGTTCTACGCACATGACAACCAGAACCTGCGTCAGCTGTGGGACTGGACCCAACACAACCTGAGCATCCTGCAGGGACGCATGTTCTTTCAACTCAATGCTAAGCTCTGCATGTCAGAGATACGCAAGATGGAGGAGGTGACGGGCACCAGGGACAGGCATACCAAAAACAACATCGTATCGAAGACCAACGGAGACCAGGCCTCCTGTAAGAACCGTACAGTCTGAGTACACACACACACATCTGTTGTGTTTCACAGACCTAGGACAGTATAGTACTTACCATATCCTCTGATAGTGACTGTGTCTCTGTGTGTGTGTCTCTGTGTGTGTGTGTCTCGGTGTGTGTGTCTCTCAGGTGAGAACCAGGAGTTAAGGTTCACTCAGGTGCGTGCTACACATGATAAGATCATGATCAAGTGGGAACCGTTCTGGCCTCCCGACTTCAGAGACCTGCTGGGCTTCATGGTCTTCTACAAGGAAGCGTAAGAACAGCTGTGTGTGTGTGTGTTGGACATGACTGTGATGCCTGACATTTCGGCAGCCAGTGATTGTCAAGCAAATAACTGCGGTCTCACAGTAATTGACCGTTAATGAACAAAAACACATTTAGCATCTCCTGGCTTCCACACACAGTCTACAGGCCACTGATGCAGAACGTAGGAACATCTACATGTTAAAAAAATAGCCTACACCTTCAAATCAAATCAAATGTTATGTCACATACACATGGTTAGCAGATGTTAATGCGAGTGTAGCGAAATGCTTGTGCTTCTAGTTCCGACAATGCAGTAATAACGAACAAGTAATCTAACTAACAATTCCAAAAAACTACTGTCTTATACACAGTGTAAGGGGATAAAGAATATGTACATAAGGATATATGAATGAGTGATGGTACAGAGCAGCATAGGCAAGATACAGTAGATGGTATCAAGTACAGTATATACATATGAGATGAGTATGTAAACCAAGTGGCATAGTTAAAGTGGCTAGTGATACATGTATTACATAAGGATGCAGTCGATGATATAGAGTACAGTATCAACGTATGCATATGAGATGAACAATGTAGGGTAAGTAACATTATATAAGGTAGCATTGTTTAAAGTGGCTAGTGATATATTTACATCATTTCCCATCAATTCCCATTATTAAAGTGGCTGGAGTTGACACAGTGAGTCAGTTGAGTCAGTGTCATTTACAGTGTGTTGGCAGTAGCCACTCAATGTTAGTGGTGGCTGTTTAACAGTCTGATGGCCTTGAGATAGAAGCTGTTTTTCAGTCTCTCGGTCCCAGCTTTGATGCACCTGTACTGACCTCGCCTTCTGGATGACAGCGGGGTGAACAGGTAGTGGCTCGGGTGGTTGATGTCCTTGATGATCTTTATGGCCTTCCTGTAGCATCGGGTGGTGTAGGTGTCCTGGAGGGCAGGTAGTTTGCCCCCGGTGATGCGTTGTGCAGACCTCACTACCCTCTGGAGAGCCTTACGGTTGAGGGCGGTGCAGTTGCCATACCAGGCGGTGATACAGCCCGCCAGGATGCTCTCGATTGTGCATCTGTAGAAGTTTGTGAGTGCTTTTGGTGACAAGCCGAATTTCTTCAGCCTCCTGAGGTTGAAGAGGCGCTGCTGCGACTTCTTCACGATGCTGTCTGTGTGAGTGGACCAATTCAGTTTGTCTGTGATGTGTATGCCGAGGAACTTAAAACTTGCTACCCTCTCCACTACTGTTCCATCGATGTGGATAGGGGGGTGTTCCCTCTGCTGTTTCCTGAAGTCCACAATCATCTCCTTAGTTTTGTTGACGTTGAGTGTGAGGTTATTTTCCTGACACCACACTCCGAGGGCCCTCACCTCCTCCCTGTAGGCCGTCTCGTCGTTGTTGGTAATCAAGCCTACCACTGTTGTGTCGTCCGCAAACTTGATGATTGAGTTGGAGGCGTGCGTGGCCACGCAGTCGTGGGTGAACAGGGAGTACAGGAGAGGGCTCAGAACGCACCCTTGTGGGGCCCCAGTGTTGAGGATCAGCGGGGAGGAGATGTTGTTGCCTACCCTCACCACCTGGGGGCGGCCCGTCAGGAAGTCCAGTACCCAGTTGCACAGGGCGGGGTCGAGACCCAGGGTCTCGAGCTTGATGACGAGCTTGGAGGGTACTATGGTGTTGAATGCCGAGCTGTAGTCGATGAACAGCATTCTCACATAGGTATTCCTCTTGTCCAGATGGGTTAGGGCAGTGTGCAGTGTGGTTGAGATTGAGATTACCTTCACAATAAATCCATGTAATATAGCCTCCACCTTCACAATAAATCCATGTAATATAGCCTACACCTTCACAATAAATCCATGTAATATAGCCTACACCTTCACAATAAATCCATGTAATATAGCCTACACCTTCACAATAAATCCATGTAATATAGCCTACACCTTCACAATAAATCCATGTAATATAGCCTACACCTTCACAATAAATCCATGTAATATAGCCTACACCTTCACAATAAATCCATGTAATATAGCCTACACCTTCACAATAAATCCATGTAATATAGCCTACACCTTCACAATAAATCCATGTAATATAGCCTACACCTTCACAATAAATCCATGTAATATAGCCTCCACCATCACAATAAATCCATGTAATATAGCCTACACCATCACAATAAATCCATGTAATATAGTCTACCTACACCTTCACAATAAATCCATGTAATATAGTCTACCTACACCTTCACAATAAATCCATGTAATATAGTCTACCTACACCTTCACAATAAATCCATGTAATATAGTCTACCTACACCTTCACAATAAATCCATGTAATATAGTCTACCTACACCTTCACAATAAATCCATGTAATATAGTCTACCTACACCTTCACAATAAATCCATGTAATATAGTCTACCTACACCTTCACAATAAATCCATGTAATATAGTCTACCTACACCTTCACAATAAATCCATGTAATATAGTCTACCTACACCTTCACAATAAATCCATGTAATATAGTCTACCTACACCTTCACAATAAATCCATGTAATATAGTCTACCTACACCTTCACAATAAATCCATGTAATATAGTCTACCTACACCTTCACAATAAATCCATGTAATATAGTCTACCTACACCTTCACAATAAATCCATGTAATATAGTCTACCTACACCTTCACAATAAATCCATGTAATATAGCCTACACCTTCACAATAAATCCATGTAATATAGTCTACCTACACCTTCACAATAAATCCATGTAATATAGTCTACACCTTCACAATAAATCCATGTAATATCCTCTACACCTTCACAATAAATCCATGTAATATCCTCTACACCTTCACAATAAATCCATGTAATATCCTCTACACCTTCACAATAAATCCATGTAATATAGTCTACCTACAACTTCACAATAAATCCATGTAATATAGTCTACCTACACCTTCACAATAAATCCATGTAATATAGTCTACCTACACCATCACAATAAATCCATGTAATATAGTCTACCTACACCATCACAATAAATCCATGTAATATAGCCTACACCTTCACAATAAATCCATGTAATATAGCCTACACCTTCACAATAAATCCATGTAATATAGTCTACCTACACCTTCACAATAAATCCATGTAATATAGTCTACACCTTCACAATAAATCCATGTAATATAGCCTACACCTTCACAATAAATCCATGTAATATAGCCTACACCTTCACAATAAATCCATGTAATATAGTCTACACCTTCACAATAAATCCATGTAATATAGCCTACACCTTCACAATAAAGCCATTATTTATTTTAGACCGGTCTGAAGAAACATGATATGAAGAGAATATAGTCTATTGAGCCTCCCGAGTGGCGCAGCGGTCTAAGGCACTGCATCTCAGGGATTGAGGCGTCACTTCAGAGGTGGAAGAACTGTTCACATTTACTTTTTGTCAGCCAACAAGATGAGTAGGCCTAACGACCAGCAAAAAGCACCAGCCTATGTTCATTTACTCTCCCCCCAGAGTACAAAAGTTGACATTATATTCTGTGTGAGAAATAAATAATTCAAACATAGTCTGGGACAGTTGTGGGATGCGATTAGATCTCAAATTAATACAACCACTAGCGTCAACAAAACACATTTCTATGCAATGAAGCTGACTCAACCGATCAGAACGTTCAGCTTGATATATGATCAACTATCAGGCTACTTATTCACATGATAAGTGGAGCAGTGTGCACACGCCACTAGGCTATAAGAGCGAATGTTTCAGTAGCAGGAAAACACCATTATAAAAAAACTGACCACAAATAACTATGTATATAATGCTTTTATTATGAAGGTGCATTTTCTATGGTGAAAAGGATCTTCCCCAAACTGGAAACTGCTTATATATGCCAGTTACTCTACTCGCGTTGTAAAGTGGATTAATGTGCTTCATCTTATGAAGTTATTAGTCCACTTTAGTTGTGGTATATACCTTATCAGAACATATAGGCCTATGCGCTAGGCTACATGAGGTATGCAACTTCGATAAACGTTTTTAAAAAGGCATTGTTTCTTGTCTTACACTGGGTAATAGGCTAAATATGTTTCCGTAGGTGAACCTGTGGAAGGATTATTCACAGGTAATAGGCTAATATTGTCACTGTCAGACTATTCTTCATTTAATCTGGTTTAAATAATATATGTGTGAAATTAGTTTTGATTTAGAATGGACCATTATCATGCGCCTGTCTCGAAACAGGGGAGAAAATACACTTCATTTTTATGCTAACACTATGGGTCGGGACCAGAACACCCGCCGAATGCGGGTAGATTTTGTCATTTGCGGTTAATGTCTATTTCACAAGCCACATTGGCGTGTGGTCACACAGTCAAATTGACCCGAAATGTTAAGTGTCACTTTGTCCTCGTGTTTCTTGGTCAGTTATATCATTTAGTTTGTTAGTTTGCTGTAACTTTCTGCTTCTTGTGAAGAGAATTCTGAGATTTTCTTTTTCCCCTCACAGAAAAGGAAGTGCCCAGTTACCACGGTAACGGCACATCCCTTTAAAAATGGGCAGCTGAACATTTTCGACTGGAGACCTTTTTAAGGGTGTACTGTGCTTGATTGAGCATAGATCATTCCAGAAACCTTTTATTCATGGCCTTTAAGTCATTTCATTCATAAATGAATTGAAATACTTGAATTGATCTCCCAGATTTGTTTGTGTGCTTCTACTTGTCTACTTAGGAACACATCGTGTACTCCTTGTCAACGTAGAGCCCTGAACTATAGTAGTAAATAAGCCGTATCACTCGTTTTTGTGGCACTTTGTTGATTAGTGATGTTCTGTTCCATCTGTTTTACTATTGGATCTAAAATTATAACCTGGGTGGTTCCAGCCCTGAATGCTGATTGGCTGACAGCCGTAGTATATCAGACCGTATACCACGGGTATGACAAAAAGTGTATTTTTACTGTTCTAATTACGTTGGTAAACCAATTTATAATAGCAAGAAGGCACCTCCAGGGGTTTGTGGTATATGGCCAACATACCACGGCTAAGGGCTGTGTCCAGGTACTCCACGTTGCGACATGCTTAAGAACAGGCCTTGGGATATTGGCCATATACCACACCCCCTCGGGCCTTATTGCTTAAATACATTGGTTAAAAAAACGCAGGTCGCAAAAATTAAACCACATTGCTTCTTAATAGTAACATTTATCAGGTTGTGTGTGTGTGTGTGTGTGTGTGTGTGTGTGTGTGAGAGAGAGAGATATTCACCTTTTTAGTATGAACTGTCTCTCTCTCTTCCCCTCTCCCAGGCCTTACCCCAACGTGACAGAGTTTGATGGCCAGGATGCGTGTGGTTCCAACTGGGTGATCATTGACCTGGACCCCCAGCCCGGGCAACAGAGGGAAACGCACAACAGGAGCCAGGTAATGTTTTATTCTCTCCTGTCTTACTACTGTATTGGTAAGGATAGACACTGTTGAAAACATGGGAGGGAGGGGGGGGGGGTTGCACTCAATATTGTCCGTGCTGCAACACAACAATGCTATTGTCCCCGGTACCCTGATTTACTGCAGTAGCATGTTAGTAACAACAAGTGTTCTATTTAATAGTGTCCGTGCTGCAACACATAACAATACTAATAATGATACCTAATGACTTTATTGTCCATATGGTGAAATGTAGTTTGCAGCTCTTTGCACTCATTAAAACGTATCATATCATATACACTGTAGTTGTACGGTAGGAACAACAAGTGTTGGGCTCAATAGTGTCCGTGCTGCAACACATAGCTAACAATACTATTGTTCCTTCCAGGTACCTTGATCTTGGCTTTAAAGCCCTGGACGCAGTACGCCATCATGGTCAAGACCCAGCTCTCTGCCTCTGATGAACACCAGGTCCTCGGGGCCAAGAGCAAGATCACCTACGTCAGGACAGACGCCACCAGTAAGACCTTCCTTTGAGATATAGCTGATCCCATCTCCTGTTTCATTAGCTCGAGGCAGCTAGATATACTGTACACCCCCCGGACAAGACGCTAGTCTATCGCAGGGCCTTCCCTCCAATCCATGTCCTTAATGCTGAGTTCCAAGCAGAGAGGCATCGGGTTCCATTTTAGAGTCTTTGTTATGACTCGACCAGCGATCCCCAACCTTCTAACCACAAGGCCGCCACTCTAACCACAAGGCCGCCACTCTAACCACAAGGCCGCCACTCTAACCACAAGGCCGCCACTCTAACCACAAGGCCACTGAGTTAGTTTTCTCAGTTCTTTATTAATTCATGTCTGTCTATTTAGTGATCTTAAGCCTTCCCCTCCCCCAAACCCCTAATCAAGACAATAGGTGAGTGGACAATCCAACCAGTCAGTCAGCTAGTAGGTTAGGTTCTCCAGGGTTGTGGGTGGGATTTGAAAACCCCGGGTTGGGATAAGTGGTCTAAGAGCTACAACTTACGGTAGATTGGCTCTTGTCCTCTGCCTCAGCTTTTAGCTGTTGAGGTGTGTCAAAGCTAAAGATATAAGAACAAGGAAGAGGAAGTTGATGATGAGCTAAGAGTACGGCCTGTACCTCCCTGTCTCATTGTCTCTCTGTCTTGTGCCAAATGGCTGAAGTCACTAGTTACTCAAGCAGAGCTCAGAAATCGTCTGTCACCCTGCGTGTGTGTGTGTCACCCTGCGTGTGTGTGTGTCACCCTGCGTGTGTGTGTGTCACCCTGCGTGTGTGTGTGTCACCCAGCGTGTGTGTGTGTCACCCTGCGTGTGTGTGTGTCACCCTGCGTGTGTGTGTGTCACCCTGCGTGTGTGTGTGTCACCCTGCGTGTGTGTGTGTCACCCTGCGTGTGTGTGTGTCACCCTGCGTGTGCGTGTGTGTCATCCTGCGTGTGTGTGTGTGTGTGTGTGTGTCATCCTGCGTGTGTGTGTGTGTGTCACCCAGCGTGTGTGTGTCTCCAGTGGACAAACCGGTTTTGGTTTCATCAACAACAGGTGTCTGTTGTGTCATCTCCTTCCTGATAAACCACATCACAGTGTGTTATCATATTATTATAGTGTTATTACAGTGTAGCCGCATGACATGCAGCCTCACACCTGGCACAGCACTGGCTGGCATGATGTGTTGGCTGGGACACCACCATCAGAGCCCGGCGGGCAGGCAGGCAGGGAGGCAGGCAGGGAGGGGGGGCAGGGAGACGGGCAGGGAGGCAGGCGGGCAGGGAGGCCGGCAGGGAGGGAGGCGGGCAGGGAGGGAGGGCAGGGAGGCCGGCAGGGAGGGAGGAGGGAAGGGAGGCAGGGAGGGAAGGAGGGAAGTAAACGGTCGTTTACTGTAGTTTTAGTTTCACCCTCCTTGTCTCTAGACAGGTCCCAGATCTAGAGTTTCACCCTCCTTGTCTCTAGACTGGTCCCAGATCTAGAGTTTCACCCTCCTTGTCTCTAGACTGGTCCCAGATCTAGAGTTTCACCCTCCTTGTCTCTAGACAGGTCCCAGATCTAGAGTTTCACCCTCCTTGTCTCTAGACTGGTCCCAGATCTAGAGTTTCACCCTCCTTGTCTCTAGACTGGTCCCAGATCTAGAGTTTCACCCTCCTTGTCTCTAGACTGGTCCCAGATCTAGAGTTTCACCCTCCTTGTCTCTAGACAGGTCCCAGATCTAGAGTTTCACCCTCCTTGTCTCTAGACTGGTCCCAGATCTAGAGTTTCACCCTCCTTGTCTCTAGACTGGTCCCAGATCTAGAGTTTCACCCTCCTTGTCTCTAGACTGGTCCCAGATCTAGAGTTTCACCCTCCTTGTCTCTAGACTGGTCCCAGATCTAGAGTTTCACCCTCCTTGTCTCTAGACTGGTCCCAGATCTAGAGGTTCACCCTCCTTGTCTCTAGACTGGTCCCAGATCTAGAGGTTCACCCTCCTTGTCTCTAGACTGGTCCCAGATCTAGAGTTTCACCCTCCTTGTCTCTAGACTGGTCCCAGATCTAGAGTTTCACCCTCCTTGTCTCTAGACTGGTCCCAGATCTAGAGTTTCACCCTCCTTGTCTCTAGACTGGTCCCAGATCTAGAGGTTCACCCTCCTTGTCTCTAGACTGGTCCCAGATCTAGAGGTTCACCCTCCTTGTCTCTAGACTGGTCCAGATCTAGAGGTTCACCCTCCTTGTCTCTAGACTGGTCCCAGATCTAGAGGTTCACCCTCCTTGTCTCTAGACTGGTCCCAGATCTAGAGGTTCACCCTCCTTGTCTCTAGACTGGTCCCAGATCTAGAGGTTCACCCTCCTTGTCTCTAGACTGGTCCCAGATCTAGAGGTTCACCCTCCTTGTCTCTAGACTGGTCCCAGATCTAGAGGTTCACCCTCCTTGTCTCTAGACTGGTCCCAGATCTAGAGGTTCACCCTCCTTGTCTCTAGACTGGTCCCAGATCTAGAGGTTCACCCTCCTTGTCTCTAGACTGGTCCCAGATCTAGAGGTTCACCCTCCTTGTCTCTAGACTGGTCCAGATCTAGAGGTTCACCCTCCTTGTCTCTAGACTGGTCCCAGATCTAGAGGTTCACTCTCCTTGTCTCTAGACTGGTCCCAGATCTAGAGTTTCACCCTCCTTGTCTCTAGACTGGTCCCAGATCTAGAGTTTCACCCTCCTTGTCTCTTTGTCAAGCCATGTTGGCTGGCATCCAGGCTACATCGTCTACCTCCTGTCAGGGTTATGTTCCAGTGTTTCCCCTAAATCGTGGCCGCCACTACAATAACAAATATAAATGCCACTTCAATCAGTGTAGATGACGGGAAGGAGACAGGTTAAAGACAGATTTTTATGCCATGAGACATGGACATGAATTGTGTACACTACATGAACAAAAGTATGTGGACACCTGCTCGTTGAACATCTCATTCCAAAATCATGGGTGTTAATATGGAGTTGGTCCCCACTTTGTTGTTATAACAGCCTCCACTCTTCTGGGAAGGCTTTCCACTAGATGTTGGACCATTGCTGCAGGGACTTGCTTCCATTCAGCCACAAGAGCATTAGTGGGGTCGGGCACTGATTTTGGGCGATTAGGCCTGGCTCACAGTCGGCATTCCAATTCATCCCAAATGTGTTCGATGGAGTTGAGGTCAGGGCTCTGTGCTGGCTAGTGAAGTTCTTCCACACCGATCTCGATAAACCATTTCCGTATGGACTTTGTGCACAGGGGCATTGTCATGCTGAAACAGGAAAGGGCCTTTCCCCAAACTGTTACCACAATGTTGGGAGCAGAGAATCATCTACAATGTAGAGCTTTCCATGGAAACCCATTTCATGAAGCTCCCGACGAAGAGTTAATGTGCTGACGTTGCTTCCAGAAGAGGTTTGGAACTCTGTAGTGAGTGTCGCCTCCCTGCCGACCGGGCTCTGATGGTGATGTGCCAGCCAATACATCATTCCAGCCACTGCGGTCCGTTCTGTGAGCTGGTGTGGCCTACCACTTTGCGGCTGAACCGATGTTGCTCATAGACGTTTCCACTTCACAATAACAGCACTTACAGTTGACCAGGGCAGTTCTAATAGGATGGAAATTTACCGAACTAATTTGTTGGATCCAATGGCGGTGCCATGCTGAAAGTCGGTGAGCTCTTCAGTAAGGCCATTCTACTGCCAATGTTTGTCTGTGGAAAATGCGTGGCTGTGTGTTCAATTTACCTGTCAGAAACGGGTGTGGCTGAAATGGCCAAATCCACTAATTTGAAGGGGTGTCCACATACTTTTGTATATATAGTGTATCACCCAGGACAATGAAGCCTGCTACTGTGTCTGTCTCCTAGTCAGTCGGTCTCCCTGGGCTATTCATCTGTGATCTTACTTTATTCCTCCTTGTCTCACAGCTGATATCAAATCAAATGTATTTAAATAGCCCTTCTTACATCAGCTGATATCTCAAAGTGCTGTACAGAAACCCAGCCTAAAACCCCAAACAGCAAGCAATGCAGGTGTAGAAGCACGGTGGCTAGGAAAAACTCCCTAGAAAGGCCGAAACCAAGGAAGAAACCTAGAGAGGAACCAGGCTATGTGGGGTGGCCAGTCCTCTTCTGGCTGTGCCGGGTGGAGATTATAACAGAAGATGGCCAAGATGTTCAAATGTTCATAGATGACCAACAGGAGATTATAACAGAACATGGCCAAGATGTTCAAATGTTCATAGATGACCAGCATGGTCAAATAATAATAATCACAGTAGTTGTAGAGGGTGCAACAGGTCAGCACCTCGGGAGTAAATGTCAGTTGGCTTTTCATAGCCGATCATTAAGAGTGTCTCTACCGCTCCTGCTGTCTCTAGAGAGTTGAAAACAGCAGGTCTGGGACAGGTAGCACGTCTGGTGAAGAGGTCGGGGTTCCATAGCCGCAGGCACAACAGTTGAAACTGGAGCAGCAGCACGGCCAGTTGGACTGGGGACAGCAAGGAGTCATCATGCCAGGTAGTCCTGAGGCATGGTCCTAGGGCTCAGGTCCCCCCAGAGAAGAGAGAGAGAAAGAGAGAATTAGAGACAGCATACTTAAATTCACACAGGACACCGGATAAGACAGGAGAAGTACTCCAGATATAACAGACTGATACATTCTACAGTTAAACTTACTGCGAGTTTTATCTTTTGATCAGTCTATGGATATGTTTTGAGTTCAGTTATTCTGCGTTCTGTGATCTGCTGACCTGAACAAGAAGAAGAATAAAGGTATGATTAACCCCTGGTATCCCCGTCCTCCCCTAGAGCCCTCGGTGCCCCTGGACCCCATCTCCTCCTCCAACTCTTCCTCTCAGATCCTCCTGAAGTGGAAACCTCCCACGGATCCCAATGGCAACATCACTCACTACCTGGTGTACTGTCAGCAGCAGCCTGAGGCCAGCGAACTCTACAAGTTCGATTACTGTCAGAAAGGTGAGTCTTTTCTGTGTGTGAACACTTCTATTCTATTTTATTCTGCTGTTATATTCTGCTGTTATATTTTGTTTTACTGTTCTGTTTTACTGTTCTATTCTGCTGTTCTATTCTGCTGTTCTATTGCTGTTCTATTCTGCTCTTCTATTCTGCTGTTCTATTCTGCTGTTCTAATCTGCTGTTCTATTCTGCTGTTCTATTTTGTTCTACTCTTCTGTTCTTCTGTTCTGTTTTACTGTTCTATTCTGTTGTATTGTTCTCTCTGGTTCATACAGATGATATAGTTATGTGACTATAATTAGTTAACTTCCAGAAAGGTGAGTGTGAAAGGGTCTTTCTCCAGTTGACTCTTCTAGTGATGGAAAAATGTATACAGTACAGTACCGCAATCAAATGTATGTTATTTTATAGTTGTTGTTTTTTTTCCTATCTAGTTAACTTAAGCTAGCGCTAGTCGGCTGTACCTCCGACAAAACTCTCATTCTCCACCTTATCTTCGTTTAAAAAAAAGTTTTTTAAAAGTTTTATTAAGTTTTCTTGTTTTTCAATCAACCAACAAAACACATTCCACATTCACAGATGTGGCAAACATTAATAATACAAAACAAACAAACTTGCAGCAGCACTATCAGCGTTCCTATTAGCTATTTCCAGCCTTAGCTGAGACGACGAGCAAAGAATGAGTTTTTACAGCACCTTACGCAACATGTATCTTCTCATTTCCCTACACACCCCATTCAATCTCTCCAGTTTGAAATATAGTTGAGTAGCGGAGACCAGAGTCTATCAAACCTGGGCTGTCTCTTGCGGAGGTCATAACTGAGCTTTTCAAGAGGAAGAAAGTCAACAATCTGGTCAATCCACATTTTAAATGTAGGAGAATAATTAGAAGCCCACAATAGAAGAATACATTTCTTAGCAAAGTTTCTGATAGTCATGAACACATTTTCTCTGTCAGGATCAAGAACAAAGTCCTGCTGGGCATTAAGAAGATAGAGACATGTGGTCGTATCAAACTGTACAGCTAGTATTTTGTGTGCAGCAGTATGTATAGATTGCCAAAACCTGGTCATCTCTCTACAGCTCCAAATTACATGCATAAAATAAACGTCCCTTTGTCAGGACCCTGTCTTTCAAAGATAATCCGTAAAAATCCAAATAACTTCACAGATCTTTATTGTAAAGGGTTTAAACACTGTTTCCCATGCTTGTTCAATTAACGATAAACAATTAATCAACATGCACCTGTGGAACGGTCGTTAAGACACTAACAGCTTACAGACGGTAGGCAATTAAGGTCACAGTTATGAAAACGTAGGACACTAAAGAGGCCTTTCTACTGACTCTGAAAAACACTGAAAGGAAGATGCCCAGGGTCCCTGCTCATCTGCGTGAACGTGGCTTATACCCTGACCACACCGCTCGCGTCGCGTGAGTGTTGCAAAATACATTTAGAAATCTATATTATTCAATTATTGCCCCCACACTGCTCGCACGCACCAACGACTGTCTGCGTTGCCAAGGGCTAAAATAGAACTCCTTTCTATTTCTGATGCAGATCGCGCTTCAAGTCCTGCCTCTCCCATCTCCTCATTGGTTTATAGAAGCAGGTACCCACGGGCCAACTCCTCATTGGTTATACTCACGTGGGTGATGAAAAGACGAACTGTGTTGCTGGTTGTCGTGGTAATACTATGAAAGTTTAGATGCCAATCACCATATAAGTTCAAAGAGGAAAAAGCCTTTGGAGGAGAGATGACCGTTTTATGTGTGGGTTAATTGTAGGAGTAGAGGACCTTGTGCATTTCAGGTAAAATAACAACTCGATGTTTATATCCCAGGACAAATTAGCTAGCAACAAGCTAGCTAAATAGGACAAATTAGCTAGCAAGTGCAAGCTAACCTGCTAAATTGCCATAAATGTTTAATGCTTTTCGACCTGTCCCCAAATGAATGTAATTGGTTCAGAGTTTGTTTTGATACTTTAACCTGAGTGTCGTGATCGCGTTGGGTGTAGGGGGACAAAATACATTGATGCACGATGGCGCACGCAGCCGGTTTGGGTTCCGTGTTAGGCATGCTGCAAGGAGGCATGAGGACTGCAGATGTGACCAGGGCAATCAATTGCAATGTCCGTACTGTGAGACACCTAAGACAGCGCTACAGGGAGACAGGACGGACAACTGATCGTCCTCGGAGTGGCAGACCACGTGTAACAATACCTGCACAGGATCGGTACATCCGAACATCACTCCTGCGGGACAGGTACAGGATGGCAACAACAACTGCCCGAGTTACACCAGGAACGCACAATCCCTCCATCAGTGCTCAGACTCTCTGCAATAGGCTGAGAGATGCTGGACTGAGGTCTTGTAGGCCTGTTGTAAGGCAGGTCCTCACCGGCAACAATGTCGCCTATGGGCACAAAACTACTGTCGCTGGGCCAGACAGGACTGTCAAAAAGTGCTCTTCACTGACGAGTTGCGGTTTTGTCTCACCAGGGGTGATGGATGGATTTGTTTTTATCGTCGAAGGAATGAGCGTTACACCGAGGCCTGTACTCTGGAGCAGGATCGATTTGGAGGTGGAGGGTCCGTCATGGTCTGGGGCGGTGTATCACAGCATCATCGGACTGAGCTTGTTGTCATTGCAGGCAATCAACGCTGTGCGTTACAGGGAAGACATCCTCCTCCCTCATGTGGTACCCTTCCTGCAGGCTCATCCTGACATGACCCTCCAGCATGACAATGCCACCAGCCATACTGCTCGTTCTGTGCATGATTTCCTGCAAGACAGGAATGTCAATGTTCTGCCATGGCCAGCGAAGAGCCCGAATCTCAATCCCATTGAGCACGTCTGGGACCTGTTGGATCGGAGGGTGACGGCTAGGGCCATTCCCCCCAGAAATGTCCAGGAACTTGCAGGTGCCTTGGTGGAAGAGTGGGGTAACATCTCACAGCAAGATCTGGCAAATCTGGTGCAGTCCATGAGGAGATGCACTGCAGTACTTAATGCAGCTGGTGGCCACTCCAGATACGGACCGTTACTTTTGACCCTCGCTTTGTTCAGGGACACATTATTCCATTTCTGTAAGTCACATGTCTGTGGAACTTGTTCAGCTTGTGTCTCAGTTGTTGAATCTTGTTATGTTCACACATGTATAATATTGACACAATATTTACACAAGTTTGCTGAAAATAAACGCAGTTGACAGTGAGAGGACATTTCTTTTTTTGCTGAGTTTAGTTTCCACTTTGAGGTACATCTTCTCCAATCAGGAGAGATGTCTGTTCTTTCTATTTATTTATTTTTAACCTTTATTCAATTAAGAGTTAAGTCAGTTAAGGACACATTCTTATTTTCAATGATGGCCTAGGAACAGTGGGTTAACTGCCTTGTTCAGGGGCAGAACATCAGATTTTTACCTTGTCAGCTTGGGGATTCGATCTTGCAACCTTTCGGTTACTAGTCCAACGCTCTAACCACTAGGCTACCCTGCCACCCCAAAGTCTCACTGGGGTGTAATAAAATGTATATAAACATTTGTAATTAGATTATTTTATTTTTACATTAGTAGAGGAGCAGTATACCTTGTAGCAAACATCCGCCCATAACTCTTCACTGATAGTCAGACAGAGGTCCTTTTCCCAGATTCGTTTCACCGTAGTAAAGGAGGAGCCCACGTTCTCAGAAAGGAGTCTAGAGATAAAGGAGATTTAGTCTTTTTCTGGATTGTGCTGAAGCAAGAAGGGTCTCAACTTCATTCAGCTGAGCTCTAAACCTCCCCTTGGAAGTGAATGAGGAAATGACCTGTCTAATAACAAACAAAAGCTCTTGAAAGGATTTCAGTATAGTTGTGTTGTGTTGAAACGTGTCTGAAAAGGTCCTGATCCCTAGTGTACGCCAGAGATTAAAGTTGGCATCCCTCTTTAGCAAGTCTGGGTTGCATACTATAGGTGAGTGGCATCCCTCGGGGCTTTTGGCTAGTCTGGGTTGTATACTATAGGTGAGTGGCATCCCTCAGGGCTTTTGGCTAGTCTGGGTTGTATACTATAGGTGAGTGGCATCCCTCAGGGCTTTTGGCTAGTCTGGGTTGTATACTATAGGTGAGTGGCATCCCTCAGGGCTTTTGGCTAGTCTGGGTTGTATACTATAGGTGAGTGGCATCCCTCAGGGCTTTTGGCTAGTCTGGGTTGTATACTATAGGTGAGTGGCATCCCTCAGGGCTTTTGGCAAGTCTGGGTTGTATACTATAGGTGAGTGGCATCCCTCAGGGCTTTTGGCTAGTCTGGGTTGTATACTGTAGGTGAGTGGCATCCCTCAGGGCTTTTGGCTAGTCTGGGTTGTATACTGTAGGTGAGTGGCATCCCTCAGGGCTTTTGGCTAGTCTGGGTTGTATACTGTAGGTGAGTGGCATCCCTCAGGGCTTTTGGCTAGTCTGGGTTGTATACTGTAGGTGAGTGGCATCCCTCAGGGCTTTTGGCTAGTCTGGGTTGTATACTGTAGGTGAGTGAGATCATGTCTGGGAGGAAATGCCAAGGTATTTCCTACAGTCCTTCCATGCTAGTAGGGTGCTGTAAATCACAACGGTTTTGGCTATGTTGCCCACTTCACTAAAGATATTAATGAATATAATTGAGCTTAGGGGCAATGAGCCACAGGATTTGGGCCTCTATCTGAATCCACATTGAGTCTCGTCTGTTTGTGATCCATGTTAACATGTTGTGGATTTGGGTAGACCAGTAGTACAGTTGAAGGCAGGGAAGGGCAAGGCCACCCTTTGTAGATTCAGGTTTCGATAGGATCAAGTTCTCCACTCTATGTGTTTTATTGCCCCATATACATTTGCTGATGCTTTGGTTGTTGTTTGGAAAGGAAACTTGGAGATAGCATGGGAGCATCTGAAATAAATAGTTGAACCTAGGGAGGATGTTCATACAAGGTATTGATTCTTCCCACTAAGCTGATTGGGAGGGAGATCCAGGTCTGGAGATCATTCTTGATTCTATCCAGAAGTGGGAGATAATTTTCCTTAAAAAGGCCATTCATATCTGGTGTAACAGCGATCCCAAGGTATTGAAACCCCTGTGTCTTACATTGGAACGGGCAGAGTGTCTTAACTGAGCCGTTGAGTGTAAGATTGAGAGGGCAAACAGTTGATTTGTTCAAATGTATCTTATATCCTGAAAACTTGCTGTACCTTGTAATTGTGTCTAAAATGGGAGGGATTTCTCAGGGTTGGATATGATAGAGCAAAGACATCATCCGCGTAGAGAGAAATCCTGTGCTGAAGACCGCCTGCAGAAACACCCATAATACTTGGATTGCTCCTTATCAACTCTGCCAAAGGCTCCGCCCCCAACAAGTAGAGCAGCCATCTTGTTTTTAAATGATGAGCCATCATGTTTTCAGCCCTTTTATTTCCATGACTGATCAAAACTCATTTTCCCATAGCTCTCTCTTGTCCCTCTGCAGCAGACATGGTGCGCAATATGTTTGGAACATCCGATCGCAAATAAAATGGCAGGATCGAAACGCAATACATATAGAATCATGCGAATCGCAGTATCCTCTCGGCACCTAAGTATGGTGATAATATCGTATCGTGAGGTCACTGGCAATTCACAGCCCTATTTATATATCATGTACATGGAGTTCCATGGAGTTCCCCAAGGTATATTTCACAAGGGAGCTTTTACAAAATATAATACAAATATATTTCCCGACTTATTATTCTATTCTGTTGGACTACTGCTAGAAATGTTGGTGTGTGTGTGAGGGACTGTGATTCAGAGGTGGTTGGAATAGTTCTTTACCTGATTTGGCCTTGCAGTAACAAGTGGCAGCCACCCACCCACCCACTCTGTGTCACACAGACAAGCTCCAACGTCATCTTCTACTCCCATGCACTCACCCAGAAAGTCTAGACAACACTAGTCTGGAGGGGATCATGTGAGGGTTGTTTTATATCAACCAGCTGAGGCACTGAGGACAGTTACTGACAGGATGGAGTCTTGACCAATGTTCCCTCTATTTGTTTTTCAGCACTGAGCAAATTTCCTGTCTGCTGAGCGCAAACTTGAACATTGTGAAAGTTCTGGCGGTTGTTTACTGCGAACACGGCGGCTGTAACCACTTTAAGTTACGGTTTGCCTACAGTAGGAGCAAATGTGGTCTACATTTTACATATCAGTCATTTATCCAGAGGGATGTATGAGTGTGTATGAGTGCATACATTTTCATAACTTATTCCTACTTTTTCATAACTTATTCCTACTTTTTCATAACTTATTCCTACTTTTTCATAACTTATTCCTACTTTTTCATAACTTTATATATTGGTCCACGGTGGGAATCGAACCCACAGCCCTGGCGTTGCAAGCGTAATGCTCTACCACCTGAGCCACACGGGACCACATTCCATGAGACTTTGGGAAGAAAATATGCTTGACATTCACCTGTTTATCCACTTGTCCTTCACTGAAAATGGAGGTGAAAATGTGGTTGTGTTTGATGCAAGAAACCACTTTACAAAATAAAACATATTATTATTCCCTTACCGTTATTACAGAGAATCAGACACATTATGCTACCCTCTGCCTATTGGCTACTTAGCTTATTCAAGCCTGTCTCAAAATAGGACACTGCCCCTTTAAGAGAGAAACAAATCTCTTTACCTGACTCACTTTTCAAAGAAGGCTAGAAATGTACACGTTTTGCTGTTGTAGGAAGCAACCACTAGAAAGTAGTCATAACGGGGCTAATAATCATTGACTAACTAGCAAAGAATATGAACAAATGTGCACTGGTGGCTTCATGCATTTCTCGTTTCGATATCAAAAGAAGGTCCTCTACTCACATGCTGTAAACACAGTCCATTTAAAAGTAAATGGCACAGATCCATATATTGCTAAAATCGATATGGCCCGCCCGGTGTGAAAAAGTCTATGAGAAACAGTGACGTAAACTGTGAATGATCTATAATGATAAATCCTATATTGGTCTTTCACAGTCAGGCCTACCCAAGATCTACTATGCAAGTCAGCTAATAGTAGAACCTACAATTGAAACCGACAAATGAGGTTGTCAATTGAATCTAAAATTCACAGGTTTCAGATTTGTTTCAATTTATTTCTGTTTTATTTTTTTTGCTCTCTCTTAAAACCACAACATTGTATTTTCTAAGTTTATAACGATGCTTAAACCACATCAGGAGGACCACTTTTGAGGTCTGGAAAAAAATAGAAGAAATGTAGATGTTTTGTTGTTGTTACCCTTTAAGTGTGCAGACATCTAGCACTGTCATTGGGTTAGCAGTGTTTCTGTAGCACATGAAGAGTTCAAAATAAATGCCCACTGGATTGATGCAAATAATCATGATGTCATTCTGCCAGGTAGGCATTCTGTAGGTATAGGCATTTAATTGAGAATGTTAGGCCTATCATTAGAATCTAGATTTTTCCCTTAATTGTTTGATACCTGGACGTTTTACTTCATATTATGAGGCATATCTTACCTTTCCTCAATGTAGCCAATAGACAAAATCCCACCATAGAAATGTAGAGGCAATTCTTTTTCATGAAGACTTCCTCAAATGCATTCTCCCGTTCATTTTTCTTTCATTGTCTAGCAGCCAAGGGCATTATCCTAGTCATACGAGCAACCCTTGATAGTTGTTGCATCTTTAGATCTCCCCGTTCCTACATTTGTAATGCATATTCCCATGAAACTGCTCACATGTGCTGTGCTCATGTTAGAACTGTGTTTCCCGCCAAAAACTGCATTTGGAACATTCATGCGTAGGCCTACGGAATAAATCATATGTTCCGACATTCTGATCTGTTCCATCAGCCTTATTAATTGATACGGTGTAGACCTCCATTATACTACTTTGACACAGCATCAGTGGGGAATAAAAAGTGAGTAATCGCAATGCCCACTGAAAAATAAGTGGGTTACCTACGTATACACTCCACTGGTGTTAACTAAAGGGGAAAACTCCCTCCCCCTCTTCCTCCAGGTATCAATTTGCCATCACAGGTGTCTATCTCCCTCTGTCTTTAACTTTCTCTCCCTCTCTCTCTGTTTAGGTATGAAGCTGCCTTCGCGGGTGCCCACCCAGGTCGACAGTGACGAAGAGGCTAAGTGGAACCAGACTGAGGATGAGGGTCAGGGTGGCCGCTGTTGTGCCTGTCCCAAAACAGAGAAACAACTGAAGAAGGAGGCTGAGGACTCAGAGTACCGCAAGACCTTTGAGAACTACATCCACAATGAGGTCTTCCTGCTCAAGTATGTATGACAACTACGTCAGCCAAAACACAGTCAGTCAATCAGTCAGTCAATTAATCAATGTATTTTTTATTATCCTAATTGGGACATTAGTTTTGTAGTTAGGGTACAAAACAAATATACACACATAATATTTACACACAAATCCCCAAATAGGAGTTTTAGGTCAGCTGTCTCCATCCTGTCATTTAAAACCTAATGCTGCATTTACACAGGCAGCACAATTCTTATCTTTTGCCCAATTATTGGCAAAATATCTGATCTGATTGGTCAGAAGACCAATTAGTGGCAAAATATCTGATCTGATTGGTCAGAAGACCAATTAGTGGCGAAAAGATCAGAATTGGATGCCCTTCAATTCTAATCAAAGCCCCAGTGCTCCCCCTGGTGGTAAACATTCAGAAGTTGCCTGCATGAAGTCTCGTCAGCACTCTGCTCAGTAGCAGTAACTTTAACAGTGTTTTTTGTAAACAGTTAACACTAAATCAATAGAATTTGATTGATTGATTATCCCCCAGATCAACCAGACAGCGCCGCTCAGCCATGGGTGTAGCTAATGAGACGCAGCCTGCGTTCGTGACAAAGCCCCCCACCCTGCCAGAAGGTTACTCCACCAGCGGCCCAGACGATGATGAGGATGGTGCGGAGAGCACTAAGATCCAGCTGACTGTGTTCTCCAAGGAGTCCACGGTTATCTCCGGCCTCCGACACTTCACCTCGTACCAGATTGATGTGTTGGCCTGCAACCACCCCACAAACCCGTCACGCTGCAGTATGGCAGCCTTCGTCTCAGCTCGCACCATGCCTGAGGGTGAGGCTATCTACACACCATTATAAACCTGGTAGTTTGATTCCTGGCTGCTGATTGGCTGAAACAGCATTTCAGTCGTGTGTGTATATCAGACAATATACCACAGGTATGACGCAAAAAAAAAAACTTGTTTACAGTTCTATTTATGTTGGTAACCAGTTTATAGCTCGGGGACTTGTGGTTTATGGCTAATATACCACGGCTATAGGCTATATCCAGGCACTCCGCTTCATGCGTAAAGGCTTCCGCGTGCTTACCATCTGAAACAGTTTGGAACATTTGTGCATATATTTTGACCACATTTGAATATGTTTTGGTGTTCAGCAAGGGGTTTTTCAGTTGCTCCTGCAACAAAAACACATGTGTCAAGGCAAAGCTGATGTTGGGATTCTTCTTCTTCCTTTGTTGTTGTTTTACGAGAGACAAATTGTTTTCATTCACATGTTTGAACTTGAGAAATACTGCACCAATCATCTTAGTTAGATGTAGAATTGCACGACTATGGTCTCCTTGAAATGAATGACAGTTATCTTGAGTTAGCTTAGGTTCATTTTTGACTATTTTGATGCAGTGTATATGGGCTACGGCATCTCAAGATGGACAAACAGTACTATTGCTATAGTTTTTCAAACAAAGATCTTTTAAGGGAGTATGCGAGCACACTCAGCTAGGCACCAGCTGAACCTAGGGATGTTGATGCCTTAAAGGGAGACTTCAGGATTTTGGCAATGAGACCTTTTATTTACTTCCCCAGAGTCAGATGAACTCGTGGAAACCATTTGTATGTCTCTGCATTCGCTAGTGAGCGCAATTGCTAACTAGCGTTAGCGCAATGACTGGAGGTCTATGGGTATCTGCTAGCATAGACTTCCAGTCATTGCGCTAATGCTAGTTAGCATTGGCACAGAGACATAACAATGGTATCCACGAGTTCATCTAACTCTGGAGAAGTAGATAAAGGGCCTCATTGCCAAAATCCCAAAGTATCCCTTTAAGAAAAGCCTTTAGCTGTGGTATATTGACCATTATTATGGTTTGAGCCCTGAATGCTGATTGGCTGACAGCCATATACCACACCCCCTCGGGCCTTATTGCTTAAGTACACTACACTTGCACACAGTCTACACTGCACACCAACCACTTAAGAAAACAATGTCAGAAGTAAAAAAGCAGTGCATATCAGCAGTGCATATCATACTTTTTTTGTCTACTTTTACATAGTATTTATAGACCTGAGATGTTGAGGTTTGTGGTATTGGGATAGAGTAAAGAGGCCATTTTAACACTTGCGTATCTTGCTAACAGCCAAAGAGGCCATTTTTAAACCTTGTGAATCTTGTCAACAGAGGCCATTTTTAAACCTTTTGTATCTTGTCAACAGAGGCCATTTTTAAACCTTGTGAATCTTGTCAACAGAGGCCATTTTTAAACCTTGTGAATCTTGTCAACAGACCATTTTTAAACCTTGTGAATCTTGTCAACAGAGGCCATTTTTAAACCTTTTGTATCTTGTCAACAGAGGCTATTTTTAAACCTTGTGAATCTTGTCAACAGAGGCCATTTTTAAACCTTTTGTATCTTGTCAACAGAGGCCATTTTTAAACCTTGTGAATCTTGTCAACAGAGGCCATTTTTAAACCTTTTGTATCCTGTCAACAGAGGCCATCTTAAAACCTTTTGTGTGCTGTCAACAGAGGCCATTTTAAAACCTTGTGTATCCTGCCAACAGACAAAGCAGATGACATCGTGGGCCCCATCAGCTATGATGTGTCTGAGTACTCTGTTCAAATCAAATGGTTGGAGCCTAAAGCTCCCAATGGAATGATCATCCTGTACGAAGTCAACTACAAGAGACTGGGAGACACAGAGGTGAGCAGACAAACACGCACGGGCATGAAAACACGCACGGGCATGAAAACACGCACGGGCATGAAAACACGCACGGGCATGAAAACACGCACGGGCATGAAAACACGCACGGGCATGAAAACACGCACGGGCATGAAAACACGCACCCACTTAAAATACTGGACTTATGCTGTGCCCGCAGTCTCACTTAGTATAATTCAGATACGTTGAACACAAATCTCTCTGCTCTCATTTCTAAAATAGGACCGTTGATGTAACAATAGCCATGTTGCATCAGCGCTCTGTTTTAGTTACCGTGGCAACATCACACTGGGTACAGCTGATATTACTGATGTTGAAAACAACAACTCCAGTGGTGGTCAAACAAACATGTTTTTCTCAAATTAGGTTTTTTATTTTTGTATTATTGTTGGCTGTTAATGCAGTGATTTTAAAAACACATCTCTGGTTGGCTTAGACGGCCTACTCTATCAGCTCGATGTGTTCCTAGTGTAATATTGTGTTTCCTACTTTCAGTTGTTCACATTTCATTTCTATATAATGGGCTTATTCAACCCTTCTCTCCCCCCTCCAACTACTCTCCTCTTAAAAATATATATATAAATAAATTAAACATCGTCTGTGTGTGTGTGTTCGTTCTAGGAGTTGCACCACTGTGTGTCCAGGAAGATGTACCAGCAGTCGGAGGGCTGCAGGCTGAGAGTGGTGCACCCTGGGAACTACACTGTGAGGATCCGAGCCACGTCGCTGGCAGGAAACGGCTCCTGGACCGACCCCACACACTTCTACGTACAGGACCTCCGTAAGAGACACACGCCACAGACAGCTCGACCAATCCGTGAAATCAATCCAATATCATTTGAATATAGAGGTTTTTTTTAACGTTAGCAGTAGCCTGGCCATAATCTCCATGGCAACGTGTTTTCTTTTAGGGGTGGACCCATCCAACCTATTGATTATCATTGGTCCAGTCATCTTCATAGTTCTACTGATACTGGTGGCAGCGGGAGGATTCGTCATGTTCAGGAAGAAGTAAGTCTTCTGGCTTCTCCACAATCTGTCTTCGGCCAACCCAGCTGTGTATGAAAGAAGCTGTGTAGCCTCAGCTGTTCACAGCAAGGAGTGTTACACACAGCTTCTCTAACTATAGGCTTTTGTTCCAACCCAGCACTAAGACAACTGGCTCCACTACTAGTGGTCTAGATTTGTATATTGTTTCACGACCAGGCTAAATTGTACTTACTTTATTATGATTTACTTTTACAGTCAGACGATACTTTGCGAGGGAAAAAAGAAGAAAAAAAACATTCTACATTCAATAAAAAAACTAGTCCTAGTGTTCATAATTACAGTTTGAAACGTGGTTATAAATCAAGACTTTGATTTGGTTTAATCAGGTGTGTTTCCAGCGAGGCTCGTCATTGGTCGCTCTCTGTTATTATGATAATGTTACTCCTAGTGTGTGTGCACTCTGCAACTTCTGATACCTGGATTAACTTTAGGATTATTTTGGTATTGATTTGGTATCTCTCTGTGTTGTTTCTTGTTATTTATAATCATGATATTTTATTAATGATAAACTGGGTGGTTTGCTCTGACTGCTCATTGGCTGAAAGCTGTGGTATATCAGACCATATACCACGGGTATGATAAAACATTTTCTAATTACTTTGGTAACCAGTTTATAATAGCAATAAGGCACCTCGGGGATTTGTGGTATATGGACAACATGCTACGGGCTGTGTCCAGGCATGCCGCGTGGCATCGTGCGTAAGAACAGCCCTTAGACGTGCTATATATTGGCCAAACACAGTGCAGTCGGAAAGTATTCAGACCCCTTCACTTTATTCACGTTTTGTTATGTTACAGCCTTATTCTAAAAAAAATATATATTTGTAATAATCCGCATCAATGGACACACAGTACCCCATAGTGCCAAAGTACATTTTGCAAATGTATTAAATATAAAAACAGAAATACCTTATTTACGTAAGTATTCAGACCCTTTGCTATGAGACAAGAAATTGAGCTCAGGTGCATCTTGTTTCCATTGATCATCCTTGAGATGTTTCTACAACTTGATTGGATCCATATGTGGTAAATTCAGTTGATTGGACATGATTTGGAAAGGCACACACCAGTCTATATAAGGTCCCACAGTTGACAGTGCATGTCAGAGCAAAAACCAAGCCATGAGGTCGAAGGAATTGTCCGTAGGGTTCCGAGAGGACTGTGTCGAGGCACAGATTTAGGGAAGGGTAGCAAAAAATGTATGCAGCATTGAAGGTCTCCAAGAACACAGTGGCCTCCATCATTCTTAAATGGAAGAAGTTTGGAACCACCAAGACTCTTCGTAGAGCTGGCTGCCCGGCCAAACTGAACAATCGGGAGAAGGGCCTTAGTCATGGAGGTGAACAAAAGCCCGATGGTCACTGACCGAGCTCTAGAGTTCCTCTGTGGAGAACCTTCCAGAAGGATAATCATCTCTGCAGCACTCCACCAATCCTTTATGGTAGAGTGGCCAGACAGAAGCCACTCCTCAGTTAAAAAGGCACATGACAGCCCGCTTGGAGTCTGCCAAAAGGCACCTGAAGGACTCTCAGACCATGAGAAACAAGATTGTCTTGTCTGATGAAACCAATATTGAAATCTTTGGCCTGAATGCCAATCATTATGTCTGGAGGAAACCAGGCAACGCTCATCATCTGGCCAATACCATCCCTACAGTGAAGGGGGGGATGTAATTTCAGCAGCAGGGACTGGGAGACTAATCAGGATTGAGGGAAAGATGAAAGGGGGAAAGTACAGAGTGATCCTTGATGAAAACCTGCTCCAGAGCTCTCAGGACCTCAGACTGGGCAAAGGTTCACCAGAATCCAACAGGACAACAACCCTAAGCACACAACCAAGACAACGCTGGAGTGGCTTCAGGACAAGTCTCTGAATGTCCTTGAGTGGTCCAGCCAGAGCTCGGACTTGAATCCGATCAATCATCTCTGGAGAGACCTGAAAATAGCTGTGCAGTGACGCTCCCCATCCTACTTGACAGAGCTTGAAAGGATCTGTAGAGAAGAATGGGAGAAACTCCCCAAATACAGATGTGCCAAGCTTGTTGCGTCATACCCAAGAAGACTCGAGGCTATAATCGCTGCCAAAGGTGCTTCAACAAAGTACTGAGCAAAGGGTCTGAATAGTTATGTAAATAGGATTTTTCTGTGGGGGGGTTGTACATCTGGGGGAAAAAACTGTTTTTGCTTTGTCATTATGGGGTATTGTGTGTAGATTGAGAATACTTTTTTTAAAATGATTTTTAAAACATTATGCTGTAACGTAGCAATGTGGGAAAAATGAAAGGGTCTGAATACTGTCCAAATGCACTGTACCACACCTCCTCATGCCTTAACGCTTAACTCTACCTCCTTGTTTTTCCCACCAAGGCAAACCCAGGGCCCCTCTGGACCCCTCTACACCTCTTCTAACCCAGAGTACCTCAGTGCTGCTGACAGTAAGGACACATTATAAACTGATTTCTATATTCTCAGCCTGTATAAAAGCATATCTGACTGTATTTTGATGTTGAAACTAGTATTCCATGTAAGTAGACAATCACTGACACATACTAGCTGGCCATGAGAATTAGAGAAGTACAATACTAGATCGTTTGTGGATTATAGCGTCAAGGGGCCTCGTTTATCTAAAGTGCATACCTGCAATAAAAGTAAGCCTGACGTGCGACCTGTTTTTTCCCACCAAAGGTTATTTATCAAATGTTGATCTTGACGGGAGAGTTTGCGTACCTCCCATGTACATCTCATACCGTGCAGACGCCCAACTTCTAGTGGTTGAGCAACTGTGTTGCAAGCTAATATTGTTATTTTTTTGAGGAAATGAAGGTGTTTGTTTATTATAATAACTCACTTTTTTTATATGGGCCTGAATCATAATCATATTGCAGAGCACTTCTGATATGGCTGGTTTATTCTGCTACACACCATATACAGTGGGGCAAAAACGTATTTAGTCAACCACCAATTGTGCAAGTTCTCCCACTTAAAAAGATGAGAGAGGCCTGTAATTTTCATCATAGGTACACTTCAACTATGACAGACAATGAGAAAAGAAAATCCAGAAAATCACATTGTAGGATTTTTAATGAATTTATTTGCAAATTATGGTGGAAAATAAGTATTTGGTCAATAACAAAAGTTTATCTCAATACTTTGTTATATACCCTTTGTTGGCAATGACAGAGGTCAAACGTTTTCTGGAAGTCTTCACATGTATTAGGCTACTATTTATCTGTCGCTCATTCAATAGCCAATCGTGCTCATAAGTAAAATAGACCGGTAGCCTATGGCGGTATGGGTAGGCTACAGTATTGCTGTGCGATAGGACTGTGACATAATAGCGTATTTAATCTGAACCTATACCAAGGTAGGAGATAGAAACACAATCACGTAATTGATAAACAAAATATTGAACATTTGCCATTTTGCATAGAAATGTGGGCTGTCGGCAGCATTTACTTTGACGTTTTTTCAATAGACCATATCCATCTTGTAGAATGCGCGGCCGGTGTTTGGCACTCGCTATAGGCGGCATGCATTTTATTTTGTTTTAAACTTTCTGAACAGGAGTTTTCCTCATGGCTAACTACCAGGAAGTTTGAAAAGACAGGCTGAGTGGGCGGGGAGCTTATATTCATGAGCTCGCCTTGACTGACAGCTCTTTGAAACACTTAGTCATGAAACTTGGATGCAGGGAGCAGTGTTGCTGTGAAATCATCTCAAGCAACTTTGGTGAAACACAAAAGCAACTGAACATTGAAATTGCATTAATGATATACAGTGCGTTCATAAAGTATTCAGACCCCTTCCCCTTTCCACATTTTATTACGTTACAGCCTTATTCTAAAATGGATTAAGTAAAACATTTTCCTCATCCATCTACACTTAAACTGAAAATGGCGCCGGAAGAAATGGCAGCAGTTTTACGGGCGCCCAATCAATGGTGCTCTTATGTGGGGGGTTTTGGCGTTATTTGTAACTTATTTTGTACATAATGTTTCTGCAACCGTATCTTACGGCAAAAAGAGCTTCTGGATATCAGGACAGAGATCACTCACCTCGGATTAGACACAGAGCTTCTGGATATCAGGACAGTGATCACTCACCTCAGATTAGACAGAGCTTCTGGATATCAGGACAGCGATCACTCACCTCGGATTAGACACAGAGCTTCTGGATATCAGGACAGTGATCACTCACCTCGGATTAGACTAAGGGCTTCTGGATATCAGGACAGAGATCACTCACCTCGGATTAGACTAAGAGCTTCTGGATATCAGGACAGAGATCACTCACCTCGGATTAGACAAAGAGCTTCTGGATATCAGGACAGAGATCACTCACCTCGGATTAGACAAAGAGTTTATGGATATCAGGACAGAGATCACTCACCTCGGATTAGACTAAGAGCTTCTGGATATCAGGACAGCGATCACTCACCTCGGATTAGACTAAGAGCTTCTGGATATCAGGACAGAGATCACTCACCTCGGATTAGACTAAGAGCTTCTGGATATCAGGACAGAGATCACTCACCTCGGATTAGACTAAGAGCTTCTGGATATCAGGACAGCGATCACTCACCTCGGATTAGACTAGGAGCTTCTGGATATCAGGACAGAGATCACTCACCTCGGATTAGACTAAGAGCTTCTGGATATCAGGACAGAGATCACTCACCTCGGATTAGACTAAGAGCTTCTGTATATCAGGACAGCGATCACTCACCTCGGATTAGACCGAGCTTCTGGATATCAGGACTGCGATCACTCACCTCGGATTAGACTAAGAGCTTCTGGATATCAGGACAGCGATCACTCACCTCGGATTAGACTAAGAGCTTCTGGATATCAGGACAGAGATCACTCACCTCGGATTAGACAAAGAGCTTCTGGATATCAGGACAGAGATCACTCACCTCGGATTAGACAAAGCGCTGTCCTGATATCCAGAAGCTATCACTCAATACTACTCCCCAACGTGCGACATTGGATAATAAACTAGACGAGGTACGATCACAAATATCCTACCAACGGGACATCAAAAATTGTAATATCCTATGTTTCACGGAATCGTGGCTGAATGACGACATGGATATTCAGCTAGCTGGATACACGCTGCACCGGCAAGATAGAACAGCACACTCCGGTAAGACGAGGGGGGGGTCTGTGCATATTTGTAAACAACAGCTGGTGCACGAAATCTAAGGAAGGAAGATTTTGCTTGCCTGAAGTAGAGAATATTGTGATAAATTGCAGGCCACACTACTTGCCAAGAGTTCTCAGCTATACTTTTCGTGGCTGTTTATTTACCACCACAGACAGATGCTGGCACTAAGACTGCTCTCAGTCAGCTGTATAGGGAAATAAGCTAACAGGAAACCACTCACCCAGAGGCGGAGGTCCTAGAGGCCGGAGACTTTAATGAAGGGAAACTTAAATCAGTTCTACCAAATTTCCATCAACATGTTAAATGTGCAACCAGAGGGAAAAAAATTCTAGATCACCTGTACTCCACACACAGAGACGTGTACAAAGCTCTCCGTCACCCTCCATTTGGTAAATCCGACCACAACTCTCTCCTGATTCCTGCTTAGAAGCAAAAATTAAAGCAGGAAGCACCAGTGACTCGGCCTATAAAAAAGTGGTCAGATGAAGCAGATGCTAAACTATAGGACTGTTTTGCTAGCACAGACTGGAACATGTTCCGGGATTCTTCCGATGGCATTTGAGGAGTACACCATCAGTCACTGGCTTCATCAATAAGTGCATCGAGGACGTCATTCCCACAGTGACTGTACGTACATACCCCAACCAGAAGCCATGGATTACAGGCAACATTTGCACTGAGCTAAAGGTTAGAGGTACCACTTTCAAGGTGCGGGACTCTAACCCGGAAGCTTACAATAAATCCTGCTATGCCCTGCGACAAACCATCAAACAGGCAAAGCGTCAATACAGGGCTAAGATTGAATCATACTACACCGGCTCCGACGCTCGTCTTATGTGGCAAGGCTTGCAAACTATTACAGACTACAAAGGGAAGCACAGCCACGAGCTGCCCAGTGACACAAGCCTACCAGACGGGCTAAATCACTTCTATGCTCGCTTCGAGTCAAGCAACACTGAGGCATGCATGAGAGCATCAGCTGTTCCAGGCGACTGTGTGATCATGCTCTCCATAGCCGACGTGAGTAAGACCTTTAAACAGGTCAACATACACAAGGCTGCGGGGCCAGACAGATTATCAGGACGTGTTCTCCTGGCATGTGCTGACCAACTGGCAGGTGTCTTCACTGACATTTTCAACATGTCCCTGACTGAGTCTGTAATACCAACATGTTTCAAGCAGACCACCATAATCCCTGTGCCCAAGAACGGAAAAGCAACCTGCCTAAATGACTACAGACCCATACCACTCATGTCTGTAGCCATGAAGTGCTTTGAAAGGTTGGTAATGGCTTACATCAACATCATTATCCCAGAAACCCTTGACCCACTCCAATTTGCATACCGCCCAAACAGATCCACAGATGATGCCATCTCTATTGCACTCCACACTGCCCTTCCCACATGGACAAAAGGAACACTTACGTGAGAATGCTATTCTTTAACTACAGCTCAGCGTTCAACACAATAGTACCCTCAAAGCTCATCACTAAGCTAAGGATCCTGGGACTAAACACCTCCCTCTGCAACTGGATCCTGGACTTCCTGACGGGCTGCCCCCAGGTGGTGAGGGTAGGCAGCAACACATCTGCTGATGTGTGTTGATCCTCAACACTGGAGCTCCCCAGGGGTGCATGCTCAGTCCCCTCCTGTACTCCCTTTTCACCCACGACTGCATGGCCAGGCACGACTCCAACACCATCATTAAGTTTGCAGACGACACAACAGTGGTAGGCCTGATCACCGACAACGACAAGACAGACTATAGGGAGGAAGTCATAGACCTGGCCAGGTGGTGCCAGAATAACAACCTATCCCTCAATGTAACCAATACTAAGGAGATGATTGTGGACTTACAGGAAAAGGAGGACCGAGCACGTTCCCATTCTCATCGACGGGGTTGTAGTGGAGCAGGTTGAAAGCTTCAAGTTCCTTGGTGTCCACATCAACAACCAACTAGAATGGTCCAAACACACCAAGACAGTCGTGAAGAGGGCACGACAAAGCCTATTCTCCTCAGGAGACTGAAAAGATTTGGCATGGGTCCTGAGATCCTCAAAGTTCTACAGCTGAAACAGCATTCTGACTGGTTGCATCACTTCCTGGTACGGCAACTGCTCGGCCTCTGACCGCAAGGCACTACAGAGGGTAGTGCGTACGGCCCAATACATCACTGCGGCTAAGCTGCCTGCCGTCCAGGACCTCTACACCAGGCGGTGTCAGAGGAAGGCCCCAAAAAAATGCAAAGACCCCAGCCACCCGAGTCAGACTGTTCTCTCTACTACCGCATGGCAAGCGGTACCATTGTGCCAAGTCTAGGACAAAAATGCTTCTCAACAGTTTTTACCCCCAAGCCATAAGACTCCTGAACAGGTAATCAAATAGCTACCCGGACTATTTGCATTGTGTGCCTCCCCCCACCCCTCCTTTTACACTGCTGCTACTCTCTGTTTATCATATATGCATAGTCACTTTAACTATACATTCATGTACATACTACCTCAATCAGCCTGACTAACCGGTGTCTGTATGTAGCCGCGCTACTTTTATAGGTTCGCTACTGTATATAGCCTGTCTTTTTACTGTTGTTTTATTTCTTTACCTACCTATTGTTCACCTAATACCTTTTTTTGCACTATTGGTTAGAGCCTGTAAGTAAGCATTTCACTGTAAGGTCTACACTTGTTGTATTCAGCGCACGTGACAAATACATTTTGACTTGACAATAGCCTTTAATGACAAAGTGAATACAGGTTTGTAGTTTGGAACCACCAAGACTCTTCCTAGAGCTGGCTGCCTGTACAAACTGAGCAATCAAGGAGGTGACCAAGAACCCAATCGTCAGTCTGACAGAGCTCCAGAGTTCTTCTGTGGAGATGGGAGAACCTTCCAGAAGGACAACCATCTCTGCAGCACTCCACCAATCAGGCCTTTATGGTTGAGTGGCCAGAAGGTAGCCACTCCTCAGTAAAAGGCACCTGACAGCCCAGAAGGCAGCTAAAGACGCTCAGACCATGAGAAACAAGATTCTCTGGTCTGATGAAACCAAGATTTGAACTCTTTGGCCTGAATGCCAAATGTCATATCTGGAGGAAACCTGACACCATCCCTTCAGGGACTGGGAGAATGGTCAGGTTCGAGGGAAAGAAGCAAAGTACAGAGTGATCCTTGATGAAAACCTGCTCCAGAGCTCTCAGGACCTCAGACTGGGACGAAGGTTCACATTCCAACAGGACAACGACCTTAATCGCACAGCCAAGACAACGCAGGAGTGGCTTTGGGACAAGTCTCTGAATGTCCTTGAGTGGCCCAGCCAGAGCCCGGACTTGAACTCGATCGAACAGCTCTGGAGAGACCTGAAAATAGCTGTGCAGCAACATTCCCCATTCTACCTGACAGAGCTTGAGAGGATCTGCAGAGAAGAATGGGAGAAACTCCCCAAATACAGGTGTGCCAAGCATGTATTGTCATACCCAAGAAGACTCAATGCTGTAATTGCTGCCAAAGGTGCTTCAACAAAGTACTGAGTAAAGGGTCTGAATACTTGTAAATGTGATATTTCCGTTTTTTTTAATCATTATGGGGTATTGTGTGTAGATTGATGGCGAGAAAAACAATTTAATCAATTTTAGAATAAGACTGTAACGTAACAAAATGTGGAAAAAGTGAAGGGGTCTGAATACTTTCCAAATGCACTATATACTTTTTTTATATGCATCTCCCATTTAGCATGATGCGGTTCACCACAGCACTGACTTATGTGTTGACTTGATAACTGCGTCTGAGTTTTGAAAGACCCTCTTGTTCCATGCTGGCTGAAGACCTAGCTAGCCAGTAACTAGCTAACACCAGACTACAGATGAAGACCTAGCTAGCCAGTAACTAGCTAACACCAGACTACAGATGAAGACCTAGCTAGCCAGTAACTAGCTAACACCAGACACAGATGAAGACCTAGCTAGCCAGTAACTAGCTAACACCAGACACAGTTGAAGACCTAGCTAGCCAGTAACTAGCTAACACCAGACACATATGAAAGGGGAAACTGTTAATAATATTTGCTAACACCCGACAGTAACATTTTGCCAATCTAGCTATGTAAACAACTCCCCTCTGCAAACACGCCTTTTTCGATGTTGGTTACAAGGTGGTACTTCGTTAAATTAGATAAGAGAATATCGAGTTATCATTTCTGTATTAAAATGAGAGTTAAGGTGATGTTATTTGACACGGGGGAGGGGGCCAATAACTTTATGGTCAAACTTGATCAATGTAAAAGCAACAGCCGTTTTGCTTCTACAAAATGGCTTTTGCTTTGATCTGATTTCCTTCAAATATCATCAAAAAAATCATCAATTTTTTTTTTAAGTGAATCGAGGGCATTTTCCAGTCGTGGTTGTAGAGCTCGTTCACGACCGTACAAATGTAGTATGACTCTGATTCGTAAATGAAAATATGTGGATGTTTACGTGCGACAGTTTGATAAATCCCAATCATTTGTTGCACACGCAAATCCTAGAGTCTCCACGTACACCAGAATTCTGTAAGAAAATGTACTTACGGCCCCAGGAGTTTTTACTGTGTGTGTTCTCTCCAGTGTACGAGCCAGATGACTGGGAGGTGGGCAGGGATAAGATTAACATCCTACGAGAGCTGGGTCAGGGCTCGTTCGGCATGGTCTACGAGGGCATCGCCAAGGACATCGTGAAGGGAGAGCCAGAGACGCATGTGGCAGTGAAGACGGTCAACGAGTCGGCCAGTCTGAGAGAGAGGATAGAGTTCCTCAACGAGGCCTCCGTCATGAAGGGCTTCACCTGCCACCATGTGGTAAGAGAGATGGATGGATGAAGAGAGACGATAGGTTGGTGATAGAGAGAGAGGATAGTGATAGAGAGAGAGAGAGAGAGACGATAGGTTGGTGATAGAGAGAGAGGATAGTGATAGAGACAGAGAGAGAGACGATAGGTTGGTGATAGAGAGAGAGGATAGTGAGAGAGAGAGAGAGAGGATAGTGAGAGAGAGAGAGAGGATGGTGATAGAGAGAGAGGATAGTGATAGAGAGAGAGAGAGGATAGTGATAGAGAGAGAGAGAGGATAGTGATAGAGAGAGAGAGAGGATAGTGATAGAGAGAGAGAGGATAGTGATAGAGAGAGAGAGGATAGTGAGAGAGAGAGAGGATGGTGAGAGGGTGGTGGGAGAGAGAGAGAGGGCTAGGATAGAGAGGGGGAGATAGGAGAGTTCTTCAATAAAGCCTCCATCATGAAGGGCTTTACTTGGTGCTACAGTGTAAGACCTACAGTCTATAGAAGGTGACACCACATACCATGATGATCACGACATCTTTGTTTAAAGTAGCTGCCGAGGTGTAAGAATCAAAGCAAGCGATAGAAACTAAATGTTTCCTTTTCAGGTGCGTCTGATGGGTGTGGTCTCTAAGGGCCAGCCCACTCTAGTTGTCATGGAGCTGATGACCCATGGCGACCTGAAGAGCTACCTGCGCTGCCTTCGCCCCGACTCTGAGGTACACACACACACATATTATTGGGATCCCTGTCCTGAGGGCTAGTCTAGTGGTAGAGCTGCCTTCCCCTGCATCGCTCTCCTCTATCCACCCTCTTTCCATCTCCTCCCTCTTTCCATCTCCTCCCTGTATCCATCTCCACCCTCTTTCCATCTCCTCCCTCTATCCATCTCCACCCTCTTTCCATCTCCACCCTCTTTCCATCTCCTCCCTGTATCCATCTCCACCCTCTTTCCATCTCCTCCCTGTATCCATCTCCACCCTCTTTCCATCTCCTCCCTGTATCCATCTCCACCCTCTTTCCATCTCCTCCCTGTATCCATCTCCACCCTCTTTCCATCTCCTCCCTATATCCATCTCCACCCTCTTTCCATCTCCTCCCTGTATCCATCTCCACCCTCTTTCCATCTCCTCCCTGTATCCATCTCCACCCTCTTTCCATCTCCTCCCTGTATCCATCTCCACCCTCTTTCCATCTCCTCCCTGTATCCATCTCCACCCTCTTTCCATCTCCTCCCTGTATCCATCTCCACCCTCTTTCCATCTCCTCCCTGTATCCATCTCCACCCTCTTTCCATCTCCTCCCTGTATCCATCTCCTCCCTCTTTCCATTTCCTCCCTGTATCCATCTCCACCCTCTTTCCATCTCCACCCTCTTTCCATCTCCACCCTCTTTCCATCTCCACCCTCTTTCCATCTCCACCCTCTTTCCATCTCCACCCTCTTTCCATCTCCACCCTCTTTCCATCTCCTCCCTCTTTCCATCTCTTCCCTGTATCCATCTCCACCCTCTTTCCATCTCCTCCCTGTATCCATCTCCACCCTCTTTACATCTCCTCCCTGTATCCATCTCCACCCTCTTTACATCTCCTCCCTGTATCCATCTCCACCCTCTTTACATCTCCTCCCTGTATCCATCTCCACCCTCTTTACATCTCCTCCCTGTATCCATCTCCACCCTCTTTACATCTCCTCCCTGTATCCATCTCCACCCTCTTTACATCTCCTCCCTGTATCCATCTCCACCCTCTTTACATCTCCTCCCTGTATCCATCTCCACCCTCTTTACATCTCCTCCCTGTATCCATCTCCACCCTCTTTACATCTCCTCCCTGTATCCATCTCCACCCTCTTTACATCTCCTCCCTGTATCCATCTCCACCCTCTTTCCATCTCCTCCCTGTATCCATCTCCACCCTCTTTCCATCTCCTCCCTGTATCCATCTCCACCCTCTTTCCATCTCCTCCCTGTATCCATCTCCACCCTCTTTCCATCTCCTCCCTGTATCCATCTCCACCCTCTTTCCATCTCCTCCCTGTATCCATCTCCACCCTCTTTCCATCTCCTCCCTGTATCCATCTCCACCCTCTTTCCATCTCCTCCCTGTATCCATCTCCACCCTCTTTCCATCTCCTCCCTGTATCCATCTCCACCCTCTTTCCATCTCCTCCCTGTATCCATCTCCACCCTCTTTCCATCTCCTCCCTGTATCCATCTCCACCCTCTTTCCATCTCCTCCCTGTATCCATCTCCACCCTCTTTCCATCTCCTCCCTGTATCCATCTCCACCCTCTTTCCATCTCCTCCCTGTATCCATCTCCACCCTCTTTCCATCTCCTCCCTGTATCCATCTCCACCCTCTTTCCATCTCCTCCCTGTATCCATCTCCACCCTCTTTCCATCTCCTCCCTGTATCCATCTCCACCCTCTTTCCATCTCCTCCCTGTATCCATCTCCACCCTCTTTCCATCTCCTCCCTGTATCCATCTCCACCCTCTTTCCATCTCCTCCCTGTATCCATCTCCACCCTCTTTCCATCTCCTCCCTGTATCCATCTCCACCCTCTTTCCATCTCCTCCCTGTATCCATCTCCACCCTCTTTCCATCTCCTCCCTGTATCCATCTCCACCCTCTTTCCATCTCCTCCCTGTATCCATCTCCACCCTCTTTCCATCTCCTCCCTGTATCCATCTCCACCCTCTTTCCATCTCCTCCCTGTATCCATCTCCACCCTCTTTCCATCTCCTCCCTCTTTCTATCTCCACCCTCTTTCCATCTCCACCCTCTTTCCATCTTCACCCTGCATCCATCTCCACCCTGTATCCATCTCCACCCTGCATCCATCTCCACCCTGCATCCATCTCCACCCTGTATCCCTCTCCTCTATCAACCCTGTATCCCTCTCCTCTGTCCACCCTGTATCCCTCTCCTCTGTCCACCCTGTATCCCTCTCCTCTGTCCACCCTGTATCCCTCACCCTGTGTCCCTCTCCTCTATCCCTTCTCATATTGAACTATATCACAAATACCCCCAAAAACATCTAATTGTTATCTATGCGCCCCCTTGTGGCCTGTTGCAGAATAGCCCTAGTATTAATACATGTCTTGTCAGAATAACCCTACTGGGAGCCCGCCCCCCACGCTGAGGGAGATGGTCCAGATGACAGCAGAGATAGCAGACGGCATGGCCTACCTCAACGCCAAGAAGTTTGTCCACAGAGACCTGGCCGCTAGGAACTGCATGGTGGCGCAGGACTTCACTGTCAAGATAGGAGGTAGACTACACTCACACAGTCTTAACCCTAACTTTAACCCCCAAATCACTCTTGCCTCTAACCCTAGCCCCTAACCCCTACACCTAACCGTAACCCCTACACCTAACCCATAACCCTAACCCCTACATCTAGCCCCTAACCCCTACACCTAACGCTAACCCCTACACCTAACGCTAACCCCTACACCTAACGCTAACCCCTACACCTAACGCTAACACCTAACTCTAGTCCCTACACCTAACCCTAGCTCCAAGCCCCTAACCCTATCTCCTAGCCCCTAACCCCAACAGCTAACCCTAGCCCCTACACCTAACCCTAGCTCCTGGCCCCTAACCCCCAACACCTAACCCTAGCTCCTAGCCCCTATCCCTAACACCTAACCCTAGCTCCTAACCCCTACACCTAACCTTAGCTCCTAGCCCCTAACCCCTACACCTAACCCTAGCTCCTATCCATGGTCCTAAACCTAACCCTAGCTCCTAGCCCATAACCCTAGTCCCTAACCCCTACACCTAACGCTAACCCCTACACCTAACGCTAACCCCTACACCTAACACTAACACCTAACTCTAGTCCCTACACCTAACCCTAGCTCCAAGCCCCTAACCCTATCTCCTAGCCCCTAACCCCAACACCTAACCCTAGCCCCTACACCTAACCCTAGCTCCTGGCCCCTAACCCCCAACACCTAACCCTAGCTCCTAGCCCTATCCCCAACACCTAACCCTAGCTCCTAACCCCTACACCTAACCCTAGCTCCTAGCCCCTAACCCCTACACCTAACCCTAGCTCCTATCCATGGTCCTAAACCTAACCCTAGCTCCTAGCCCATAACCCTAGTCCCTAACCCCTAACAATAGCTCCTAACCCTAGCACCTAAAACTAACCCTAGCCCCTAAAACTAACCCTAGCTCCTAGCCCATATCCATAGTCCCTAACCCTAGCCCCTAAAACTGACCCTAGCTCCTAACCCTGGTCCCTAAAACTGACCCTAGCCCCTAAAACTGACCCTAGCCCATAACCCTTGTTCCTAAAACTGACCCTAGCCCCTAACCCTAGCTCCTAACCCTAAAACTGACCCTAGCCCCTAACCCTAAAACTAACCCTAGCCCCTAACCCTAAAACTAACCCTAGCTCCTAACCCTAAAACTGACCCTAGCCCCTAACCCTAAAACTGACCCTAGCCCCTAACCCTAAAACTGACCCTAGCCCCTAACCCTAAAACTGACCCTAGCCCCTAACCCTAAAACTGACCCTAGCCCCTAACCCTAAAACTAACTCTAGCTCCTAACCCTAAAACTGACCCTAGCCCCTAACCCTGGTCCCTAAAACTTACCCTAGCCCCTAACCCTAAAACTGACCCTAGTCCCTAACCCTAAAACTGACCCTAGTCCCTAACCCTAAAACTGACCCTAGTCCCTAACCCTAAAACTGACCCTAGTCCCTACCCCTAAAACTGACCCTAGCTCTTAACCCTAAAACAGACCCTAGCCCCTAACCCTGGTCCCTAAAACTAACCCTGGTCCTTAAAACTAACCCTAGCCCCTAACCCTGTTCCCTAAAACTGTCCCTAGCCCCTAACACTAACCCTAACCTTAACCCTAACCCCCCTAGATATAGCATATGACCTTGTGGGGATTAACAACATGTCCCCAGTTGGTCCAATTTTTGTTTGTTTACTATTGTTGTGGGGACTTGTGTGGTCCGGTATAGTTAAACAGATCCAGACACACCAAGATAGTAGGTATGGGAACTCACTCCCTCACATATACAATGTCATCCTTTTAAATACATCTACATGCATGTTTACCTGCCTCCTGCAAAGTACATTTCCCAACTGAGATAATAAAGATTTTCGCCTGTAATTTCTCTCATTCTGCAACACAATGGTGCTCTTTCCACTTTGGACGTACAGTTGAAGTCAGAAGTTTACATACACTTAGGTTGGAGTCATTAAAACTCCTTTTTCAACAACTCCACAAATTTCTTGTTAACAAACTGTAGTTTTGGCAAGTCGGTTAGGACATCTACTTTGTGCATGACACAAGTAATTTTTCCAACAAATGTTTACAGATTAATTCACTGTATCACAATTCCAGTGGGTCAGAAGTTTACATACACTATGTTGACTGTGCCTTTAAACAGCTTGGAAAAGTCCAGAAAATGATGTCATGGCTTTAGAAGCTTCTGATAGGCTAATTGACATCATTTGAGTCAATTGGAGGTGTACCTGTGGATGTATTTCAAGGCCTACCTTCAAACTCAGTGCCTCTTTGCTTGACATCATGGGAAAATCAAAAGAAATCAGCCAAGACCTCAGAAAAATAATTGTATACCTCCACAAGTCTGGTTCATCCTTGGGAGCAATTTCCAAATGCCTGAAGGAACCACATTCATCTGTACAAACAATAGTATGCAAGTATAAACACCATGGGACCACGCAGCCATCATACCACTCAGAAAGGAGACGCATTCTGTCTCCTAGAGATGAACGTACTTTGGTGCGAAAAGTGCAAATCAATCCCAGAACAACAGCAAAGGACCTTGTGAAGATGCTGGAGGAAACAGGTACAGAAGTATCTATATCCACAGTAAAACGAGTCCTATATCGACATAACCTGAAAGGCCATTCAGCAAGGAAGAAGCCACTGCTCCAAAACCGCCATGAAAATGCCAGACTACGGTTTGCTACTGCACATGGGGACAAAGATCGTACTTTTTGGAGAAATGTCCTCTGGTCTGATGAAATAAAAATAGAACTGTTTGGCCATAATGACCATCGTTACGTTTGGAGGGAAAAGGGGGAGGCTTGCAAGCCGAAGAACACCATCCCAACCGTGAAGCACGGGGGTGGCAGCATCATGTTGTTGGGGGTGCTTTGCTGCAGGAGGGAGTGGTGCACGTCACAAAATAGATGTCATCATGAGGAGGGGAAAGTATGTGGGTATATTGGAGCAACATCTCAAGACATCAGTCAGGAAATTAAAGCTTGGTCGCAAATGGGTCTTCCAAATGGACAATGACCCCAAGCATACTTCCAAAGTTGGGGCAAAATGGCTTAAGGACAACCAAGTCAGGGTATTGGAGTGGCCATCACAAAGCCCTGACCTCAATCCTATAGAAAATGTGTGGGCAGAACTGAAAAAGTGTGTGTGAGCAAGGAGGCCCACAAACCTGACTCAGTTACACCAGCTCTGCCAGAAGGAATGGGCCAAAATTCACCCAACCTATTGTGGGAAGCTTGTGGAAGGCTACACAAAATGTTTGACCCAATTTAAACAATTTAAAGGCAATGCTACCAAATACTAATTGAGTGTATGTAAACTCTGACCCACTGGGAATGTGATGAAAGAAATAAAAGCTGAAATAAATCATTCTCTCTACTATTATTCTGACATTTCACATTCTTAAAATCCAGTGGTGATCCTAACTGACCAAAGACAGGGAATTTTTACTAGGAATAAATGTTAGTTTTTCAAAAAATTCCTGAGTTTAAATGTATTTGGCTAAGGTGTATGTAAACTTCTGACTTCAACTGTATTTGCCTTTTCATATAGGTCATTTGTATTTTCTCTCCTTCTCTAAATGTCTGTATGAATTGTTGACAGCCTGTTGCAAAGCAGGTTTCTGTTCTGGAGTAATAATAAAATATATTCTGTACTCAACCCTCAGACTTTGGTATGACCAGAGACATCTATGAGACAGACTACTACAGGAAGGGAGGGAAGGGTCTGCTTCCTGTCCGCTGGATGGCTCCTGAGTCTCTAAAGGATGGAGTGTTCACCGCACACTCTGACTGCTGGTGAGGATACGTGACTGTCTCTATGTCTGTGTCTCTGTCTCTCTCTCTGTCTGTCTGTCTGTCTGTCTCTCTGTCTGTCTCTCTGTCTGTCTCTCTGTCTGTCTCTCTGTCTGTCTCTCTGTCTGTCTCTCTGTCTGTCTCTCTGTCTGTCTGTCTCTCTGTCTGTCTCTCTGTCTGTCTCTCTCTCTGTCTGTCTCTCTCTGTGTCTGTCTGTCTCTCTCTGTGTCTGTCTGTCTCTCTCTGTGTCTGTCTGTCTCCCTCTGTGTCTGTCTGTCTCTCTCTGTGTCTGTCTCTGTCTGTCTGTCTGTCTGTCTGTCTCTGTCTGTCTGTCTGTCTGTCTGTCTGTCTGTCTCTCTTTCTTTCTGTCGGTCTCTGTGTCTGTGTGTCTGTCTGTGTGTCTGTGCATCTGTCTGTCTCTCTGTCGTCTGTCTCGCTGTCGCTGTCTGTCTCTGTCTTTCTGTGTCTGTGTCTCTGTCTGTCTCTGTCGCTCTCTGTCGCTGTGTGTCTCTGTACGCCGCTGTCTCTCTGTCTCTGTCTGTCTCTCTGCCGCTGTCTCTCTGTCTGTCTGTCTCTCTGCCGCTGTCTCTCTGTCTGTCTGTCTCTCTGCCGCTGTCTGTCTCTCTGCCGCTGTCTGTCTGTCTCTCTGCCGCTGTCTGTCTGTCTCTCTGCCGCTGTCTGTCTGCCGCTGTATCTCTGTTGCTGTCTGTCTCTCTGTGTGTCTGTGTGTGAGAGTGTGAACCTGCTAACTGGTTCCTCAACGTTTTTCCCGACCTATCCACCTATGGAGTTTTTCCTTGCCACTTGTGTGTGTGTGTGTGTGTGTGTGTGTCCCCGTCCCAGGTCATTTGGGGTGGTGTTGTGGGAGATCAGTACCCTAGCAGAGCAGCCGTACCAGGGCTTGTCTAACGAGCAGGTCCTGAAGTTCGTCATGGATGGAGGATATCTGGACCGACCAGACAACTGTGCTGACCGGCTGTAAGTCTCACCTCTAGATCAATGTTATAAATGATACAGTGTCTGTATAGTCCAGCTCAATGATATCACACTGTAGATATCTATGGTGTAGTCGTGGTCATTGTGGGATGGGAAGACCATGTATAGATGACAACGTTAGAACAATCACTCTTCTTTGGTGATCATGATATTGGTGATCATGATATTGGGGCTATTAATGATCATCGTATTGGGGATATTGGTGGTCATGATATTGGGGAAATTAGTGATCATGATTTTGGGGATATTGGTGATCATGATACTGGGGATATTAGGAATATTAGTGATCATGATATTGGGGATATTGGTGATCATGATATTGGTGATCAAGATATTGGGGATATTGGTGATTGTGATATTGGTGATCATGATACTGGGGATATTGGTGATCATGATACTGGGGATATTAGGAATATTGGTGATCATGATATTGGGGATATTGGTGATCATGATATTGGTGATCAAGATATTGGGGATATTGGTGATCATGATACTGGGAATATTGGTGATGATGAAACTGGGGATATTGGTGATCATGATAATGGGGATATTGGTGATCATGATTTTGGGGATATTGGTGATCATGATATTGGGGCTATTAGTGAGCATGATACTGGGAATCGTGATATTGGTTTTCATGATACTGGGGATATTGGTGATCATGATACTGGGGATATTAGTGATCGTGATATTGGCGATCATGATTTTGGGGATATTGGCGATCATGATTTAGGGGATATTGGTGATTGTGATATTGGGGATATTGGTAATCATGATATTGAGGATATTGGTAATCATGATATTGGGTATATTGGTGATAATGTTACTGGTGATCATGATACTGGGGATATTGATCATGATATTGGGGATCATGATATTTGTGATCATGATACTGGCGATATTGGTGATCATGATATTGAGGATCATGATTTTGGGTATATTGGTGATCATGATTTAGGGGATATTAGTGATTGTGATATTGGGGATATTAGCGATCATGATTTTGGGGAGATTGGTGATCATTATATTGGGGATATTAGTGATCATGATATTGGGGATATTGGTAATCATGATATTGAGGATATTGGTAATCATGATATTGGGTATATTGGTGATAATGTTACTGGTGATCATGATACTGGGGATATTGATCATGATATTGGGGATCATATGACATTTGTGATCATGATACTGGCGATATTGGTGATCATGATATTGGGGATCATGATTTTGGGTATATTGGTGATCATGATCATGGTATTGGGGACATTGGTGATCAATGATATTAAGGATATTGGTGATCATGATATTGGGTATATTGGTGATCATGATACTGGGGATATTGGGTTTCATGATACTGGGGATATTGGTGATCGTGATATTGATGATGATGGGGATATTGGGGATATTTATATTGTCTTCTCTCCTCTCCTCCTTCTCTCCTGCTCCCCTCTTCCTCCTTGTCTTCTCTGCTTCTTCTCTCCACCTTCTGCTCTTCCTCCTTCTCCTCTCTTCTTCCTCCTCTTCTCTCCTCTCTTCTTCCTCCTCTTCTCTCCTCTCTTCCTCCTCCTCCTCTTCTCTCCTCAGACACAATCTGATGTCAATGTGCTGGCAGTACAACCCCAAGCTGCGTCCCAGCTTCCAGGAGATCATTGAGATGCTCCACAAGGACCTTCACCAGTCCTTCCAGGAGGTCTCCTTCTACTATAGCCAGGAGAACAAGCCTCCGGAGCAGGAGGACTTTGACCTGGACATGGACAACATGGAGAGCATTCCCCTCGACCCATCCTCTTACTCCCAGAGAGGGGACCACAGTTCCTCTTACTCCCAGAGAGGGGACCACAGTTCCTCTTACACCCAGAGAGGGGACCACAGTTCCTCTTACTCCCAGAGAGGGGACCACAGTTCCTCTTACTCCCAGAGAGGGGACCACAGTTCCTCTTACTCCCAGAGAGGGGACCACAGTTCATCCTACTCCCAGAGAGGGGACCACAGCTCTGAGCGGGATGAGGCGGGTTCGTCACTGGGGTTGAGACAAAACAACTACGAGGAACACATCCCGTACACACACATGAACGGGGGAAAGACTAACGGACAACAGACACTAGCCCTCCCTCGGTCTAGTCCCTCCTAACAAGACATTTAAATGGGGGTAAGGGTCTAGTCCAGGGGTTTGCAACTCCAGTCCTCTGGGGCCTGATTGGTGTCATACTTTTTCTCCATCCTATCAAACACAGCTGATTAATCAAATTGCGTTCTAAACTGAAGATCATGATTCGTTGATTATTGGAGTCAGGTGTGTTAGCTGGGGCAAAACTTTGACACCTATCAGGCCCACGAGGACTGGAATTGCCCACCCTCGGTCTAGTCCCTCCTAACAGAACATTATATGGGGGTACGGGTCTAGTCCCTCCTAACAGAACATTATATGGAGTAAGGGTCTAGTCCCTCCTAACAGAACATTATATGGGGTATGGGTCTAGTCCCTCCTAACAGAACATTATATGGGGTAAGGGTCTATCTAGTCCCACCTAACAGAACATTATATGGGGTACGGGTCTAGTCCCTCCTAACAGAACATTATATTGGGGTACGGGTCTAGTCCCCCTAACAGAACATTTAAATGGGGTAAGGGTCTAGTCCCCCTAACAACATTTAAATGGGGTAAGGGTCTAGTCCCTCCTAACAGAACATTATATTGGGTAAGGGTCTAGTCCCTCCTAACAGAACATTATATTGGGTAAGGGTCTAGTCCCTCCTAACAGAACATTATATTGGGTAAGGGTCTAGTCCCTCCTAACAGAACATTATCCCCCATGTCTTTCTCTCACACAGATGAATTGATATGAATATAGTTTTGTTGTTTTGTATAGATGATCACTTTTTTCACTTGTTCAGAGGCTTCCTGGAAGTACACATCTCAAGGACATTATTGCTCTCTGTTGTCAAGATGCCACCCTCATTACACTACAGTATGTAGCCATGTTGTCCAATGTCAACCAGGAGAGAACATGCAACCAACCACACGTACACTTTTTGTATTCAAGAAAGACGAACCTCCCTCTCTACTGCTTCTCTCTTGTCCTCAATCTTTTTTTTTCTTTTTTTAATATTGCCAAGTTTCCACAAATGTGTGGCGGAGGTAGAAATCAACTGTGAAAATAATTAAACTTTGGGTCAACCTGAAGGCTGCTAACCCCAGGACTTTCCAGACTGTCCCTTCCCCAAGCTGAGGCTCTCTCCCTGGGCAGCTCAGCCCTCGCTGGGTCCCTAGGTCTCCCTGGGCCATGGAGGTCCCCCATGGTGTCGCTCAGTGTAAAAGTGCCCTTTTATCTCTGTCTGTAACCTGCATCTTATGTCACGGAGCTGTGTGTCTGTCTGTGACCTGCATCTAATGTCATGGAGCTGTGTGTCTGTCTGTGACCTGCATCGAATGTCATGGAGCTGTGTCTGTCTGTGACCTGCATCTAATGTCATGGAGCTGTGTGTCTGTCTGTGACCTCCATCTAATGTCATGGAGCTGTGTCTGTCTGTGACCTGCATCTAATGTCATGGAGCTGTGTCTGTCTGTGACCTGCATCTAATGTCATGGAGCTGTGTGTCTGTCTGTGACCTGCATCGAATGTCATGGAGCTGTGTCTGTCTGTGACCTGCATCTAATGTCATGGAGCTGTGTCTGTCTGTGACCTGCATCTAATGTCATGGAGCTGTGTCTGTCTGTGACCTGCATCTAATGTCATGGAGCTGTGTCTGTCTGTGACCTGCATCTAATGTCATGGAGCTGTGTCTGTCTGTGACCTGCATCTAATGTCATGGAGCTGTGTCTGTCTGTCTGTGACCTGCATCGAATGTCATGGAGCTGTGTCTGTCTGTGACCTGCATCTAATGTCATGGAGCTGTGTGTCTGTCTGTGACCTGCATCTAATGTCATGGAGCTGTGTCTGTCTGTCTGTGACCTGCATCTAATGTCATGGAGCTGTGTGTCTGTCTGTGACCTGCATCTAATGTCATGGAGCTGTGTCTGTCTGTCTGTGACCTGCATCTAATGTCATGGAGCTGTGTCTGTCTGTGACCTGCATCTAATGTCATGGAGCTGTGTCTGTCTGTCTGTGACCTGCATCTAATGTCATGGAGCTGTGTGTCTGTCTGTGACCTGCATCGAATGTCATGGAGCTGTGTGTCTGTCTGTGACCTGCATCGAATGTCATGGAGCTGTGTCTGTCTGTCTGTGACCTGCATCTAATGTCATGGAGCTGTGTCTGTCTGTCTGTGACCTGCATCTAATGTCATGGAGCTGTGTCTGTCTGTCTGTGACCTGCATCTAATGTCATGGAGCTGTGTGTCTGTCTGTGACCTGCATCGAATGTCATGGAGCTGTGTGTCTGTCTGTGACCTGCATCTAATGTCATGGAGCTGTGTGTCTGTCTGTGACCTGCATCGAATGTCATGGAGCTGTGTGTCTGTCTGTGACCTGCATCTAATGTCATGGAGCTGTGTGTCTGTCTGTGACCTGCATCTAATGTCATGGAGCTGTGTCTCTGTCTCTTTGTACTCTCAAGTTGTCAAGGAACGACAGACTTTCTGAGACTTGAGAACTAGCTAACTTTTGGATTGATGAATATGTGTCAAATCCATTTTCGAATCTTCGAACAAACTTTATCGATCCACTGGAGAAGCTTGTTGTCATCTCTCCTCACACTCTGCAGTATTACAAACATCACATAAAGAATTAACATATTTCTTTGGTTATATATTTTTTATTTATTTAGGTTTCATTTTCTCATTTTGAGTTTTCACATTTACAGCTGAAGGATATTTTAAAAATCTGAGTGGGGGAAAAAAAACATTTTTACAAAAAAAAGAGTTCCTCAGATGACCAATAGATGCTTCTTTTGGTATATTTTAGTGGGTATAGAAAATATAAATATATATATAAATATATTATTGATGGTTTTTTCTACATAGTTGTTGACATTGTGTTTCATGAGGTATTTCCGGTCTGTTTACATGTTTTGTCTTTTATGTTTATTGTTTCTAATCCAGAAATCATACTAATAATCATTTGGACTTGTGATCGACCAGCAGCACTTGGTCTTTCCTCTCCGTATCAGATGCACAGTAGTAGGAGGAGGAGGAGGAGGAGGAGCTTGGCCCGTTGATATCAAACTGTCTGCTCTAGATAAATAAAGCAGTGTGGTGCAACATGACAACGCTCTGTCTCTCTCCTCATGCGTCTGTTATTGTTTTCCTATGTAGTTTATTACGTCAGGATGTGGTATGTGTGTACAATTGATCTCAGAGTGAGGTCTTTGTGTGATCAATATACAGTACCAGTCAAAAGTTTGGACACCTACTCATTCAAGGATTTTTCTTTTAAGTTTATTATTTTCTACATTGTAGAATAATAGTGAAGACCTCAAAACTATGAAATAACACCTATGGAATCATGTAGTAACCAAAAAAGTGTTAAACAAATCACAATATATTTTATATTCAAAGTAGCCACCCTTTGCCTTGACAGCTTTGCACACTTGGCATTCTCTCAACCAGCTTCACCTGTAATGCATTTCCAACAATCTTGAAGGAGTTCCCACATATGCTGAGCACTTGTTGGCTGCTTTTCCTTCACTTTGCGGGCCAACTCATCCCAAACCATCTCAATTGGGTTGAGGTTGGGTGATTGTGGAGGTCATCTGATGCAGCACTCCATCACTCTCCTTCTTGGTCAAATAGTCCTTACACAGCCTGGAGGTGGGTTGGGTCAATGTCCTGTTGAAAAACAAATGATAGTCCCACGAAGCGCAAACCTGATGGGATGGTGTATTGCTGCAGAATGCTGTTGTAGCCATGCTGGTTAAGTGTGCCTTGAATTTTAAATAAATCACTGGCAGTGTCACCAGCAAAGCCCCCCCTACACCATCACATTCACACCTCCTCCATGCTTAACGGTAGGAACCACACATACAGAGATCATCCGTTCACCTACTCGGCGTCTCACAAAGACAGCGGTTGGAACCAAAAATTGCTCATTTGGACTCATCAGACCAAAGGACAGATTTCCGCCAGTCTAATGTCCATTGCTCGTGTTTCTTGGCCTAAGCAAGTCCTTTAGTAGTGGTTTCTTTGCAGCAATTCAACCAATCTCAATTGCACTCCACACTGCCCTTTCCCACCTGGACAAAAGGACCATTTATGTGAGAATGCTGTTCATAGACAACAGCTCAGCTTTCAACACCATAGTGACCAGCATTAAGCTAAGGACCCTGGCTAAACACCTCCCTCTGCAACTGGATCCTGGACTTCCTGACGGGCCGCCCCCAGGTGGTGAGGGTAGGTAACAACACGTCTGCCATATCATACATACACTGCGTTGCTTTTGACCCCACACATTGCATCGTGTAGAAAGAGTCTTGAAATAGTTTGGACATTACAGTGTAAATGGAAGGGGGAAACAAGAGGTTTCAAAATGCATACAGTACCAACAAAACCAATTCATAGCCTGCAGTGTCTGATTTTTACCACATGGGGGCAGTGCAGTCCAATGTCAGTTCAGGGTCATCTTTACACAGTTCTGGTTACTGCAAAACAAGTTCCACCATATTACACAATAGATCCACATATTCGTTTTCTACTCAATAATACTAATTCAGGTGTTGTTGCATTGGTGTCTGTTTGTGACAAGAAAAAAGGTTATTGGTCAGTAGTGACAAGTGTTTTTGTGCAACACACACACACAGCTGACCTATAAAAAGTAAACAAAACCCAACTGTCATCTGATGGTTTATCAGCAGATCAGAGAAGCCGAGTGCTATATAAACCTCCAGACTTGGCTCAGACACCACTGCACATTACATTTCTGTACTGCTTGGTCTCATTGGAATCCTTACTAACAAATATCAAAGCCGTCAGAACAGTTTCAAAAAGATAGCCATCTGTTTATTTTCTACTCTAGTATGAAAAGGGTTTTCTTGGAACTTCAGTAGCAGACTGCAGGACAATTGATAAATACTGTGAGGCATAGGTGGTGTCCTCCCTACTTCTCCATCCCTGACTTCCTGTCTGTTTCTGAGTCTACTTCCTCCACTGGTCCTTCTCTCCATGGCCCTCCATCTGTCCACTGTTCCCCCTCCTCTCCTTCTTCCCCCTTTCCTCACCCTTCTGCCTCCCCCTCCTCTCCTCCTCACCCTTCTGCCTCCCCCTCCTCTCCTCCTCACCCTTCTGCCTCCCCTTCCTCTCCTCTTCATCCTTCTGCCTCCCCCTCCTCTCCTCCTTCTTCCCCTCGTCCCCCCAGATGATGACCTCGTCCCAGCCGTCCCAGCATGCCCAGTACTGGTCGTCAGCCCACGACACGCTGCCCGTCATGCTCACGCTCTTCTTCCGACGGAACGGCATGGGGCCTCTGTCGGCATGCAGGGGCAAGTTGCTGTACCAGCGTACCGTGTCGACCCCCCTGAGGCCCCTCTGTCGTCCCCCACCTTGAGGCATAGGCGCCAGGGCTCTCTTGTCTTGTCCCTTCAGGGAGCTCTGCTGATGAGCCTCTCCCTCCTGGTTCTCCCTACTGGTTCCAATGGCCTGGGACAGGGCAGGGTGGGAGGTGTATGGGGTCCACTCCTCCCTCCGCTTCAGCGGAGCCCCCCCTACACCCCTGCCTGGGGTGTTGGCTCTTTTTGCCTGTATCTCTGTCCTTCCTCCTCCAGGCAGCTTGATCACCACAGTGGACTGCTCACCCAAGGCCTCTGTGCTCTTGCAACGCAGCTCATGGCCAATCCCTGTCGCCCTGTCCACTGTCCTCCCCTCAGACCTCCTGGCCCCAGGGGCCACGGGCTCCCTCCTCAGGATGGTGACTCGGGCAGGGTCGGGACCCCGACAGGTCTCCTGCCCCCCAGCTCTGCTCCTCCTGAGGCCCACTGGCTGGTTGATGGTGTCCCCACAGTCATGCTCTGCACTGAGGCCTCTCACCAGGCCACTCATGCTCCTGGCTATGTCCATATCCCCCTGGGCTGAGTGTTTTCTCCTCTTGTCTACCCTCACCATCTTAAAGTCTCTCTGGTGCCCACCAGCCTTCTTGGCCAGTGGCTCCCTCTGCTCTACAGGTGGCCTACTATGGCACTCCATGTTTCACAGTCAGTCTGTCCAATTATCTGAATGAATGCACAGAAATTACTTTTTAAATTACAATTAAATTGGAAAGTTTGACAGTTGGAAAGCTAGGCCTAATTATTTTTTGTTTACTTCAACAGCTAATGTTATTTATGAAAATTGTTAAGCAAGCTACTGTAAGCCTAGAGAAACGTTACAGGCTAGGCTATGCCAATCCATTTTTTTGCATAGGGCTAACTATTTGCACATGTATATTGAACCTAAACTTAATTAACTATGTAACTGTCAAACTCTCACAGTACCTGTGCATATGTCCTGATGTGGAGAGATGTTGTGATTGAAGAAAAAACTGCATCATTTCTCAATCATCTCGTTTCCATGGTCACAGACTGAGATGACAGACGTCAAGGATCGTTCCAGCACAGCTGTGGATAGTTCTAGAATGACATCACTGGTTGACAACCCAATGCGCATTGACTCCACCCCATTTTCGAACGTTGCTATGGACACAGCAAAACAACGGAAGTGATAGATTCGACTTCAGCTTTTCTCCCATTCTGCAGCTCGCTGATGGCAAACTTGCCAGAGTAAATGATTTGATAGTCAATTTGTAGTGTATAAAAGTCAATTAAAGAAATGTAAGTTCATAAGTGTTAATGTATATTAATTTCAGTCACGTTCGCCAACGTCAGCTAGACTTACTAGTAGGCTAGTTCTGTTGTGATAATAGCATTATTTGTGTTGTGTCTGGGTTTACGTCTGCCCATCCACCAAGAACTATAACGATAAACTATTGGCTACATAACTATAAAACGTTGGTGGACATCCACATTACAGGACAGTTTATGGTTCTACTGTCCTACACCTGTCAATCAACGCATCCTACTGCAATCTGCCTATTAATAAGGGGGTAAATCTAGACCATTCATGAGATCTCTAGCGCACAGATACTGGTTCAGACCATTCAGTGCTTTCAGGGTGTGTTCATTGTCATAGTGACAACTGCAAATAATACTTCAATGTACATTTAGGCCTAATAAAAAATAATGTAATGTAGTAACTCATATTTAAATGTAGCAATTCAACAACATAAGCAATTTAGCCTGCGCATCTTTTAAATCAAATCAAATGTTATTGGTCACATACACATGGTTAGCAGATGTTAATGCGAGTGTAGCGAAATGCTTGTGCTTCTAGTTCTGACAGTGTAGTAATATTTAACAAGTAATCTAACAATTTCCCAATAACTACATAATACACACACATTTAAAGGGGTGAATGAGAATATGTACATATGAGTATATGGATGAGCAATGGCATAGCGGCATAGGCAATGTGCAGTAGATGGTATAGAGTACAGTATTTACATGTGATATGAGTAATGTAAGATATGTAAACAATATTAAAGTGGCATTATTTAGAGTGGCATTGTATAAAGTGACTGGTGATCCTTTTATTAAATGTAGGCAGCAGCCTCTCTGAGTTAGCCATGGCTGTTTAGCAGTCTGATGGCCTCGAGATAGTAGCTGTGTTTCAGTCTCTCGGTCCCAGCTTTGATGCACCTATACTGACCTCGCCTTCTGGATGATAGCAGGTTGAACAGGCAGTGGCTCGGGTGGTTATTGTCCTTGATGATCTTTTTGGCCTTCCTGTGCTGTAGGTGTCATGGAAGGCAGGTAGTTTGCCCCTGGTGATGCGTTGTGCAGAGCGCACCACCCTCTGGAGAGCCTTACGGTTGTGGGTGGTGCAGTTGCCATACCAGGCTGTGATACAGCCCGACAGGATGCTCTCGATTGTGCATCTGTAAAAGTTTGTCAGGGTTTTGAGTGACAAGCCAAATTACTTCAGCCTCCTGAGGTTGAAGAGGCACTGTTGCGCCTTCTTCACCACACTGTCTGTGTGGGTGTACCATTTCAGTTTGTGATGTGTACGCCCAGGAACTTAAAACTTTCCACATGTCATTTACAGCATGCCATTGTCTCGTTGCGCAAGGGGTTTGCAAGTGATTTCCATGTTTCTAATAGTTGTCAATTCCCTTCGGTCTTCTTTTTCACTGTGCTCATCACTGTATGTCCTATTTGGTATTTATTAGGAACCCCATCAGTTACTCTTCCTGAGGTCCACAGGAAACATGACAATAGTACAGAACATTATTAGTCAAAGACTGAAATACAACTATTTGCAATGCATCTGTGCAACAATGTTATCATAACCGGCCAAAGGTGATCACACCAATGGGGGTGTGTATGTCTGAGGAGTATTTCTGTCTGTAATATAAAGCCCTTTTTGTGGGGAAAAACTCATTCTGATTGACTGGGCCCGTCTCCCCAGTGGGTGGGCCCGTCTCCCCAGTGGGTGGGCCCGGCTGCCCAGTGGGTGGGCCCGGCTGCCCAGTGGGTGGGCCCGTCTCCCCAGTGGGTGGGCCCGTCTCCCCAGTGGGTGGGCCCGTCTCCCCAGTGGGTGGGCCCGTCTCCCCAGTGGGTGGGCCCGTCTCCCCAGTGGGTGGGCCCGTCTCCCCAGTGGGTGGGCCCGTCTCCCCAGTGGGTGGGCCCGGCTGCCCAGTGGGTGGGCCCGTCTCCCCAGTGGGTGGGCCCGTCTCCCCAGTAGGTGGGCCCGTCTCCCCAGTAGGTGGGCCTATGCCCTCACAGGCATATGTATTTGGCAGATGGCACAAAACATTTTTTTTGAAAGCCATTTTGAAGTTTCTCTAGCCCTTGATGTAATTACACATTTTTCAAAGATGTCAGGTTTAAATCGGAATTTGAAAAACTATGACATTTTTGCATTGAAAGGTACTAATATCACTGAAGCTTGCTGTATTCCAGTCAAAGACACAGTGACTTATTTAGGGATAACAATTACGAAGGAACAGGAAAGAATGAAGAACCTTCATCTTTTCCCAGTAGTCTCATCTATAAAAAAAAATATCAAAATAAGTTCAACTCATGGTTAGACAGAGATTTGTCCATTCGAGGAAGAGTTTTGCTGACTACGGCTGAAGGCATGTCTGGAGTCTCCTATGTATTCTCTTGTCTTGACAGACACAAATCTATTTGCTCCCAATTAGACAAGTCACTGTTTAACTTTATATGGAAAAATAAACCTCACAGAGTGAAAACATTTGTTCTTAAACCGAGTGTGTGAGGGCGGTCTTAAAGATTTATTGGATAAAGCGTTACTTTAAAGACCCAAAACTTTTGTTTGTTTATTTATAATACCAAATCTTATTTTCAATATATTTGGTGGCTTAAGTTCCCTTTTGCAGTGTCCTTATGCAGTTAAAACACTTCCTGTTAAACTGGCTGATTTCGACAAACAAATGCTTAATTGTTGGTTCCTTCTATACAGACAATGTTTTCCCTCATAAGGATGTTATATGATCTTGTCATTAAAACAAGTCACTGTTTTTAGAACATTGGTTTAGAAAGGACTTTGATTTGTGGGCCAGCTGCTCAACTCAGACGGACATCTGTAAACATACAATGACTTTTTAACAATGAATGAGCTCCCTGTCTCACCAAAGGAATATGAAATGGTGTGTAAAGCAATACCAGGTGATGTTCAAACCCTGTAGAAACAAACTGTAGTCAATGCACATCCATCCCTTGTGAATTCAATCATAGTAGTTAACAGTGTCTCAATTACTGATGAAAAATATATACAATTTGTTCATTAGAGAAGCTTTTTATGAGAAATGTTCCAATATAAAAATGTAGGTGGAACTTGCAATATGTTGTAAATTGGCCAAAGGTATGGACTTCATTATACAAAAATGTGCTCTCCACTAACAGAAAGTATGTGATAAATTTGATTATAATTCTTGCTAAATATCACAGCCATACAAGAAAAAAACATCTTATTCATTGTTTTTTAAGGTAGATTTAAATAATTACTTTGCCACATTATAATATGTAAGAATAAGAAGGTATTGAAATCAATTGATAATCTTAATATATAAACATAATTTCTCCCCACATAGGTATTTCATTTGGAACAATAAGGACATTTTGTATACAAACAAATCTTTATTTTTAAAGAACTGGTTCAATAATCATATCCTGCTGGTGAGTCAACTTTTTAATGCAGAAGGATTGTTACTCAATTATGAGGAATTTTTAATCTCGTTACAATATCCCTGTTACATCTAGAGAGTTCGCCGTAGTTTTTGATGCTATTCCATCTGGAACTCTCATGTTATTTAGAGGTATAGCCAGACCTCACCTTCTTAACCTTCCCTCGCTTAATCCAGTTGATTCTCCAATAGGGAAAATATGTTTCTCCTTGCTCCGTCAGAACAGATCTATACGTGCTTTATTTCAAAGGGATATTGTATCCAATGGTGGTCACTAATATCTGTTGGGAAAAAGTCTGGTTATTACCACACAAATACCTACTTGCTAACAAGGTCAAAGATGTCTCTTTCAGAATGATCCATAAGTATTACCCTGCGAATCACTACCTGAAGAAACTCCAAAAAGATATTGACTGTACTTTTTGTGTTGAGCATCCAGAAACAGTTTCACATTGTCTACATGTAAAAAAATATGGAAAGATTGTTTTATAATTGTTAATATCCTTGATTACTTATGTTTTTTTCATGGGAGAATGTGCTGCTCGGTTTCCTTAACCATAATAAGGAAAAAGAAAAACAATGAATGAATGTGAATCTAATTGTGCTAATTGAAAAAATGTCTTATTCATAAAAGTAAATAAGGAATTCGAACAGTACATTAAGACCAGTCTACATTCTTCTAATAAGAAAGCTGTTAAAACAATCAATCAATCGTTTGTTGTACCCCCTAGCACATGTTATCATTGTCTATTTGTATACTTCTTGTATGTTTACTGGTTTTTCTGCAATAAAAAAATATATTTAAAAAATTAAAAATATATATATATATAAAATTAAATGTTTTTTTTGTAATGTGAGTTGACTCAACAAATCACAGCAAATATTGAATCATAAACTTACTGATTTCACATCCTGGCATGTTTTTATTTTTGTAATGTTTTTTTAAGTTGAAATTCTATACATTTTGAAGGATACAAATTCAAATGTGTTACAAAAAATCGATACTTTTTTTAAGAAGGATGTAACAAAACATCACGAATAGAGTAGGGTTTTTACATTAAAAGACATTTGAAAAGCTTAACGACCATGCTAAGAATACTTGTCTATGAAAAGCAGATAATTTTGTAGGACTCTTATCAATGTTATAAACTCAGCAAAAAAAGAAACGTCCTCTCACTGTCAACTGTGTTCATTTTCAGAAACTTAACATGTGTAAACAGTTGTATGAACATAGCAAGATTCAACAAATGAGACATAAACTGAACAAGTTCCACAGACATGTGACTAACAGAAATTTAATAATGTGTCACTGAACAAAGGGGGGGTCAAAATCAAAAGTAACAGTCATTATCTGGTGTGGCCACCAGCTGCATGAAGTACTGCAGCGCATCTCCTCTTCATGGACTGCACCAGATTTGCCAGTTCTTGCTGTGAGATGTTACCCCACTCTTCCACCAAGGCACCTGCAAGTTCCCGGACATTTCTGGGGGAAATGGCCCTAGCCCTCACCCTCCGATCCAACAGGTCCCAGACGTGCTCAATGGGATTGAGATTCGGGCTCTTCGCTGGCCATGGCAGAACACTGACATTCCTGTCTTGCAGGAAATCATGCACAGAACAAGCAGTATGGCTGGTGGCATTGTCATGCTGGAGGGTCATGTCAGGATGAGCCTGCAGGGAGGGTACCACATGAGGGAGGAGGATGTCTTCCCTGTAACGCACAGCATTGAGATTGCCTGCAATGACAACAAGCTCAGTCCGATGATGCTATGACACACTGCCCCAGACCATGACGGACCCTCCACCTCCAAATCGATCTCGCTCCAGAGTACAGGCCTCCAGCGACGGTGGGTTTGTGCCCATAGGCGACGTTGTTGCCGTTGATGTCTGGTGAGGACCTGGTGTAACTCGGGCAGTTGTTGTTGCCATCCTGTACCTCTCCCGCAGGTGTGATGTTCAGATGTACCGATCCTGTGCAGGTGTTGTTACGCATGGTCTGCCACTGCGAGGACGATCAGCTGTCCATCCTGTCTCCCTGTAGTGCTGTCTTAGGCGTCTCACAGTACGGACATTGCAATTTATTGCCCTGGCCACATCTGCAGTCCTCATGCCTCCTTGCAGCATGCCTAAGACACGTTCACGCAGATAAGCAGGGACCCTGGGCATCTTTCTTTTGGTGTTTTTCAGAGTCAGTAGAAAGGCCTCTTTAGTGTCCTACGTTTTCATAACTGTGAACTTAATTGCTTACCGTCTGTAACCTGTTAGTGTCTTAACCGGTCCACGGGTGCATGTTCATTAATTGTTTATGGTTCATTGAACAAGCATGGGAAACGGTGTTTAAACCCTTTATAATGAAGATCTATGAAGTTATTTGGATTTTTACAAATTATCTTTGAAAGACAGTGTCCTGAAAAAGCAATGTTTATTTTTTTGATGAGTTTAGTTACAAAGTTCCATTCATATAAAGAGTTATAATAGTACTCCAAAAGAATTCCCCAAAAAACAAATTTCTCAAGGGAGAGAAATGGAGACTCATGTTCCACTGTATCGAAAGCTTTATAAAAGTCTAAGAAGGACAATAAAACTATCTTGGAAGATTAGATCAGAATAGTCAATAAGGTCTAACACCAGTCGGATATTATTAGATATATGTATATTCCTCATGAAGCCAGATTGGGTCTCTTCTATAATTGACTCCAATTCTGCCGTCATTATTTTTGCAAATATAGATATATATTTTTTTTAACCTTTATTTAACTAGGCAAGTCAGTTAAGAACACATTCTTATTCTTACCATATAAATATATATTTTGTATTTGTTATTGAGCCAAAAAATACATTCCATTGCATGGGCCACATCAGATAGCATCATTTGAATAAACATTCTACGTTGCCATGACAATCCAGAATTAATTGATAGAACATTCCGAAATGCCAAGGAAATTATTTCCTCGCATTACCAGGCGAGTGTGCCTATGCGTTTACCAGTCAAATTGCCTGGGTTCGAGCTACCAAACCGTTCTATTCATTCTATTTCTGTTTCTTTCCAACCACCAAATGAGCAACTCCTCAAGGAAATCCAGCTGCACATTGAACTTTGAGATTGCCGAAAGGCCAGTCTCTTTGACAAACAGGAATGTCGAGGTGCGGAATGTTCGCTAAAAAGACAGGGGCCCAGACTACATTGAGTCCCCGTTTCAGCCTACCTAAATTGTGTCAATTATCACAATTTTTTAAATGAAAATACTAGTCTGAATTTAAACCAAAAAAAACAAGTTAGAAAGAGTGTAGAAATGATAAAGTTTTTATTTTTTATTTAAAAAAATAAATAATTTAACCTCTGAACTATTTTTCTTTAATTATAGTATTTTCCATATAGGCCTATAGGATATACGGAGTTAGTCTATTTGTAGAATTTGTGGTCTCAAACCAGAGAGTTTAACATTCTTCATCATGGGCTAAACTGAATTATTGACAATTAAAATGGTGCGACTGTTGTTCACATGTCATATAATTGGTACATTTACTATCAATATAGCAGTAAAAATAGTTTCCCAGATTGCATTTAGGTAAAAATCGAATTGCCATGCGAATATTGGATTGTAACTGAGACAACCTGGTTCATTCTGGGTCACGAGGCAAAAACAGTTGAGTACACTATATAGACCAGTGGTCACCAACCAGACTGATCATCAAGGCATTCCTTGTCGATCACCAAACATTTCGGTAGAAAAGCCAACGATAAAGGCATGTTGCGCTGTTGTTGGTAGGTGCACTTGATTCATATACAGAAAGAAAAAAACATCCGTCTGCCAATACAAGGCTAGTAGGCCCAGTGCACTACTTTTGTGAGAGAAAAAATTTCAACTAAATGTATTTGAGTATTTACCAACATTTGTAATTTGAGGCTGACAATTACCTGTAGAAACCAGTTAATCTGATAATACTTATATTACCATTGATTCGTCCCAAAGAGCTGTCCTTGTTAATGGGGAGAATCTGAAAGTTGTGTCCAACTTCAGGTATCTCTGCGTCATTTTGGACTCTAACTTGACATTCAATAAACATGTGAAGAAGGTGGTTAACACGGTAAAGTTTGGATTATCCAATTTTAGGTTTATAAAATCTTACCTTCCTCTGGAGGCCGCCAAACTATATATTCATGCTATGATATTCTCACATCGGACATGTTGCCTCACATGCTGCTATTCTATTCTGAAACCAATTGAATCACTACAAACAAACATCTAAGATTTTTGATAACTAACCAAACAGTTACCACCATTGTCACGTCATTCACAGACATCATTTATTCACTCTGGACAGTTTAAAGCAGTATGTAGATGCAGGCTTTGTCTTTAAGATCCTGCGTGGTCTTGTTGCTCCACCCCCATGCCAGAATATCATGCTCAAGGAAAGCCCCTGCAGGATAACAAGGGCAGTAACTAGAGGGGATTGCGTTGTCCCTTTTCGACACAGTAAAATCAGTCAATCTGCCTTCTCTCTTAGAGCTACAGTATACTGGAGTGCAATGCCCATGGACTACTTTTAAATGGAAATTGAAAACATAGCTCAAATCTATCCAAACCTTTACACATGAGTTATCTGTGGTTTCTCATATGTAAGACAACAGCTGATGGTAGTGTTTTTTATTATGAATAAGTTGTTGTTGTTAGAATTATATATTATTGGATGTAATGTATTGGTATTTTGTATTGTTTTAGTGAGTATTTGTATAGTGGCTGTGTAAAGGTCCTTTCCTTCCCAGGGACTATGGGTGCAAATGATCTTTGGCTAACCCCGGCACATTTACATGGATGCTGCATTATTATAATATTGATGTTGATTAATGTGCATTGTCCCCTATAAATAAATAATACAATTTTTAAATAAAAACAATATATATACACTTGCTTGATATATGTTTTCCAGTTTCTTGAAATACTTAGCAAATGCAACTTATTTCTTTGATCTATTCATTCCTTTTACATTTTAGTAGATGCCCTTATCCAGAGCAATTTACAGTAGTGAACACATACATTTCCCCCTGTGGGAATCAAACCCACAACCCTAGCGTTGCAAGCATCACGCTCTACCAACTGAACCACATCATCACAAAGCCCTTGATGTCTCAATGTGTTCAATTACTGTATTGGTCATTGTTTTATCTCCATTCTGATAGAAAGTCTTCAGGTACAAACCTAGATGACCAGCCTATGTACAATACAGTAATATACATTTACATTGTGTTTTGTAAGGATGGGAAATTAATGCTGCACAAAAACTGGTTGTTTTCCATATTATTTGATCAAGAAAAATATTTAATTTGATGTGGATGTTTTGTCTTTGTCCATAACTTTGCATCTTTTGATGCAAAACCCTGTCCCATTTACATGTATATATACATACATACATATATATATATACACATATATATATATATACGTATATATATGTATATATATATATACGTATATATGTATGTATGTATAGATATATAATAACAATGCCTATCTACATTAATGTAAAAAAAAAAGAAAGTTTTACAGCGAAATGGGTGTCTGTAACAGGTCTAGCAGAATTAATTTGTGGAATGTGTTGCGTTCATGAAATAAACGAACAACGTCTCCCAGAATGCTAAGAGAAGGACTGATACTGGGGTGTATTCATTACGCCGATTGTGTTGCAAAACGATTCTTAAACGGAAGCAAACGGAACGAAACGGGGCGGGACCCACCTGAATTTATTCAATAGAAACTATCTTCTTAGTTGCAAAACTGTTTGGCCTAATGATTACACCCCTGGCTCCTTGATCCAACGCTGGACGGGAATTTTCATTGCTTCATTTTTGTTGTTGGATCACTTGTCGCATAGGAAGTGTTACTTTCCACAGTGAAACGTATGTAGCCAATACAATTGTATCACTTTCCACTGGAACTACTTAGCAGCAGATACAAAGTAAACTTCTTTCTATTTATTTTGATTTTACCACCGCTCGCGTTGGGCTCGAGTTGATCGAGAATGGGGTAAGAATTGATCGAGCGGTTTGATGGCGTATTTTTGTCGTTTATCTTTTACAGGGAAAGGACATACTTATTGTTGATGTACTCCGGCCAGGTTAAAAAGCCTACAGTATGTGAAACTGGCAAATTACATTGTTGTTCGGTTAGCTAGGTGCTACAAAAACGTTATAAATTTGGAAGCATTTGATGGCTATAATTGTAACTCATTAACTTTCCGAAAATTCCACATGTATTTTGCTAACTGTGATTTAAATGCTTTACAGGCATATACGTTGTACAAAACAAATGTCAAACCTTAACGCAACATTCAAACTTTACTGCAATTTGAGACTTATATGGTTGTCTCTCCAAGACATGAAAGCTTAGATGTAAACATACACCTACCTCTCTACATACTCTACTGAGCATAACACCTGCCATTTACACTCCTGACTATTTCCTGTAACTACAGTGGGGGAAAAAAGTATTTAGTCAGCCACCAACTGTGCAAGTTCTCCCACTTAAAAAGATGAGAGAAGCCTGTAATTTTCATCATAGGTACACTTCAACTATGACAGACAAAATGAGAAAAAAAATCCAGAAAATCACATTGTAGGATTTTTAATGAATTTATTTGCAAATTATGGTGGAAAATAAGTATTTGGTCAATAACAAAAGTTTATCTCAATACTTTGTTATATACCCTTTTTTGGCAATGACAGAGGTCAAATGTTTTCTGTAAGTCTTCACAAGGTTTTCACACACTGTTGCTGGTATTTTGGCCGATTCCTCCATGCAGATCTCCTCTAGAGCAGTGATGTTTTGGGGCTGTTGCTGGGCAACACAGACTTTCAACTCCCTCCAAAGATTTTCTATGGGGTTGAGATCTGGAGACTGGCTAGGCCACTCCAGGACCTTGAAATGCTGCTTACGAAGCCACTCCTTCGTTGCCCGGGCGGTGTGTTTGGGATCATTGTCATGCTGAAAGACCCAGCCACGTTTCATCTTCAATGCCCTTGCTGATGGAAAGAGGTTTTCACTCAAAATCTCACAATACATGGCCCCATTCATTCTTTCCTTTACACGGATCAGTCGTCCTGGTCCCTTTGCAGAAAAACAGCCCCAAAGCAAGATGTTTCCACCCCCATGCTTCACAGTAGGCATGGTGTTCTTTGGATGCAACTCAGCATTCTTTGTCCTCCAAACACGACGAGTTGAGTTTTTACCAAAAAGTTATATTTTGGTTTCATCTGACCATATGACATTCTCCCAGTCTTCTTCTGGATCATCCAAATGCTCTCTAGCATACTTCAGATGGGCCTGGACATGTACTGGCTTAAGCAGGGGGACATGTCTGGCACTGCAGGATTTGAGTCCCTGGCGGCGTAGTGTGTTACTGATGGTAGGCTTTGTTACTTTGGTCCCAGCTCTCTGCAGGTCATTCACTAGGCCCCCCCGTGTGGTTCTGGGATTTTTGCTCACCGTTCTTGTGATCATTTTGACCCGACGGGATGAGATGTTGCGTGGAGCCCCAGATCGAGGGAGATTATCAGTGGTCTTGTATGTCTTCCATTTCCTAATAATTGCTCCCAAAGTTGATTTCTTCAAACCAAGCTGCTTACCTATTGCAGATTCAGTCTTGCCAGCCTGGTGCAGGTATACAATTTTGTTTCTGGTGTCCTTTGACAGCTCTTTGGTCTTGGCCATAGTGGAGTTTGGAGTGTGACTGTTTGAAGTTGTGGACAGCTGTCTTTTATACTGATAACAAGTTCAAACAGGTGCCATTAATACAGGTAACGAGTGGAGGACAGAGGAGCCAATTAAAGAATAAGTTACAGGTCTGTGAGAGCCAGAAATCTTGCTTGTTTGTAGGTGACCAAAAGATTTTCTGGACTTTTTTCCCCCTCATTTTGTCTGTCATAGTTGAAGTGTACCTATGATGAAAATTACAGGCCTCTCTCATCTTTTTTAAGTGGGAGAACTTGCACAATTGGTGGCTGACTAAATACTTTTTTGCCCCACCGTAGGTGAAGAGGTTTTACACCTGTTCAGTCACTGTGCTGGATCCTGCCTCTGTGTTGAATACAGTACAGAACATGACATTAGAAAGACAGATCCTTGTGGATTGTTCCTCTCCTATAATTATTTGTATTTATTGAACCTTTATTTAACTAAGGCCAAGTCAGTTAAGAAAATATTCTTATTTCCAATTACGGCCTACCCCCGGCCAAACCCGAACGAACGGTGCCGGGCCAGTTGTGCGCTGCCCTATGGGACTCCCAATCACGGCCGTTAGTGATGCTGCCTGGTTTCGAACCAGGTTCTGTAGTGACGCCTCTAGCACTGAGATGCAGTGCCTTGGACCGCTGCGCCACTCAGGAGTCCCAAGGTCAATGTGTTCTCTCTACCAAAACAGTAACATTCCATATATTCTCTCTGTTTCCATGGATTATGGCCTGTCCTGTCTCATGTGTGTGTAAAAAAAACTCTGGCCAGGCCAGCCATCAGGGAGGCTGTTTTCCCAGTCTGTCCCTGCAGAACCCCTGATGGGAGCAGGTCACATGATTATAATTAGGCCTAGATAGCTGGGCTGGCCCACATCATTCTTCCCCAGCCTGAGGATTTACACTCTCACCATGAGGATTCGCTGCCACAGTCCACACACACAGAAAGAGACCAGGGGAGAGTGGCGCAGCGATCTAAGGCACTGCATCTCTTGTGCTAGAGGCGTCACTACAGAACCTGGTTCGAAACCAGGCAGCATCACTAACGGCCGTGATTATACTTTGTGAATATATATACTTTGTGTACAATGCAAAACCCCAAACAATGCACGCAGACCAGAATCAGGACTATAGCCACTAGTTATCAAAATACAGAAAAGAGCTGTTAAATGCCAACACATTCCACCACAAAGCACTCACATACAGAGATATGAACCTACAGAAGTGTCCTCTAAGCCAGCTGGTTCTGGGGTTCTGTTCACAAACAAACCCCACAGAGGCCCAGGATAGAAACACATATGAGACCCAAACAAATTATGAGAGAGCAAAAAGATAACTTTTTGAGAAACTGGAAGGAATCAATCAAAAACAGAGCAAATTGGAATGCTATCTGGACCTAAACAGAGAGTACACAGTGGCAGAATACCTGACCACTGTGACTGAACCCAAATTAACAAAATCCTTGACTATGTACAGCATTGGAGGCTCCTCAGAGGAGGAAGGGGAGGACCATCCTCAGTTAATTTCAGAAAAATGTAACTGAAACATTACAAATGTTATCCTTTTTAGATAAAACTATACTAAGTATATTCACGTCACCAAATAATTGATTAAAACGCACTACAATGAAGGTCTACAGTAGCCTCAACAACACTCTAGGGTAGCACCATGATGTAGCTGGAGGACAGCTAACTCCCGTCCTCCTCTGGGTACATGTCCACCCAATCGAAGGATCAGAGAATAAATCTAGTACTGAAAGCATAAGCTAGCTAGCCCTGCTGTGTATAAAATGTCATTGACTCAAAGAGAGGGAAAGACCATAGTTGAACAGGTTTGAAGCGAAGAGACATTTCAGATTTTTTTTCACTTAGCTTGCTAATGCAGCTTGCTAGTTTAGCCTACTCAAACAGAGAGGAATGCTATGTTAGCTAGCTGGCTTTGGTTATCTAACATTGGAACTCTTACAAGTCAAGGTAACCTTTTGGTTTGATTAATTTATTGTCACCGGGGCCTGCCGGTTTAACTGATAAACTGCTTGCTGACTGTACACTGTACTGCATGATTGTAGCGGGTTTACTAACGTGTTCTAGTAGCTATGTTGGCTTGATGTTAGCTAATATGATGACAGTGTTATGATATGAAGCTTTGGCTTGGAAAGGTATTTTCGCCTGATCACAGACAGCTGATGTGTTGTGCACTGAAGTCCACAAACGAAGGGAAAAGGTGAGAGGAGGAGGTTGCGTAGACGTGAGAAGGAATTATCCAGCCATCTAAGTGATCATGCTGTTTGTACGTGTCTGCTATGAAAGTGAACTGTGTTTGCGTGTGACCAGGGGTGTATTCATTCCGCCGATTCTATTGAAAAACGTTTCTTATACAGAAGCAAATGGAACGAAATAGGGATAAATGGGGAACTGAATTTGTCCAATAGAAACTCTTGTTTGCAACTGTTGGACTAATGATTACACCCTACATCAGCTAGATGAAGGCAAGTTTGTGCAAGGCGGTACTGAATGTGTCAATGTCTGTCAACTTTATTACAAAAACATTATCTCGACCTGTGCACCTGCGCTGTAAACTTTCATTCATACTGTAGGCTAGGTTGTAGCAATCTCATAATGGGTACAGGGAAATTTGAGTATCATGTCATAGCCTAAACATCTCGACGTTACATTGACCTGGTTGAATGGAATATGAATGACAGTCATCCAATATGCTGTAATATAAATCTTCCTCCCTCATTTTAAATGGCATCTTCCTCCCTCATTTTAAATGGCACAGACCGCCACTGATGTACAGACTCAGTGAGCATAGCCTTGCTATTGAGGGAGGCTGCCGTAGGTGGTCCTGACTCTCAAGAGAAGACAGGCTATGTGCACACTGCCCACAAAATGAGGTGGAAACTGAGCTGCACTTCCTAACCTCCTGCCAAATGTACGACCATATTAGAGACACGTATTTCCCTCAGATTACACAGACCCACAAAGAATTTGAAAACAAATCAAACATTGATGAACTTCCATATCTGTTTGGTGAAATACAGCAGTGTGCATCACACCAGCAAGATTTGTGGTCCGTTGCCGGAAAAGGGCAACCAGTGAAACACAAACAACATTGTTTATTTGTTTCCCATTTCATACTTCAACTACTTGCACATTGTTACAACACTGTACATAACCAATAATATAATGTTTGAAATGTCTATATTCTTTAAAAACTTTTGTGAGTGTAATGTTTACTGATGAGAGAGGAGACAGTGAGAGAGATGGAGACAGTGAGAGAGAGAGATGGAGACAGTGAGAGAGAGAGATGGAGACAGTGAGAGAGAGAGATGGAGACAGTGAGAGAGAGATGGAGACAGTGAGAGAGAGATGAGACAGTGGGAGACAGTGAGAGAGAGATGGAGACAGTGAGAGAGAGATGGAGACAGTGAGAGAGAGATGGAGACAGTGAGAGAGAGATGGAGACAGTGAGAGAGAGATGGAGACAGTGAGAGAGAGATGGAGACAGTGAGAGAGAGATGGACAGTGAGAAAGAGATGGACAGTGAGAGAGAGAGAGAGATGGAGACAGTGAGAGAGAGAGAGAGAGAGAGATGGAGACAGAGAGAGAGAGATGGAGACAGAGAGAGAGAGATGGAGACAGAGAGAGATGGAGACAGTGAGAGAGAGAGAGAGAGAGAGAGAGATGGAGGCAGTGAGAGAGAGAGATGGAGACAGTGAGAGAGAGAGAGAGAGAGAGAGATGGAGACGGTGAGAGAGAGATGGAGACAGAGAGAGAGAGATAGATGGAGACGGTGAGAGAGAGATGGAGACGGTGAGAGAGAGATGGAGACAGAGAGAGAGAGAGAGAGATGGAGACAGTGAGAGAGAGAGAGATGATGGAGACGGTGAGAGAGCGAGAGAGAGAGATGGAGACGGTGAGAGAGCGAGAGAGAGAGATGGAGACAGTGAGAGAGCGAGAGAGAGAGATGGAGACGGTGAGAGAGCGAGAGAGAGAGATGGAGACGGTGAGAGAGCGAGAGAGAGAGATGGAGACGGTGAGAGAGCGAGAGAGATGGAGACGGTGAGAGAGCGAGAGAGAGAGATGGAGACGGTGAGAGAGCGAGAGAGAGAGATGGAGACGGTGAGAGAGCGAGAGAGAGAGATGGAGACGGTGAGAGAGCGAGAGAGAGAGATGGAGACGGTGAGAGAGCGAGAGAGAGAGATGGAGACGGTGAGAGAGCGAGAGAGAGAGATGGAGACGGTGAGAGAGCGAGAGAGAGAGATGGAGACGGTGAGAGAGCGAGAGAGAGAGATGGAGACGGTGAGAGAGCGAGAGAGAGAGATGGAGACGGTGAGAGAGCGAGAGAGAGAGATGGAGACGGTGAGAGAGCGAGAGAGAGAGATGGAGACGGTGAGAGAGCGAGAGAGAGAGATGGAGACGGTGAGAGAGCGAGAGAGATGGAGACAGAGAGAGAGAGAGAGAGAGAGATGGAGACGGTGAGAGAGATGGAGACAGTGAGAGAGAGATGGAGACGGTGAGAGAGAGAGATGGAGACAGTGAGAGAGAGATGGAGACAGTGAGAGAGAGAGATGGAGACAGAGTGTGTGAGAGGGAACAATAGAAAGAAAGAGAAGGGAGAAGGAGAGATAATGTAGCTAGCTACTGTTAATCAGTAAAAGTGTGTCAAGGCCCCTGCCATGTGGGCATGAAGGGAGCATGTTGAACATTCACTAACTAATTGGAGTGTGCAGACTGTTATCAAAGGCAGTCATTATTGTAGGTGAGGGTAAACACACAAACACTGTTTACACACTATTTTATTTTGTGTGAATGTTAACACACCATTTGTGAAAAAATGCTTTTAGAGGCTTTCGTCAATTCTCCTGGACCAGGCCAACACAGTGTGTATTTGCTGATGGGGTTAAATCAGCCTTTCTGGACATAATGAAAGGTGTTCCACAGGTATCGATTGTTGGCCCGGTTCTTTTCACATTAACAATATTGGTCTATCTGTAAAAAAAAAAACACAACTTTCACCTGTGTGCACATGACACTTTGCTGTATGTTATTGCCCCCAGCTGACCAGGCTCTATCAGAGCTTCAATCTTCTTTCATTGCCCCCCCAGCTGACCAGGCTCTATCAGAGCTTCAATCTTCCTTCATTGCCCCCCAGCTGACCAGGCTCTATCAGAGCTTCAATCTTCCTTCATTGCCCTCCCAGCTGACCAGGCTCTATCAGAGCTTCAATCTTCCTTCATCGCCCTCCCAGCTGACCAGGCTCTATCAGAGCTTCAATCTTCCTTCATCGCCCTCCCAGCTGACCAGGCTCTATCAGAGCTTCAATCTTCCTTCATCGCCCTCCCAGCTGACCAGGCTCTATCAGAGCTTCAATCTTCCTTCATCGCCCCCCAGCTGACCAGGCTCTATCAGAGCTTCAATCTTCCTTCATCGCCCCCCCAGCTGACCAGGCTCTATCAGAGCTTCAATCTGCCTTCATTGCCCTGCAGAAAGCATTTGTTGAACTGAAATTGGTACTTAATGCAGGTAAAAAACAAGTATGTGTTGTTTTTCAAATCAACATACTTTGGAAGTTGAAAGTTGTCCCAACTTTATAAATATCGGGAATGATAAAAAGCCATCTTTCCAAAAAAACATGTTAATGAAATGAACAACTTAAAGTCCTTAAAGTCGCTACTATCTTGTCTCATCGCTACAACTCCTGTACGGGCTCGGGAGAGACGAAGGTTGAACACAACCCAACCAAGCCGCACTGCTTCTTAACACAGCGCGCATCCAACCCGGAAGCCAGCCGCACCAATGTGTCGGAGGAAACACCGTGCACCTGGCAACCTTGGTTAGCGCGCACTGCGCCCGGCCCGCCACAGGAGTTGCTGGTGCGCGATGAGACAAGGACATCGCCTACCGGCCAAGCCCTCCCTAACCCGGACAACGCTAGGCCAATTGTGTGTCGCCCCACGGATCTCCCGGTCGCAGCCGGTTACGACAGAGCCTTGGCGCGAACCCAGAGTCTCTGATGGCACAGCTGGCGCTGCAGTACAGCGCCCTTAACCACTGCGCCACCCGGGAGGCCCAAAGTAGTCCTCTTCAATAGGAACAGTTTTCATTAAATAGCAGAAAACAAATCTTTCAGTCAACATTCCTACCGGTTATTTAGACTATGGTGATGTCATCTATATGAATGCATCTGGCACCGTATCGAAGCCATTTGGTGCGGACGACAGGTTCAGTATACATCTTTGCATTTTGTATCAGAGGAGGTTCCCTTCCTACCAGATCTGGAAGTTGCCCTGGTGAAAGTGTCTCTGGTCGGCAGCGGGACGTTCCATTCCTACCAGATCTGGAAGTTGCCCTGGTGAAAGTGGCTCTGGTCGGCAGCGGGACGTTCCATTCCTACCAGATCTGGAAGTTGCCCTGGTGAAAGTGGCTCTGGTCGGCAGCGGGACGTTCCATTCCTACCAGATCTGGAAGTTGCCCTGGTGAAAGTGGCTCTGGTCGGCAGCGGGACGTTCCATTCCTACCAGATCTGGAAGTTGCCCTGGTGAAAGTGGCTCTGGTCGGCAGCGGGACGTTCCATTCCTACCAGATCTGGAAGTTGCCCTGGTGAAAGTGGCTCTGGTCGGCAGCGGGACGTTCCATTCCTACCAGATCTGGAAGTTGCCCTGGTGAAAGTGGCTCTGGTCGGCAGCGGGAGGTTCCATTCCTACCAGATCTGGAAGTTGCCCTGGTGAAAGTGGCTCTGGTCGGCGCTTTTAGTTGTTTTGCGCTTCTCGTGTAAAATGATCTCCAAAACTCCTTAAAGGTGGATGCTAGAGGACATTTTACTGAAGAACGTTTCATGTGATTTGTGTTTTGTTTTCATGTTTAGTGTAATTGATGTTGTATTGATGTTCATGCAGGGCTCGTCTGTTTAAAAAAGGCCATGGGGTCAGCATGAGTCCCTGCCTTAGTAAAGGTTAAATTAACAAAAAGGCCTTGGTGTCAGCATGAGTCCCTGTCTTAGTAAAGGTTAAATTAACAAAAAGGCCTTGGTGTCAGCATGAGTCCCTGCCTTAGTAAAGGTTAAATTAACAAAAAGGCCTTGGTGTCAGCATGAGTCCCTGCCTTAGTAAAGGTTAAATTAACAAAAGGCATTGGTGTCAGCATGAATCCCTGCCTTAGTAAAGGTTAAATTAACAAAAGGCCTTGGTGTCAGCATGAGTCCCTGCCTTAGTAAAGGTTAAATTAACAAAAGGCCTTGGTGTCAGCATGAATCCCTGCCTTAGTAAAGGTTAAATTAACAAAAGGCCTTGGTGTCAGCATGAATCCCTGCCTTAGTAAAGGTTAAATTAACAAAAGGCCTTGGTGTCAGCATGAATCCCTGCCTTAGTAAAGGTTAAATTAACAAAAGGCCTTGGTGTCAGCATGAATCCCTGCCTTAGTAAAGGTTAAATTAACAAAAGGCCTTGGTGTCAGCATGAATCCCTGCCTTAGTAAAGGTTAAATTAACAAAAAGGCCTTGGTGTCAGCATGAGTCCCTGCCTTGGTAAAGGTTAAATTAACAAAAAGGCCTTGGTGTCAGCATGAGTCCCTGCCTTGGTAAAGGTTAAATTAACAAAAGGCCTTGGTGTCAGCATGAGTCCCTGCCTTGGTAAAGGTTAAATTAACAAAAAGGCCTTGGTGTCAGCATGAGTCCCTGCCTTGGTAAAGGTTAAATTAACAAAAAGGCCTTGGTGTCAGCATGAGTCCCTGCCTTGGTAAAGGTTAAATGAACAAAAAGGCCTTGGTGTCAGCATGAGTCGGTAAAGGTTAAATGAACAAAAAGGCCTTGGTGTCAGCATGAGTCAGTAAAGGTTAAATTAACAAAAAGAAGAATGCAGGGCACATTAGTCACTGCAAACAGTGATCAGTGTTTATCCACTTGTTTCTACCACTACTTCACTGCAGGCTCTGGCATGACAGGTTGATAATAAAATATAGTGGTGGGGACTGACTTAGTA
>NC_056438.1:75445532-75635532 GCF_018296145.1 Oncorhynchus tshawytscha | reverse complement strand
CCTCTCAGCAAGGAAGAAGCTACTGCTCCAAAACCGCCATTAAAAAGCCAGACTACGGTTTGCAACTGCACATGGGGACAAAGATTGTACTTTTTGGAGAAATGTCCTCTGGTCTGATGAAATAAAAATAGAACTGTTTCGCCATAATGACCATCGTTATGTTTGGAGGAAAAAGGGGGTGGCTTCCAAGCCGAAGAATACCATCCCAACCGTGAATCACGGGAGTGGCAGCATCATGTTGTGGGGGTGCTTTGCTGCAGGAGGGACTGGTGCACTTCACAAAATAGATGGCATCATGAGGCAGGAAAATTATGTGGATATATTAAAGCGACATCTCAAGACATAAGTCAAGTTAAAGCTTGGTCGCAAATGGGTCTTCCAAATGGACAATGACCCCAAGCATACTTCCAAAGTTGTGGCAAAATGGCTTAAGGACAACAAAGTCAAGGTATTGGAGTGGCCATCACAAAGCCCTGACCTCAATCCCATAGAAAATGTGTGGGCAGAACTGAAAAAGAGTGTACGGGCATGGAGGCCTACAAACCTGACTCAGTTACACCAGCTCTGTCAGGAGGAATGGGCCACAATTCACCCAACTTATTGTGGGAAGCTTTTGGAAGGCTCACTGAAATGTTTGACCCAAGTTAAACAATGTAAAGGCAATGCTACCAAATACTTATTGAGTGCATGTAAACTTCTGACCCACTGGGAATGTGATGAAAGAAATAAAAGCTGAAATCATTCTCTCAACTATTATTCTGACATTTCACATTCTTAAAATTAAGTGGTGATCCTAACTGACCAAAGACAGGGGATTTTTACCACAAATGTTAGGAATTGTGAAAAACTGAGTTTTTATGTATTTGGCTAAGGTGTATGTAAACTTCCGACTTCAACTGTGTAACAGGAGCGATAATGTAAAGACATTGTCCCCCTCAGAGTTGATCCAGACAGAGGTGCATCATGTGCGGACCCTGAAGCTGCTGCTGAGTGTTTACCAGTATGAGCTGAGACACAGCCTACATATGGAGGATACTAGGCTTGAGAGGATGTTCCCTCAGGTATCTCCATTTCTGACTCCTCAGGAGTTGAAAAGTAGTTTCAATAAACCACACGGGAGTATAGTTTCAGTGTGTGGACTGTAGTCTCTTTCCTTTAATCACATATATTTTTTCTCCTTCTTAAAACCAATAGATGTGTGTAATCGTTCCTTTATTCTTACATCAGATCGACAGCCTGCTGCACATCCACCAACACTTCCTGTGGTGTCTCAGGGACGGCCGGGACAGACACAACCACCACACTGTCACACAGCTGGGAGATATACTCATCAACCAGGTAGCGTGTGTGTGTCTCTGTGTGTGTGTGTTGAGCTAGCTAACCCCTCAGGAGGACTGTGTTATGACAGGGTGGTGGTGTGGCACTGTCCTCACCAGCATGAATGCTTCCTTTGAGAAAACAAGGAAATCATGACTCTCTATACTTTCCCTTTGTCATACCTGATAAACATGTTTACCTCATCAGAAGGTTGTTTACCTGACGATCATGTTGTTTTGTAGTTTTCAGGTGAGATGGGGGAGAGGATGAAGGAGAGTTACGGCGTGTTCTGTAGTCACCACACTGACGCTGTCAGTCTCTACAAGGAACAGCTACAGAACAACAAAAAGTTCCAGAACTTGATTATGAAAATCGGTCGGTTGTCCATCGTTCGGAGGTTAGGAGTACCAGAATGCATTCTGTTGGTGACTCAGCGGATCACAAAGTACCCCGTCCTGGTGGAACGCATTCTACTGAACACTGAAGGTAACGAACTGACTCAACAAGCATTGTACTACTGAAATCACACAGTTCGACTGTATTGCTGAAGGTAACTAGGTGCACGTGATTAACTTGACTGTCATGACAGGTAGTTAGAATCTGTTTGGCATTTGACCCAGAGTCTGCAGTGTGACTAGATTGATGGATTTATTTGACAGTTTAAAAATACAATTCCAGCCAAGTGGATACATTGCATTTAAAGATATCAATATCAAATCATTTCTGGGTAACAATGAAGTACGTTACTGTAATAGTTTTTATTAGTTTTCTTGTTTTTTGTTGGGGGATGGAGCCAACATGTCTCCATCCATCCAACCTCTCATTCCCCCACCCAGCCAACATGTCTCCATCCATCCAACCTCCCATTCCCCTACCGGAACACAGCCAACATGTCTCCATCCATCCTCTCTTTTTTTTGTGTCAGTACTGCCTGCCAGCAGTAATCGTCTCTGATTGATTGAGCGATTAAAGCGGCTATCATCATTAAGTAACATAATAGATGCTGAGCATTGAATATTTATATTAATGCATTTCAATATGATTATTTTTTTACTTTCCCCCAGAAGTATTTAACCGCAGGGCACTCCCACTTCATATGAAGGAATGTGCCTGCCTGATTTAGGGGACACAGTGAACATTTGGGAGTTGGGGACAATTTCATTGTAAGACTTCTCCTTGGTGTTAAATACAGTCTGTGAACAAACTTAAACTGTATAAATTTGAGAGATATATCAGTGAAGACCACCTCTTCCTTGTCAATAAGATACACCATATTACATTGTTTGAGAGATATATCAGTGGAGACCACCTCTTCCTGGTCAATAGGAGACACCATATTTCTCTCTATACTCAGCCAGGGGCAGATGAATCATGTCTAAACCAATTTAGGATGAGGTGAAATGCTAGTGCTTGGAAATACAATTTAAAGTTTGGTACGGATAGTCCTTACGTCTTCCCCCCTTTGTTAGTTTGATCCGAGGTCGTTTACCTTGCCACATACATTTTGAAACCGCACAATTAACTTTATCCCATAGCCAGAAGGGGGAGACATGGGAAGCATAGAACTACAGAAATTCAGCCGTTGCAATATGTTCATTTTGACAATAGATATTCTGCCAATCAAGCAACTGAGATATTATTACATCTGATGAGGTCGGATTGAATTGATTTGAGCATTCTGTTAAAGTTTCTGGTTTTATCTAAGGAATGTTAGCAGTTGATGTTATAATTTAGTAACACAAACCCCAAAGCAAATCAAGGGGAGGAAAATAGGTTTATTCAAAGAGGATGAATTAGATGTTATGCTGAGAGGTAGATGGTCTCCCCTGTCCTCAGTGATTCTCTCCTGTGATTCTCTCCACAGAACAAAGAGGCAGGATGTTCTTTATAACCCAGCCCTAGCCCGTGGTTGACCATTTTTAGAATTCCTTGCAATAAAACTGGGACAATGGCCAAATAACAAGTATCCTGTTTCGGGCTTGATGCCTAGACAAATTCCTCCTATGTCTCTGAACCATTGCTCATTAATCCCCTATTACAGAAAAAAAACACTATTTCCGTTGATTGTTAGTACTCTGTTGACTTTTAGTCCTCTTAACCTTTAGTATTGCGTTGTGTATTTATCTTCAACATATTCTTATATGGGGCGGCAGGGTAGCCTAGTGGTTAGAGCGTTGGACTAGTAACCGGAAGGTTGCAAGTTCAAACCCCCGAGCTGACAAGGTACAAATCTGTCGTTCTGCCCCAGTTAACCCACTGTTCCTAGGCCGTCATTGAAAATAAGAATTTGTTCTTAACTACTCCCCCCCACCCTGATCATTTAAAAAAATATATATATATATATATATATATATATACTTAAAATGTAATTTTAGAAAACAATTTTAAAAAACATGAAAAAATAGACCGTATAAAAAACCATTAGCAGTAAGCATAAAATCCTTCACATTAAACACCTTGCCTTTCTATAAAACACAAAGGGCATATTGTACTTGCTGTTACAATAAGAAATAGATTTCAAAAAAGTTATAGAAAACAAGTATTAACGGGTGTAATGATGTACCTTACAATTCATACCACATCCTGTATTAGGAGGAAACTCACAAAAAAAAACATAATTGTCTACAAGACAATAATATTCAATCATCCCATTGGCAAGGTAATCATTCACCAAGTCCTTTAATTCCACACTGGTGTCAGTCCCACATTAGAAATTATGTTCTGACAGTCCTGGTTTCAAAAGAAATTGATATTTCACATAGATTTCCCCTAAGTAAGCATGTCACGATTTTCAAGAAGACGTTGGACATTTCACATAGATATCCCCAATATGACGACTGCGATGTACAACGACTGCGATGTACAACATAGAAGCTTATCAGGTTCTGATCATCTTACTATGCTTCTTCACTCGAGATTGCTAATCAATCAGGTCATTATTCTCCAGGCTCCGCTTTGTCATCAACATGGACAACCTTGCAATGAGTGCCATGTATCCATTGTGATTTTCCCTGGACTTTTACTGCTGACCTTGTTATGAGCAAAACTTGATAGAGGACCTTCCCATTTTGGCCCTAATGTCTCTATTACATATTTGTTTACCATCACCCACTGTCCTGGTACTACATCATATCCCCCCTCGGTAGTTATTCCCCACACCTATTTTACTTCCCCTACTGCTTTAGTGAGTTGTATGCAATAGTTAAGCATTGTGTCGCTCATAAAGTGAACGTCTGCTTTGTGACATGGGCCGACCTGTGACGACCTCGAACGGACTCAACCATGTGGTTTTGTTGTGTGTTGCCCGTATACTGCATAATACCGTAGGCAATGCATCTGGCCATGCTATCCCTTCTTGATGCGTCTTTGACAGTCTCACTTTCAAAACTCGATTTGTGCGTTCTACCTGTCCACTCGATTAAGGATGATAGACTACACTGCCCTTATGTTCAGAAGACGAGCTACGGCCTAACACACCTTTCCTGTGAAATGAGTGCCTTGGTCAGAATGTAATTGTTCCGGAGATCCCCATCTGGGAATGATTTCTTGAGTCAGAATTTAGCTGTGTGTTGTGCAGTTCCTTTCTTAGTAGGGTGAAGCCCATCGTGAGAAACGATCAACAATGACCAGCACATCTTCCTGACCTTTACATTTGGCCAGCGTGCTGTAATCAAGCTGTAGATGTCTGAAGGGTCCTGGTGGGGCAGGCGCTCATCGTGTCTGTACTTTCACTCATCCCTTGGTGTTGTTTTCCATACAAATGTTGTAATTCGCCACAACAGCCTCAGCTTCTTTCTACTACACACCAGGATTCCACCATTTGCCCACAAAACAATAAACTATCTTGTCCACACCAATGTGTCCCAAAGAGTGGATCTGTGTTGTCAAGTAGGGTAAGAGTGCATTTGGCGCTACACATCTCAGGTTGTATTTCCACACACCTTTTTGGTTGAGTTTGCATCCTGCAGCCAATCATTCCCACACTTTGTATTTTGGTGCACTGCTTTGCATATCTCTAATGTGCTGCAATGTATCCCAGGTGTGTCTCCTAATCAGTTTAAGTGACAGAGGTGTTCTCTTGGCAGCCCTGCCAGCCAACCATTACCTTTACTCTCGTCTGGAAAGATTTTTCCATGTGCTTTCATTTTCAAAATCGCAACTTGTCCAGGTAACTGGAGAGCATTCAGTAGAGCCATCACCTCTGGTCCGTTCTTCACAGGAGCTCCCAGTGATGTCATGAATCCTCTGTTTTTCCATATTTTTCCAAAATCATGGGTAATTTACCTATCGCCCTCGGTCTCTGCATTGTTTATTTATCTTCGAAATATTCTTATAGGAAGGAAGTATATCTACTCCCAAGTTTTTAAAATGGGAAACGATTGGGATTCCGTAAGTAGAGATGGAGTCCTCCATCAGGGTCTTGGGCGACACTAGGGCTGATTTGGTTAGATTAATTTATAACTTGAGATAAATCATAATTTACCAATTGATCTTCAATGTGTTCGAGAGCGATTTTCGATGCGTTATCTAGATATTGGAAAATATTGTCTGTGTTTAACGAGATGAAGTGATCACTAGATTTGAGGGAAATTGGTGTTATTTTCTTCGATTGACGAATTGCTTTGGTCAGGGGTTCCATGGATAATAGCAAAGGTGAAATTGGATCTCCTTGTCTGCTGCTTCTAGTGATTCTGAATGGAGCAGAGCAGATACGGCCTCCCTATGGATGAGGGATTAGCATATAGTATTTTAAGCATATTTATGAAATTAGAGACAATTCCCATACAGACTACAATGGACATATCTCTGGGTCTATCAAAAGCTTTTTCTGCATTGAGAGAGATTACAGCCCAAGGAGCTGTTGTTTCTGATGAAGCATTTATGATATGTAATAGTTGACGGAGGTTTTCTGAGGGAATTTCTTTTTCTTAACAAACCCGCTTTGGTTCCGTGTGGAGTCTCGAGACGGGATGACAACATTTTGGAAAAGAGTTTCATATGTGTTCATCTAAGATAGGGGGGCGATACTGAGAACACCAGGTGGCATCCTTACCGTTTAAAGCTAAATTAATGCTGTATTCACATCTCTCCCGAAATGAACCATTGTGAACGGCTGTGTTCATAATTTCAAGCTATAGTGGACCTAATTTAATCCAACATTTTTAATAGACCTCAGGTGGAATACTAACCCATCCAGGTGATTTGCCTTTATTCATGCTATCCAATGACATTTTGAGTTCATTCAGAGAAATTTGGGCTCCACGCGAGGTGTCTTCTTCTGTTGAGAGAAGAGAAGTTTTTTATTATGTTAGAAAGTCTGGCTTGGTGTGGATTTACAATCAGAGGTGAACAGTTCTTTATAGAAGCTAGAGAAACTTTGATTTATTTGGGGTTTGATTGTAATTCCTCTGATTCAATAGTTGCTATATCAGCTAATTGATCATTACTGCTTAGGCCAGTAAACGACTAGGACGATTACTATGAAAGTAATGGTTGAGTCTAACTCAATGGATGGCAAATTCTGTTCTCTTTTTTGCTCAATAAATGTAAGTTCTGTCTTGACTTTGGAAAGAGTAATAGCCACCTCGTCTGAAAAAGGTATTTGTTCAGAAGGCTCTAATGCAGTAAATGACATTTCCAATTCTGATATCTACTTTAATTGTGATTTATTCAACCCAGATGCAAATGTAGCATGGTGGTCAGACAAGGTCTTATGTCAAATGTATATTTTCTTGATTAAAGACAATTGAGGTATATATAATGTTTTATTCCTGTTGAGTAGAAAGTGTACTTACTGTAATAGTTTTCCATTAAAGAAGTTCCACAAGTTCCATTTTGATCCTCTGACTTCTCTCTCTGTGTGTCCTCCTCTCCTCCCACCAGCCGACAGTGAGGAGCACAGTGCCCTGGTCCAGGCCCTGGTTCTGATCAAAGAGACCATCTCTGCTGTGGACTCCCAGGTCCATGACTATGAGAGAGCCTCCAGGCTGAGAGAAATAGGCGGCAGGCTGGAGCCGCGTTCCCATGGTCGGTGGAAGGACGGCAGGGTGTTCACGAGAGAGGATCTGGCTGAGGGCCTCAGAACCCTGCTCCACGAGGGGACGGTCAACTGTCGGGTGGCAAACGGACGGCTCAAAGGTGGTGAACTCTCTATTTGGCCCTTCTGGGATCTTGCAATGGGTTTTTTTGGGGGGGAGGGGGGTGATATTTGCGGTGGAAAAGCTTGGTTTTTACTGCAGTTTTTTACGGAAAATTGGCAACGGTTTCCTCTAGTAATCAGTGATACTCATTCTGGACACCTAAGACCACATGTGACCTATCAGGTCCTGATATAGTCTATATCTAGAACCCATAATTCCTTCTGGTCAGGTCACACAGTCAGAACTCCTGATCATAGTCATACTTATCTATTAGGAATGCTGTGACGACGGCGTATTTGTTGATTTGAGTGTCTGCTTCTATCCCATGTCTTCAGACATCCACGCTGTTCTGTTGTCAGATGTCCTGCTGCTGTTACAAAAGGAAAAGGATCAGAAACTCATATTTGCTAATGTGGTGAGGGAGTTTTCTCAATATAATAGAATCTGTGTCCAGCTACTCATTTTAATCCCAAAATGTGCTAGTTTTAAAGTATGGCCTCCTTCAAGGAGAGAAGGCCAGAAAATGTTGATAACCTCTGATCCTCTCCTCCTACTCTCCTCCTCGTCCTCCTCTCCTTTTTCAGGACAACAAGACGTCGGTGATCTCCCTCCAGATGCTGATCGTCAGGGAGATGGCCCATGAGGACAAGGCTATGTTCCTGATCAGTGCTTCGTCCAGCATGCCAGAGATGTACGAGATACACACCTCCTCCAGAGAGGACTGCAATGCCTGGATGAGCCTTATACGAGACGCTGTCAACAGGTAGGAATCGCATGGGTAGGAATGACATAGGTAGGAATGACATAGGTAGGAATGACATAGGTAGGAATGGCATAGGTAGGAATGGCATAGGTAGGAATGGCATAGGTAGGAATGGCATAGGTAGGAATCACATAGGTAGGAATGGCATAGGTAGGAATCACATAGGTAGGAATGGCATAGGTAGGAATGGCATAGGTAGGAATGGCATAGGTAGGAATGGCAATGGAATGACATAGGTAGGAATGGCATGGTAGGAATCACATAGGTAGGAATCACATAGGTAGGAATCACATAGGTAGGAATGGCATAGGTAGGAATGGCATAGGTAGGAATGGCATAGGTAGGAATGGCATAGGTAGGAATGGCATAGGTAGGAATGGCATAGGTAGGAATGGCATAGGTAGGAATGGCATAGGTAGGAATGGCATAGGTAGGAATGGCATTAGGAATGGCATAGGTAGGAATGGCATAGGTAGGAATGGCATAGGTAGGAATGGCATAGGTAGGAATGGCATAGGTAGGAATGGCATAGGTAGGAATGGCATAGGTAGGAATGGCATAGGTAGGAATCGCATAGGTAGGAATCACAAGTTATTTTACTTTCTACACTTTCAACTGATTTGGAATCAGCGTATGGGTCAGTTCTTAGGGCTTATAGTAACCCCAATGTGTTTCACTCTCTTTGTGTCCCAGTTGTCCAGTAATGGAGGAGCAGATGAGCAATGAGCAGGAGGAGGCCAGGCTAGCCAGGCTCAGAGACTTCCAAGGTACGAGACTCTACCAGCTCTACCAGAGAGCTTCAACATGTCCTCAATAACAACTGTCCAAATGCCTTCAAATCCCATTGTCAGGCCTTAAGGAATGTTTCCAGAGCTTCTCGTGTTATTTTTTTTTTTTTTTACCATAGAATCTGTGTGTTTTCAGAGCGTCTGTATGTGAAGGATTCCCAGATCATGCAGAGCCTGACAGAGAAGCTGCAGATGTTTGCTGACATGGTGGAGGCTGTAACAGGGATGGAGGATGTAGCTGCCCACTCCTGTCTGCTGCTCCGTGGTGATGCCTCAGACCTCCAGCAGGGGAGACACTGCTCAAGGGAGCCATCACTGAGGGTAGGAATCCCCCAGATGTCTATTTCTATGGGCACAAGCACCGTTCATTACTCAATCTGTTCACACCCCTGTTGCTGGTGTAGAGAGAATTTAGCAGGTTTTAAGATTTTCTGCAATTCTACACATTTTGTCATGGGGTAGAGAACATTTAGCAGTTTTTAAGCTAATTTCCTTGCAATTCTACACATTTTGCCCAATGTGTATTCATGTGATATTTAAGTGATTGAAACATTATAACAAAATGGACGGGCTAAAAGCCGTTAGCTGACATGGGCTAGTTGATCTGGACATTTCTGACACGTTATAAATATCTTTCTAAGGTCTTCTCTTAGGGGGAGCGCCCCACAGTTTGGGAACCACTGACCTAAGCAATTGTGGAGATCTGAGAGGGTTTGATAGGTTAAATTTGATAGGTTAAAGCAATATTGTAATATCTCCCCCATCCCCTCTGTTGACCCCTGACCTTGGTACTCCTGGCAGGTCTGATCTGATAATAGTTCACGTCACCATCGTCTTTAGTAAATCTGTTCTAGATGTTGACCCACCATGAGAATCCAATGTCAGCTTGTCTGTCAGATAATCAGATTTTTAGGTTCTTCTTATTCTTCTTCTCTCAGTGGAGAATCTGCAGAACCTTCTCCTGTCCGGTGTGACTGTGCGAGATCCCCACCCCCATCCAGAGGACAGCCTGGGACCAGGGAGGTTCAGTTTGAGGCCAGAAGTGGTACGGCTTTATCTAGGAGGGCTAGGCCTTGGGCGGCTGGGGAACCTGTCGGTGCATAGGAGAGCTGAGACCTTTGGAGGTTACGACTGCAACCCTCCCACCCCCATCAAGAGTAAGTATTTTATTTATCAAAACAATAATTAACCCCTTTTTCTCCCCAATTTCGTGGTATCCAATTGGTAGTTACAGTCTTGTCTCGTCGCTGCAACTCCCGTACGGACTTGGGAGAGGCGAAGGTCAAGAGCCGTGCGTCCTCCGAAACACAACCCAACCAAGCCGCACTGCATCTTGACACAATGCCCACTTAACCCTGAAGCCAGCCGCACCAATGTGTCGGAGGAAACACCATACACCCGGCAACCGTGTCAGTGTACACTGCGCCCATCCCACCACAGGAGTCGCTAGTGCGCGATGGGACGAGGACATCCCTGCCGACGCTGGGCCGATTGTGTGCCCCCCAATGGGTCTCCCGGTCGCGGCCGGCTGCGACAGAGCCTGAACTCGAACCCAGAATCTCTAGTGGCACAGCTAGCACTGCGATGCAGTGTCTTGGGCCTTCCGAGTGGTGCAGTGGTCTATCAAGAGTAAGTCTGTCACTCAGTCGCTCAGTCGGTCTGCCGCTCAGTCGGTCTGCCGCTCGGTCGGTCTGCCGCTCGGTCGGTCTGCCGCTCGGTCGGTCTGCCGCTCGGTCGGTCTGCCGCTCGGTCGGTCTGTTCGTCTGCCGCTCAGTCGGTCTGCCACTCAGTCTGTCGGTCTGTCGGTCTGCCGCTCGGTCTGTCGGTCTGCCGCTCGGTCGGTCTGTCGGTCGGTCTGCCGCTCGGTCGGTCTGTCGGTCTGCCGCTCATACAGATGGACTATTATGTCCATATCTGGTCCTATCGTTCCTCATATCTCACAAATCCAGTGTTATCTTTTGAACACAGTTTAACATAATGTTTTCCAGATGTGGAGGGACGACCTCAACGTTCAAAATCTGACCCCCAGCTACAGGACCTTGACCAATCAGAGAGCCTGGAACTGTCGGTGAGTGACCGGCTATCCCAATCTCCTCGCAAGTGTGCTCTTGTTTTCTCCTCAGAGAGGAAGGGAGGTGTGGACTAGTTTTTAGTTTGTCTGATTCATGGTTTAGTGATTACAAGCTGATGAGGCACCAGAATCATACTGTAGTTCTCCATGCCCAAATCCATCCTTCCCTGAAGCCAAGTTAGGTGTTACTAGATTACTCTCAACCTGAACATACAATATCATTATGTTTAGTCTCCTGAATATCTGAAGTCAATTGGTTTTCTTGTCTCAACCTTATTTCTCGATCTCCCCAGTTCTTTTACGCTGTGCTGACGCTCTCACATAGGCTCTACGGTCTGCAGGTAAGACATACACCGACTGTACAAAACATTAAGAACACCTGAACACCTCCATGACACAGATTGACCAGGTGAATCCAGGTGAAATCTATGATCCCTTATTGGATGTCACTTGGTAAATACACTTCAAATCAGTGTAGATGAAGGGGAGGAGACGGGTTAAAGAAGGATTTTTAAGCCTTGAGGAAATGTTGACATGGATTATGTATGTGTGCCATTCAGAGGGTGAATAGGCAAGACAAAATATTAGTGTCTTTGAACAGGGTATGGTAGTAGCTGCCAGGCGCACCAGTTTGTGTCAGGAACTGCAATGCTGCTGTGTTTTTCCACGAGCAACAGTTTCCCGTGTGTATCAAGAATGGTCCACCACCCAAAGGACATCCAGCCAACATGCCTCAACATGGGCCAGCATCCCTGTGGAACGCTTTCGACACCCTTGTAGAGTACATGCCCTGACGAATTGAGGCTGTTCTGAGGGCAAAGGGGGTGGGCGGGTGCGCAACTCAATATTAGGGAGGTGTTTCAAATGTTTGGTATACTCAGTGCATATATTCTTTACATGCTACAGACACAGTTGTAGCTTCATCCTGTCTTATCTTACCATTCCATTCAGTTTTAAGTGTGTCCCCCTGCCTCTCCCTAGTCTGAAGTGTGTCCCCCTGCCTCTCCCTAGTCTGAAGTGTGTCTCCCTGCCTCTCCCTAGTCTGAAGTGTGTCCCCCTGCCTCTCCCTAGTCTGAAGTGTGTCCCCTGCCTCTCCCTAGTCTGAAGTGTGTCCCCCCTGCCTCTCCCTAGTCTGAAGTGTGTCCCCCTGCCTCTCCCTAGTCTGAAGTGTGTCCCCTGCCTCTCCCTAGTCTGAAGTGTGTCCCCTGCCTCTCCCTAGTCTGAAGTGTGTCCCCCTCTCCCTAGTCTGAAGTGTGTCTCCCTCCTCCCTAGTCTGAAGTGTGTGTCCCCTGCCTCTCCCTAGTCTGAAGTGTGTCCCCTGCCTCTCCCTAGTCTGAAGTGTGTCCCCCTGCCTCTCCCTAGTCTGAAGTGTGTCCCCTGCCTCTCCCTAGTCTGAAGTGTGTCTCCCTGCCTCTCCCTAGTCTGAAGTGTGTCCCTGCCTCCCCTAGTCTGAAGTGTGTGTCCCTGCCTCTCCCTAGTCTGAAGTGTGTCTCCCTGCCTCTCCCTAGTCTGAAGTGTGTCCCCTGCCTCTCCCTAGTCTGAAGTGTGTGTCCCTGCCTCTCCCTAGTCTGAAGTGTGTGTCCCCTGCCTCTCCCTAGTCTGAAGTGTGTCCCCTGCCTCTCCCTAGTCTGAAGTGTGTCCCCCTGCCTCTCCCTAGTCTGAAGTGTGTCCCCTGCCTCTCCTAGTCTGAAGTGTGTCCCCTGCCTCTCCCTAGTCTGAAGTGTGTCCCCTGCCTCTCCCTAGTCTGAAGTGTCCCCCTGCCTCTCCCTAGTCTGAAGTGTGTCCCCCTCTCCCTAGTCTGAAGTGTGTCCCTGTCTCTCCCTAGTCTGAAGTGTGTGTCCCTGCCTCTCCCTAGTCTGAAGTGTGTCCCCCTGCCTCTCCCTAGTCTGAAGTGTGTGTCCCTGCCTCTCCCTAGTCTGAAGTGTGTCCCCTGCCTCTCCCTAGTCTGAAGTGTGTCCCCTGCCTCTCCCTAGTCTGAAGTGTGTGTCCCTGCCTCTCCCTAGTCTGAAGTGTGTCTCCCTGCCTCTCCCTAGTCTGAAGTGTGTCTCCCTGCCTCTCCCTAGTCTGACGTGTGTCCCCTGCCTCTCCCTAGTCTGTGTGTCCCCCTGCCTCTCCCTAGTCTGAAGTGTGTCCTCCTGCCTCTCCCTAGTCTGAAGTGTGTGTCCCTGCCTCTCCCTAGTCTGAAGTGTGTGTCCCTGCCTCTCCCTAGTCTGAAGTGTGTCCCCCTGCCTCTCCCTAGTCTGAAGTGTGTCCCCTGCCTCTCCCTAGTCTGAAGTGTGTCCCCTGCCTCTCCCTAGTCTGAAGTGTGTCTCCCTGCCTCTCCCTAGTCTGAAGTGTCTCCCTGCCTCTCCCTAGTCTGAAGTGTGTCCTCCTGCCTCTCCCTAGTCTGAAGTGTGTGTCCCTGCCTCTCCCTAGTCTGAAGTGTGTGTCCCTGCCTCTCCCTAGTCTGAAGTGTGTGTCCCTGCCTCTCCCTAGTCTGAAGTGTGTCTCCCTGCCTCTCCCTAGTCTGAAGTGTGTCCCTGCCTCTCCCTAGTCTGAAGTGTGTCTCCCTGCCTCTCCCTAGTCTGAAGTGTGTCTCCCTGCCTCTCCCTAGTCTGAAGTGTGTGTCCCTGCCTCTCCCTAGTCTGAAGTGTGTGTCCCCTGCCTCTCCCTAGTCTGAAGTGTGTCCCCTGCCTCTCCCTAGTCTGAAGTGTGTCCCCCTGCCTCTCCCTAGTCTGAAGTGTGTCCCCTGCCTCTCCCTAGTCTGAAGTGTGTCTCCCTGCCTCTCCCTAGTCTGAAGTGTGTCCCTGCCTCTCCCTAGTCTGAAGTGTGTGTCCCTGCCTCTCCCTAGTCTGAAGTGTGTCTCCTGCCTCTCCCTAGTCTGAAGTGTGTCCCCTGCCTCTCCCTAGTCTGAAGTGTGTGTCCCTGCCTCTCCCTAGTCTGAAGTGTGTGTCCCCTGCCTCTCCCTAGTCTGAAGTGTGTGTCCCCTGCCTCTCCCTAGTCTGAAGTGTGTCCCCTGCCTCTCCCTAGTCTGAAGTGTGTCCCCCTGCCTCTCCCTAGTCTGAAGTGTGTCCCCTGCCTCTCCCTAGTCTGAAGTGTGTCCCCTGCCTCTCCCTAGTCTGAAGTGTGTCCCCTGCCTCTCCCTAGTCTGAAGTGTGTCCCCCTGCCTCTCCCTAGTCTGAAGTGTGTCCCTGTCTCTCCCTAGTCTGAAGTGTGTGTCCCTGCCTCTCCCTAGTCTGAAGTGTGTCCCCCTGCCTCTCCCTAGTCTGAAGTGTGTGTCCCTGCCTCTCCCTAGTCTGAAGTGTGTCCCCTGCCTCTCCCTAGTCTGAAGTGTGTCCCCCTGCCTCTCCCTAGTCTGAAGTGTGTGTCCCTGCCTCTCCCTAGTCTGAAGTGTGTGTCCCTGCCTCTCCCTAGTCTGAAGTGTGTCTCCCTGCCTCTCCCTAGTCTGAAGTGTGTCTCCCTGCCTCTCCCTAGTCTGACGTGTGTCCCCTGCCTCTCCCTAGTCTGAAGTGTGTCCCCCTGCCTCTCCCTAGTCTGAAGTGTGTCCTCCTGCCTCTCCCTAGTCTGAAGTGTGTGTCCCTGCCTCTCCCTAGTCTGAAGTGTGTGTCCCTGCCTCTCCCTAGTCTGAAGTGTGTCCCCCTGCCTCTCCCTAGTCTGAAGTGTGTCCCCTGCCTCTCCCTAGTCTGAAGTGTGTCCCCTGCCTCTCCCTAGTCTGAAGTGTGTCTCCCTGCCTCTCCCTAGTCTGAAGTGTCTCCCTGCCTCTCCCTAGTCTGAAGTGTGTCCTCCTGCCTCTCCCTAGTCTGAAGTGTGTGTCCCTGCCTCTCCCTAGTCTGAAGTGTGTGTCCCTGCCTCTCCCTAGTCTGAAGTGTGTGTCCCTGCCTCTCCCTAGTCTGAAGTGTGTCTCCCTGCCTCTCCCTAGTCTGAAGTGTGTGTCCCTGCCTCTCCCTAGTCTGAAGTGTGTGTCCCTGCCTCTCCCTAGTCTGAAGTGTGTGTCCCTGCCTCTCCCTAGTCTGAAGTGTGTCTCCCTGCCTCTCCCTAGTCTGAAGTGTGTGTCCCTGCCTCTCCCTAGTCTGAAGTGTGTGTCCCTGCCTCTCCCTAGTCTGAAGTGTGTGTCCCTGCCTCTCCCTAGTCTGAAGTGTGTCTCCCTGCCTCTCCCTAGTCTGAAGTGTGTCTCCCTGCCTCTCCCTAGTCTGAAGTGTGTCTCCCTGCCTCTCCCTAGTCTGAAGTGTGTCTCCCTGCCTCTCCCTAGTCTGAAGTGTGTCTCCCTGCCTCTCCCTAGTCTGAAGTGTGTCTCCCTGCCTCTCCCTAGTCTGAAGTGTGTCTCCCTGCCTCTCCCTAGTCTGAAGTGTGTCTCCCTGCCTCTCCCTAGTCTGAAGTGTGTCTCCCTGCCTCTCCCTAGTCTGAAGTTTGTACCCTGTCCATCACTGGTGTTAAAGGCAAGATGCACCCATTTTGAATGTTACTTCATATTTGTGCTTCCCCTCGATTCCCAGGGTCATTTCATGTTTTCACGTGTATCTGGGTTATTCACGTTCAAGCAGGAAGGAAATACATCTAGTATGATGAGTTTTGCATCATATGCCCGCTGCCTCCTGGTGTTAAGTATGTCCACTGTCCCTCTCCGTAGGCCATCGTCTCCCAGCAGGACAGCCACATTGAGCTCCAGCGTGCCTCTCATTTGGTGCGTGAGCGTCCGGCTCGCAACCGAGGCAACATGCTACTGGAGCAGGAGAAACAACGTAACCTGGAGAAACAGAGAGAAGAGGTGGCCAACTTCCACAAGCTGCAGACACAGCACCGTCAAAACCAGGTACAATACAGTTTATTGTGGTAGGGAAATTCAAATTCAACTCTGGACCTCGGAAGTCAGATCCACTGTTTTTTTCATGGTTCCCCTTTAATCAAGGACTGAATTAGCCCTGGGACACCAGGTGGGTGATTCCCCTCTAATCAGGGACTGATTTAGCCCTAGGACACCAGGTGGGTGATTCCCCTTTAATCAGGGACTGATTTAGCCCTAGGACACCAGGTGGGTGATTCCCCTTTAATCAGGGACTGATTTAGCCCTAATACACCAGGTGGGTGATTCCCCTCTAATCAGGGACTGATTTAGCCCTAGGACACCAGGTGGGTAATTCCCCTCTAATCAGGGACTGATTTAGCCCTAGGACACCAGGTGGGTGCAATTCATTATCTGGTAGAACAGAAATCCAGCAGGCTCCGGACTTCATAAGTTAAGAGTTGAATACCCCTGATGTAGTGGATCTATCTCATCTCATCTCTCCATCTCATCTCTCTCTCCATCTCATCTCTCTCTCCATCTCATCTCTCTCTCCATCTCATCTCTCTCTCTCTCCATCTCTCTCTCTCTCCATCTCATCTCTCTCTCCATCTCATCTCTCTCTCCATCTCATCTCTCTCTCCATCTCATCTCTCTCTCCATCTCATCTCTCTCTCCATCTCTCTCTCTCTCCATCTCATCTCTCTCTCCATCTCATCTCTCTCTCCATCTCATCTCTCTCTCCATCTCTATCCCCAGGCTCGCTGGGAGAAGGAGCGGGAGCGTCACCGGCTGCAGGCGGAGGTCCTAGAGGCGGAGCTAAGACAGAGAGAGGAGGAGTGTAGGAGACTGGAGAAAAAACTAGAGATGGAGAGAGAGGAGCTGGAGAGACAGAGAGAGACATACCAACAGGTTGCTGCTTCCTTACAATATAATAATATACAGGAGAAAATCTGACCTCTCTGAAATGAAAATGGATGGCCCTCCCTTCAGTGAAAATATATTTTTACCCTCCCTGTGAACGCTTGAAAAAGTGATCCTCCCATATACCCCAAATAATAATTAAAACATAAAATGGATAGCAGAGAACAATCATTTACCCTCATTCCTAGGACAAACCAGAGTCTTAGATATTCAGTTTTAGAAACTGTTCTTCGTTTTGTAAGCATTACATGGCAAAGTACCCAGAAGGTTGTCAATTCACAGACTACCGCGGACAAGAGTAGGGGTGAAGAGACTGACTTGCCTCCATTGTAATAAAAGCACTAAATTCATCTATTTTTTTAACCTTTATTTAACGAGGCAAGTCAGTTAAGAACAAATTCTTATTTTCAATGACTGCCTAGGAACAGTGGGTTAACTGCCTGTTCAGGGGCAGAGCGACAGATTTGTACCTTGTCAGCTCGGGGATTTGAACATGCAACCTTCCGGTTACTAGCCCAACGCTCTAACCACTAGGCTACCCTGCCGCCCCTATCATATTTTTGCAGGCCAAGAAAAATGAGCCTTTTTATGAACTCATTTCATGCAATTCTATGTCATTTCTACATGACTGTAGACGAGCAGAATCTATTTTAATACCGCAACAGAGCATGACAACGAATGTGCACATACTGCAGTTCCAGATACATTTAGATTTCTATACAGGCTAGTGTTAAAAAAAAAGAGGACAGTCTAACCGTGATAAAGTTGTCTATCAAGTGTAAAAATATATCAGAACAGAACCTGTTACGACTGAAGTACCTGATCATCAATGAATTTCAGAAAAATACATTAATTGTTTAACACAGCAGCTGCATATCATCAGGTAGGCCAATATACACTTGTAACTTTTTTTCATATGCAAAACTATCATTTTCTAATTCATTCCATGATACTGTTGTTACAAAATAGATTTGTTTTGGCTGTGATCAGGGCACGGAAATATAAGTATTATATACTAAATTATATACTAAATTTAACAAACTAGGCATGCATAGCTCACCACATGATCCTCAAACCAGAGACTGGCCAAAGGCACTGTAGAATCACTGACTGTATAGCCTAATAAGACATTTTTCATTTAATTATTATTTAATTCAAAGTATTTTTTTAAATGTAGTATTTCATCATAATAAATACATGTATAGGCATGTTGTTGAAACTCCTGCTAGCTTCTTGCATGTCTCAAATGCTTCACAATGGATTTCTTAAATGGCCTTGAAATAATAATAATAATATAGCCTAAATAATACATTTGTTTGTTCCTTCTTAGGCTACCTGGCTGGCTCCTGACTGATTTAGAGTTAATATGTTGTTTAATAGCGTGTTGAAATATTTGAATGTCAATTGAAAGTGACAGAATCACACATTACTTCCCAAGCCAAGTACATGTTTTGTCTCCTCGGCAACAGAAGGTTGTAGCGAAGACTCTGAATGTGATAGAGACAAACCAAAGACAAACCATATGCATCGTAGTCACGTCTTTCCCAGCATTGTTCAGCTTGTTTCTAGCTTGAAGCATTTGGAAAAAAATATATATATTTAACCTTTATTTAACTAGGCAAGTCAGATAAGAACAAATTCTTATTTACAATGACGGCCTACACCGGCCAAACCCGGATGCTGGGCCAATTGTGCGCCGCCCTATGGGACTCCCAGTCACGGCCGGTTGTGATACAGGCTAGATTCAAACCAGGGTATCTGTAGTGTCTTAGACCGCTGTGATACAGCCTGAATGGAACCAGGGTGTTAGACCGCTGTGATACAGCCTGGATGGAACCAGGGTGTTAGACCACTGTGATACAGCCTGAATGGAACCAGGGTGTTAGACCACTGTGATACAGCCTGAATGGAACCAGGGTGTTAGACTGCTGTGATACAGCCTGGATGGAACCAGGGTGTTAGACCCCTGTTATACAGCCTGAATGGAACCAGGGTGTTAGACCCCTGTTATACAGCCTGAATGGAACCAGGGTGTTAGACTACTGTGATACAGCCTGAATGGAACCAGGGTGTTAGACTGCTGTGATACAGCCTGAATGGAACCAGGGTGTTAGACCACTGTGATACAGCCTGGTTGGAACCAGGGTGTTAGACCGCTGTGATACTGCCTGAATGGAACCAGGGTGTTGGACAACTGTGATACAGCCTGAATGGAACCAGGGTGTTAGACTGCTGTGATACAGCCTGAATGGAACCAGGGTGTTAGACTGCTGTGATACAGCCTGGATGGAACCAGGGTGTTAGACTGCTGTGATACAGCCTGAATGGAACCAGGGTGTTAGACCGCTGTGATACAGCCTGGATGGAACCAGGGTGTTAGACCCCTGTTATACAGCCTGAATGGAACCAGGGTGTTAGACCCCTGTTATACAGCCTGAATGGAACCAGGGTGTTAGACTACTGTGATACAGCCTGAATGGAACCAGGGTGTTAGACCGCTGTGATACAGCCTGGATGGAACCAGGGTGTTAGACTGCTGTGATACAGCCTGAATGGAACCAGGGTGTTAGACCCCTGTTATACAGCCTGAATGGAACCAGGGTGTTAGACCACTGTGATACAGCCTGGATGGAACCAGGGTGTTAGACCACTGTGATACAGCCTGAATGGAACCAGGGTGTTAGACTGCTGTGATACAGCCTGGTTGGAACCAGGGTGTTAGACCGCTGTGATACAGCCTGAATGGAACCAGGGTGTTGGACAACTGTGATACAGCCTGAATGGAACCAGGGTGTTAGACTGCTGTGATACAGCCTGAATGGAACCAGGGTGTTAGACTGCTGTGATACAGCCTGGATGGAACCAGGGTGTTAGACCGCTGTGATACAGCCTGAATGGAACCAGGGTGTTAGACTGCTGTGATACAGCCTGAATGGAACCAGGGTGTTAGACTGCTGTGATACAGCCTGAATGGAACCAGGGTGTTAGACCGCTGTGATATGCCTGAATGGAACCAGGGTGTTAGACCGCTGTGATACAGCCTGGATGGAACCAGGGTGTTAGACTGCTGTGATACAGCCTGAATGGAACCAGGGTGTTAGACCCTGTTATACAGCCTGAATGGAACCAGGGTGTTAGACCACTGTGATACAGCCTGGATGGAACCAGGGTGTTAGACCACTGTGATACAGCCTGAATGGAACCAGGGTGTTAGACTGCTGTGATACAGCCTGGTTGGAACCAGGGTGTTAGCCTGATACAGCCTGAATGGAACCAGGGTGTTGGACAACTGTGATACAGCCTGAATGGAACCAGGGTGTTAGACTGCTGTGATACAGCCTGAATGGAACCAGGGTGTTAGACTGCTGTGATACAGCCTGGATGGAACCAGGGTGTTAGACCGCTGTGATACAGCCTGAATGGAACCAGGGTGTTAGACTGCTGTGATACAGCCTGAATGGAACCAGGGTGTTAGACTGCTGTGATACAGCCTGAATGGAACCAGGGTGTTAGACCGCTGTGATACAGCCTGGATGGAACCAGGGTGTTAGACCGCTGTGATACAGCCTGAATGGAACCAGGGTGTTAGACTGCTGTGATACAGCCTGAATGGAACCAGGGTGTTAGACTGCTGTGATACAGCCTGAATGGAACCAGGGTGTTAGACCGCTGTGATACAGCCTGGATGGAACCAGGGTGTTAGACCGCTGTGATACAGCCTGGATGGAACCAGGGTGTTAGACCACTGTGATACAGCCTGAATGGAACCAGGGTGTTGGACAACTGCGCCGCTCTGGAAAATTGTGGACTAAAGCGTTGTTATATAATCAGGTCTCTAAAAAATACCTCTTAGGCTAACAAAGGGGTAGGCCTATGCTTTCAGCCATTTCCTTTAACAACAGCCACAATATCCTCACATACTGTACCCTCACATAACCCCTCAATACCAGATCTGGTTTTAACTGAACACACCAAGCTCTTCATTTAAGTCTGAGATATTTATACGGAGTGCACGGTGACTGACAACATGTATGGATAGTAGCCTAGAAGACCAGAGGGAAGAGTGACCCCTATCTGCCCTCCAACCCCACTTCCAGCAGCATCTGGTCTCCCATCCAGGGACGACCAGGACCAACCCTGCATAGCTTCAGAGGCAAGCCAGTAGTCAGATGTAGTGTGGTATGTTGCTGACAGCGGAAGGTAGCCTAGCTGTCAGAGCAGTGGACCAGTAACCGAAAGGTTGCTGGTTCGAATACTCGAGTCGACATGGTGAAAAATCTGCCAGTGCCCTTGAGCAAGGCACTTATCCCTAATTTGCTTCAGGGTCACCGTGCTACTATGGCTGACCCTGTAAAACAACACATTTCACTGCACCTATCCGGTGTATGTGACAAAATGTGTTTATTTAAAGTAATTTCCCTTTGTCATGTAACGTACCAACAGGATCTGGAGAGGCTGAGGGAGTCAATGAGGACGGTGGAAAAACAGAAGGAACACCTCAATACACAGATGAAGCAGAACAAGACCGTCACCAACCCTGGGAGTTTTAACTTCAAAGCTCAGCAGGTGGGGATGTGGTGTGGTCGTTAAGAACTGAGGACCAATAGTGTGAGGAGCTGTTGTTGATGTATTTGTAGATGTTTACATCATCCAGACATTCTATTCTTCTCCTCAGGTTCCCCTCTCCCAGTCCTTCCGAGGGGATCCTCCCCTCCTCTCCCAGTCCTTCCGAGGGGATCCTTCCCTCTCCCAGTCCTTCCGAGTGGATCCTTCCCTCTCCCAGTCCTTCCGAGGTGATCTTCCCCTCTCCCAGTCCTTCCGAGTGGATCCTTCCCTCTCCCAGTCCTTCCGAGGGGATCCTCCCCTCCTCTCCCAGTCCTTCCGAGGGGACCTGACAGCTGATTGGATGAAGGGAAGAGAGGTGATCCAGATCCCCAAGGTCCTTGTCCCCCCCAGCATCTCTGTAGCCACCAACATGTTCCTGGAGCAGCCCCCGGAGGTGAGCCACATAGGACGTAATAGGACAGTGCATTCAGAAAGTATTCAGACCCCCTGACTTCTTCCACATTTTTTTACATTACAGCCTTATTCTAAAATGGAATACATCGTTTTTTCCCTCATCAATCTACACACATTACCCCATAATGACAAAGCAAAAATAGGTTTTTAGCAAATTTTATAAAAAATTCAACTGAAATATCACATTTACATACACAATATCACATTTAAATACACATTTCCCTGAGTACAAGGTGTTGAGACCCTGTACTCAGTACTTTATTGGTACACCTGTATTTGTGGAGTTTCTCCCATTCTTCTCTGCAGATCCTCTCAAGCTCTGTCAGGTTGGATGGGGAGTGTCGCTACACAGCTATTTTCAGGTCTCTCCAGAGATGTTTAATCGGGTTCAAGTCTGGGCTCTGGCTGGGCCACTCAAGGACATTCAGAGACTTGCCCGAACCCACTCTTGCATTGTTTTGGCTGTGTACTTAGGGTCGTTGTCCTGTTAAAAGGTGAACCTTTGCCCAGTCTGAGGTCCTGAGAGCTCTGGAGCAGGTTTTCATCAAGGATCTCTGTTCAGCTTTCCCTTGATCCTGACTAGTCTCCCAGTACCTGCTGCTGAAAAACATCCCCACAGCATGATGCTGCCACCACCATGCTTCACTGTAGAGTTGGTGCCAGGTTTCCTCCTAAAGTTCAATCTTGGTTTCATCAGACCAGAGAATCTTGTTTCCCATTGTATGAGAATCATTTTGGTGGGCTGTGGGCTGTCATGTGCCTTTTACTCAGGAGTAGCTTCTGTCTGGCCACTCTACCATAAAGGCCTAATTTGTGGAGTGCTGCACATATGGTTTTCCTTCTGGAAGGTTCTCCCATCTCCGCAGAGGAATTCTGGAGCTCTGTCAGAGTGACCATCGGGACCAGGGCTTTTCTCCCCCGATTGCTTAGTTTGGCCCAGCGGCCAGCTCTAGGAAGAGTCTTGGCGGTTCCAAACTTCTTCCATTTAACGATGGAAGCCACTGTGTTCTTGGGGTCCTTCAACAATTCCTTCGACCTCATGGCTTGGTTTTTACTCTGACATGCACCGTCAACTGTGGGACCTTATATAGATAGGTGTGTGCCTTTCTAAATCATGTCCAATCAATTGAATTTACCACATATGGATCCAATCAAGTTGTAGAATCATCTCAAGGATGATCAATGGAACAGGATGCATCTGAGCTCAATTTTCGAGTATCATAGTAAAGGTAGCAAAGGTACTTATGTAAATAAGGTATTTCAGTTTTTTATTTGTTATAAATTTGCACAAATTTCTAAAAACCTGTTTTTGCTTTGTCATGATGGGGTATTGTGTGTAGATTGACAAGGGGAAAAAATGATTGAATCCATTTTAGAATAAGGCTGTAATGTAACAAAATGTGGAAAAGGTTGAGGGGTCTGAATACTTTCCAAATGCACTGTACCGACCATGGTTTTCTAGAAATCCCAGTTAGAGGATTCCTGGAATCAGGAAATAGTACTTTGTCAAGTTACCAGTATTTTTCAACCCTAACCAACTACGTGAATGTGTGCTCACTTTTCAGTTTTTCTATTGTAACGTGCTGTTCAATAGTGTATTGATATTGTGTATTTTGCATGCTGAATTTCCATGGAAATGGACAGTAATGTTCCCATTCGGTGCACTTGGTACAACACTCTTGCCAGTTAGATCTCCATAGCTGTGTGTTGTAACTCATTTTCCAGTAGTTCATTCACAGTTATATTCATAACTTTACGTTATCGTATCTTAGGTGCCCCCTCGCAGGGAGAGCATCAGCCCCGGGCCCCCTAAACCGGAGTTCCCCATCCACCTGATCAGCACAACCAACCAGGTGGTTCACAAACCAGGGGCCGTGCAACAGCAGATACCCACCAAGCTGGCTGTCCTTGGTAACAAGGGCAAGGAGAAGAGCAGTAAGAAGAGGTCCCACCACAAGCGCAATCACAGCGCAGGTAAAAACTCGGCTCAGTAGAGCACGGCACAAGTCAGAACGGAACAGAACACGGCGCAGGTCTGCTCAGGTCATAACAGAACAGAACACGGCTCAGGTCATAACAGAACAGAACACGGCTCAGGTCATAACAGAACAGAACACGTCGCAGGTCAGAACACGTCGCAGGTCAGAACAGAACACGGCAGAACACAGGTCATAACAGAACAGAACACGGCTCAGGTCATAACAGAACAGAACACGGCTCAGGTCATAACAGAACAGAACACGGCTCAGGTCATAACAGAACAGAACACGGCTCAGGTCATAACAGAACAGAACCCGGCTCAGGTCATAACAGAACAGAACCCGAACACTCAGGTCAGAAACCGAGTAGAACACGGCTCAGGTCAGAACCGAGTAGAACACGGCTCAGGTCAGAACCCGGCTCAGGTCAGAACCGAGTAGAACACGGCTCAGGTCAGAACCGAGTAGAACACGGCTCAGGTCAGAACCGAGTAGAACACGGCTCAGGTCAGAACCGAGTAGAACACGGCTCAGGTCAGAACCGAGTAGAACACGGCTCAGGTCAGAACCGAGGTCAGAACACGGCTCAGGTCAGAACAGAACAGAACACGGCTCAGGTCAGAACAGAACATGGCTCAGGTGAGAACAGAACACGGCGCAGGTGAGAACAGAACACGGCGCAGGTCAGAACAGAGTGAGAACACGGCGCAGGTCAGAACAGAACATGGCTCAGTAGAGAACACGGCGCAGGTGAGAACAGAACACGGCGCAGGTCAGAACAGAACACGGCGCAGGTCAGAACAGAACACGGCGCAGGTCAGAACAGAACATGGCACGGCGCAGGTGAGAACAGAACACGGCGCAGGTCAGAACAGAACACGGCGCAGGTGAGAACAGAACACGGCGCAGGTGAGAACAGAACACGGCGCAGGTCAGAGAACAGAACACGGCGGTCAGGAACACGGCTCAGGTCAAGAACAGAACACGGCGCAGGTCAGAACAGAACACGGCGCAGGTCAGAACAGAACACGGCGCAGGTCAGAACAGAACACGGCGCAGGTCAGAACAGAACAGAACACGGCTCAGGTCAAAAGAACAGAAGAACAGAACACGCCGCAGGTCAGAACAGAACAGAACACGCCGCAGGTCAGAACAGAACACGCCGCAGGTCAGAACAGAACACGGCGCAGGTCAGAACAGAACACGGCGCAGGTCAGAACAGAACATGGCTCAGGCGCAGGTCAGAACAGAACACGGCAGGTCAGAACAGAACACAGCGCAGGTCAGAACAGAACACGGCGCAGGTCAGAACAGAACATGGCTCAGTAGAACACGGCGCAGGTCAGAACAGAACACGCCGCAGGTCAGAACAGAACACGGCGCAGAACAGAACAGAACACGGAGCAGGTCAGAACACGGTACAGGTCAGAACAGAACAGAACACGGAGCAGGTCAGAACAGAACAAGGCTCAGTAGAACACGGCGCAAGGTCAGAACTGTACACGGCACTCCTATAATCTCAAATGTTCCGTTTATTAGTCATGTACTGATTCACTTGTTTTGAAGTCCTACTCTTTCCTCTTGACCTCAGCTGTGCTAGGGGAAATCATAACATTTACCCCATATTGATATTTTCTATGATCTGTTAAAGCAGTGGGCGTATATCTCCACCACAGGAGGCTTGTGGTAATGGCTGGAGTGGAATCACTGGAATGGTATCAAACACATGGTTTCTATGCATTTGATGCCATTCCATTTGCTCTGTTCCAGACATTATTATGAGTTGTCCTCCCCTCAGCATCCTCCACTGATCTCCATAGTTCTGATGCAGTGTTGTCTTTCCTCCTGCAGCGTCCATAGAAATGTCTCAGTTGGTGCCGATCAGAGTGACAGGAAATCAGAGTCTGAGAGGGAAGAAGACTGTGAGCCCACAGAGAAACTACCAATCAGGTAAGAGCCCTCACTGATACTACCAATCAGGTAAAACCCCTCACTGATGCTACCAATTAGGTAAGAGCCCTCACAGAAACTACATCAGGTAAAACCCCTCACTGATGCTACCAATCAGGTAAGAGCCCTCACTGGACCTACCAATCATCTAAGACGAGAACCTTGGGAGTTCCAGATACATATTGTCGATTTTTACTGTTTTAACATCTCAGGAACTAAATTAACACACACAATAATTAAGTTAACCGTACTCTGTTATGCCTCTTCAGATGATTTCTTCAGTCCTCCAGAGCCCCTGTCCAGCGCTAAGCCCTCCCAGACCCTGTCGTCCAGCAGCAGCATGAGGACCAATAACCAGAGCCACATCCCTCCACCCAAACCTCCACCTCCCCCTCCACCCTTCCCCAAAGACATAGCAAGCAAACCAACCAAGGAACACGTTATCTACCTGTAAGGACACAGGGCGACACCAAAACCCTATAAGCCAGGGCTCTGAAATGGCGGCCCATGTGCTAAAACCGGCCCACGAGTGATTTATATTTGGCCCGCCAAAGCTCTGTCCACAGTAAAGATGTGATTATATATATATTTTTTACTGATTGGGCTTTCTAATTGCTGGTACTTATTGAGTTCCTGTTGAATTTCCACATTTCCAAAATTAATTTCTATTGTTTGGATGAGTGCTTGTCTCTAAACTCTCTCTGCACTCAAGTCTTTATGTTTTTAAGCCTTTTTAAAGATGATTTAAATTCATGTTAGGAAGCTGGTTATTACTTTGAATTGTTTACAGGTCTGAGGTGCCAAGCACGTTACCTCAGAGCGCATTAGAATCTCTTTTAAATCTGAATTGACCTGTTCCTCGTTTTGTATTTCTTCATGTCATAGAATGTATGGAAGTAAATGTTCATTTAGCTGTGAGGTGTAAAACTGACCAGTTTACCAGACGCAGATTAAGTTTAGTCCAGGACTAAAAAAAGATTCTCAATTGAGATTCTCCCAGTTTTTTTTTATTTATTTTTTTAGTCCAAGACTAGGCTTAATCTGTGTCTGGGAAATGGGCCCTTATGGTATGGGAATTATGGTGTATTTTAACACTGTGAATAATAATGACTACTGTACTAAATTATGCCAATTCTACTGTGGTTTATGCCATTTTGTGATTTTTGTTATGAAGTTTACAGGAGAGGGTTTCATGACATTTTGTCAGACAGCTTCTCCACACCCATATCAACATGGATTGTTGGCAGTCAAGTTTTAGTTTAGTTTTACGACAGGAAAGTTTGTGCGTGAGAGTGAAATGTTAGAACTATCTTATGTGTGTACTTTGAACAAGAGGCAAAACGTTTTGCCAGATGGTTTTCTTCATTGTGTAACTGTCAAAAGGTTATGTTCTGGGAACCAAGGAACTTTTTGAACAACGTTCTATCGGGGAAGATGTTTGGAAGGATTTGTGAAGTATGTTGCTCATGGTTACACAGTTTCCAGTGAACACAGTCTGGGAATAGAATTAGAACACATATGACGAAACATTTGTTTTTACTGCTCTAATTACGTCGGTTATTATCTTCAAAATGGAATCTCCCTATAACACATGTTCTATTGTTTCTACTATGTTGTTACTTATAACCTGTGTGGTTCCAGCCCTGAATGCTGATTGGCTGATATCGCCGTGGTATATCACACTGTGTGCCACGGGTATGACAAAACATTTGTTTTTACTGCTCTAATTAAGTTGCTAACCAGTTTATAATAGCAATAAGGCACCTCTGGGGTTTGTGGTATATGGCCAATATACCACGGCTAAGGGCTGTGTCCAGGCACTCCGTGTTGCGTCGTTCGTAAGAACAGCCCTTAGCCGTGGTATATTGGCCATATACCACACCTCCTCTGGCCTTATTGCTTAAATATATATATTTATATATATATATATGGTCTGGACATTCTGCTGTGATGTTGATGTCCTGGTGAACTGTTGTGGTTCCCATCCACAGCCGATGGAAGGAATAAAAATAATTATGATGCCTGTAATCAGCCTTGCCTGTTTGTTTCTAGAAGGAGGGCTCAGTCAAGTCAGGCCGGGATTCAATCCAATAGTTTCCTTTCAAATCTGCATTGGCGTAATCGGATTGAATCCCCGGCCTCAATGTCACCTCCGAATGACTCACTTCCTCCCATCCCATGTCCAGTCTGAAATAGCAGTGAACCAGAGCAAGGACAAAGCAGTTCTGTCTTCCCCCACCAGAATAGAACAGTGGCCTGTAATAGTTAGTCGTGTATGTTTTGCCTCCAGTTCAGCCCCTCAATGGGTGAATCTCAATTGTATTTCCTTGATTCCTTTCATCCTCTCGCTTCAAAACACTTGGATGGGAGGGGGACAAAATGGCGCCGTAGAGAGAACAAGGTGTTTCAGCGAGCTCTCGTGGCATTCGTAAATTTATATTCTTACATTAATCTCCTAGCTTGAAAAAGTGGTAGAATTGGCTAAATAAGTTACCATATAATGAGTCTTGACAACTATTTCGCAAAAATATCCGACAACATGCCCAATAGAACTACTAAGAAGTCGACCAAAACCACCACCCCTGTGGATGTGCATGAGGAGCTAGCTAACGTTAGCGAAGCTAACACCATTGCGGATCCAGGCACAATGGACCTGATGATTCAAAAGATGACTGATAACATTACTAAAGTGATCGATGCTAAGATAAGAACGGTCTTGGAAGCAATAGCAGGCCATTCAGCTGAAATACAGAGCGTTGTGAAACGTGTTGTTGAGGCGGAAGGGAGAATTGCTGCAGTGGAAACTTCAACTACATCTATGGACGCTAAGATAAAAGCACTTGAGAAACAGGTGCGCGAAATGGCGGAGCACATTGACGACTTGGATAATCGAGGACGCAGATGCAATATTCGTGTTGTGGGACTCCCGGAAAATTCTGAAGGGACACGTTCAGTAAAATTCTTTGAGGAATGGATCCCTGGCTACCTACAAATGGACACTAAGGCTGGTCGTGTGAAGCTGGACAGAGCTCATCGCTCTCAAGCACCGATACCCGGTCCCAATCAGCGCCCACGGCCGGTGGTTATAAAGTTCCACAACTTCACCGACAAGCAGCGCGTCATGGATGCGGCTAGAAACATCGGCTCTGATGGTAGTCAACATAAAGGTCCAAAGGTCTCATTCTTCAATGATTATTCCACAGCGGTTGTACGAAGACGCAAGCGTTTGATGAGGCGAAGGCTCGACTCAGGAGAATGAAGATGGACTACGCACTGTTGTACCCGGCCACATTGAAGATTATGGTCAACGGATCACCTAAAAGCTCTACACACCTGAAGAGGCTGCTGCGTTTATTGACTCTCTCGGGTAAATAACTTTAAGCTGCACCTCCACAGCATTGAATAACTTTGTTTATTTTTGGTTGAATCTGATCATGAAACAGTGGTGTGAGTCCTCACGTACTCCGGCTCAGTAATATTCGTATCTTTATTATTTTTCTTGCTAAAGTAATAGCCGCTATAGCTCAGGCTGAGATATGTGTGAATCCATATTGGTGCCCAGGCTTGGTTTTAGGTGGAAGAGCCTCAATGTTCTTCTATTGATTTTCTTTTCCATATATATAAAGGATGAGGCTATTGAGCGGCAATGCGGACTTAAGAGTCTACATTGGAGAGTTGAAATCCCCTGCATGTTAGCTAGTGGGAAAACCCCCTTTTGGATCTTTACATGTTTAATTTTTGGGTTTAGTATAGTTCGAGTTCAGGGTTCATATTTTTTATTTATGCTCAGTGAGATAGAGGAGAGTTCAACACATGGAAAAAGGTACCACCCCACTTTTACAGTAGGATCCATTCTGGATATTGAATGGTCAAGATACAATGGCAGATAACAGACTGTGTGTATGTACGTGGAACATTAGAGGGAGCCATAACCCCATTAAAAGGAAGAAAGTACTGTCTTTTTTGAAAAAAGAAAATATTGATATTGCCCTGTTGCAAGAAACTCATTTGGATGATAAGGAGCACCTGAAATTACAACAAGGAGGGTTTGGTCAAGTGTTTTTCTCATCATTTACATCCAGAAGTAGAGGTGTAGCAATTCTGGTGAAAAAGAACTTACCACTTAAGGTCTTGAATTGTGTGAAAGATAAATTTGGTCGCTTTGTTATAATTAATGGTACTTTACAAGGGCAGAACATTTCCATAATGAATATTTACTTCCCCCCTGCTCACCCCCCTGATTTCCTCACTAAGGCATTTCTAGACTTTTCAGAATTAAACTCAGACACTGCAGTGGTTGGAGGAGATTTTAACTGCTTGTTGAACCCCCTTATTGATAGGTTTCCCAGTGGTATAGCTTCACTCTCTCCTCAAGCTAAGTCACTTAAAGTTATTTGTGATGATCTGGGGTATGCGGATGTCTGGAGAGCTTTTCATCCCTCCAACAGAGAGTTCACTTTTTTCTCTGCACCTCATGGATGTCAGACTAGAATAGATTATTTTTTTATGCCCAAGATGTCTTTGCAGTCTGTTTTATCTGCTAGGATAGGAAGCATAGTCATATCTGATCATGCTGAGGTGATCCTGGACATAAAACTCAACGGGGCACTCAATCGGTCAAGACATTGGAGGTTGAACACAACCATTCTTAAAGACCATACATTCACATCATATTTTATAACAGAGTTTAAAGCATTTTTCTCTATTCTCAATCAACAGATAACCCCTCGCTCCTTTGGGAGACCTGTAAAGCGTATGCCAGGGGTCTGATTATGTCATACACAGCTACTAAGAGACGGAAAAAGCGGGAAAAGCAAAAAATGTTAGAGGGTGAATTAGGAACTAAAGAGAAGGACTACATTAAAACGCCCACTCCTGCCCTATTAAAGGAAATATCAGTCATTAGATCAACGTTAGACTCTCTCCTAACACAGGACGCTGAAAAGAAAATGAGATTTGTCAGGCAAAAGCTATATGAACATGGCGATAAGCCAGGAAAGTACTTGGCATACCTATCTAAAAAGAGGGCTGACTCTCAGTCAATTGCTACTATTACTGATTCTGATGGTAATCATTTATATGAAAATAAATTGATAAGTGACTCATTTAAGAAATTTTATACAAACCTTTACGCCTCAGAACTGCCAAAGGATGCACCCAAATTAATGGAGAACTTCTTTTGTAAGATTGTGCTCCCTACTATCTCCGAAGAGCAGAGGTCCCTCCTTAATGCCCCTATTACCAAGGAAGAGATAATGTTCGCAATTAAGAATCTGCAAAATGGTAAGGCCCCAGGACCAGACGGGTTTTGTAGTGAGTTCTATAAAGAGTTCCATGGCCTGATCCTTGAGCCATTGCGTGATATGTTTAACCACTCATTTTCAAATGACCAACTCCCTCAAACGCTGAGAGAAGCCAACATTTCACTTATTCTCAAAAAGGGAAAATGTCCAGAGTCTTGTTCCTCGTACAGGCCAATTTCCCTTCTGAATGTGGATAGAAAATTGCTTTCTAAAATTCTAGCCACAAGATTAGAGGACTCACTGCCACTAATTGTGAAAGGAGACCAAACTGGCTTCATTAGGGGCCGTAAGTCATGCAACAACGTCAGGCGGCTTCTTAATGTAATTCAAGCCTACCAACAAAGTGCTGTGGATGGTCTTGTGCTCTCCCTAGATGCTGAGAAAGCATTTGATCGTGTGGAGTGGTCTTACCTATTATTTGCTCTAAATAAATTTGGTCTGGGGGACAACTTTATAAAATGGGTGAAAGTTTTATATGATGATCCTCAGGCAGCTGTCCTTACTAATGGGCTACGGTCAAATAGCTTCTCTATACACAGAGGTACCAGACAGGGCTGTCCTTTATCCCCCCTCCTCTTTGCACTCGTTATGGAACCACTAGCTGAGGCCATCAGGGTAACGCCTGCTATACAGGGGCTGCTCATTGGTGATGTTCACCATAAAATAAGCTTGTATGCTGATGATGTCCTGATATTCATCTCTAGTCCCGAGACTTCAATTACATCTCTTATTAATATTATTGAATTATTCAGCGAATTCTCAGGCTACAAGATTAACCTTACTAAGTCAGAGGCTATGCCACTTGGTAGCCTACACTCTGTACCTAATACTTCTCCCCCCTTCCCTTTTAAATGGTCTCCCTCAGGTTTCATGTATCTGGGTATATTTGTAACTCCTAAATTCCAGCTAATGTACAAAGCCAATTTTGTTCCCTTGTTTGATACAATAAGACAGGATCTGGATCGCTGGAACTCTCTCCCGATTTCTTGGTTGGGTAGAATATCCCTCTTGAAAATGAGCATTTTACCTAGACTACTTTACCCAATCCAAATGATCCCAGTATTACTCTCCAATAAGGTAATAAAGGATGTAAATGGATGGCTAAGTTCCTTTATATGGAGTAAACGCAAACCAAGACTTAAGATGGCAATATTGCAGCTGCCAAGTTCTATGGGCGGCTTGGACCTGCCCAATATCAGGTTCTATCAATGGTGTGCCCACCTTTGTTATATTTCTGACTGGATCACAAATGATGACTCCTCTATTTGGTTAGACATTGAGACTTCTCTTTCAAAATACCCCTTACAAGATCTTTTATTTTTCAGAAGTTTCAAGTCTGTAGAAGACCATTGCAATAATCCCGTTACACTTAACACACTCAAAGTATGGAGGTCAGTTCAACGCTTCCTGGGAAGGTCCAAACTAACCTCTGCTCTTACCCCAATTCTTATCAACCCAGATTTCAGTCCAGGATTGCTGGATGCTGGCTTTAACTTATGGCTTAATAAGGGCATACGCAGGCTAAATGACTTATTTGCTGATAAGATTTTGTTGTCATTTGAGCAGATGGTCGAGAAATATCGACTCCCAAAGCAGGACTTTTTCCGCTTCCTACAAGTAAGACATTATATTCTGAAGAGCACCACCTTAATTGGTAACCCTGATGTGTCTGTCATTGAAAGAATGCTTTTTTCCCACAAAGGAAAATGTCTAAGTCTGTTTTATGATACTTTAAGGTCCTTTTCTGCTGTCAACACATGGAGGGTGAAACAAGTGTGGGAGAAAGAATTGTCTGTTACTATTGACGAAGAGATGTGGGAGGACATTTGGAGATATGCAAAAACAATATCTATATGTAACCGTACTAGAGCAATCCAATTAAGAATAATACACAGATTGCATATATCCCCAAATCGCAGACATGCTTTTAGCCCCACTTCCTCTTCCCCTCAGTGTCTTAAATGCAAAACTGATACAGGCACCCTAACACATTGTTTATGGTCATGTACCAAAATACAAAGATACTGGTCTGGTGTTCTGCAAGAAATTGAAAAGATCCTAGGGGTTGATCTAGAATTGGACCCAGTTTCTTTACTGTTAGGTCTCCCTAGTAGGCATGTTACTTCTGTCGGTAAAAGGAGGCTTTACAACATCCTTACCTTCGCAGCGAGGAAAAACATCCTTTTACAGTGGATTAGTGATAAGGTTCCTTCTATTAAAGATTGGCATAAGATATCAAATCAAATCAAATCAAATTTTATTTGTCACATACACATGGTTAGCAGATGTTAATGCGAGTGTAGCAAAATGCTTGTGCTTCTAGTTCCGACAATGCAGTAATAACGAGCAAGTAATCTAACTAACAATTCCAAAAAAAACTACTGTCATACACAGTGTAAGGGGATAAAGAATATGTACATAAGGATATATGAATGAGTGATGGTACAGAGCAGCATAGGCAAGATACAGTAGATGATATCGAGTACAGTATATACATATGAGATAAGTATGTAAACCAAGTGGCATAGTTAAAGTGGCTAGTGATACATGTATTACATAAGGATGCAGTCGATGATATAGAGTACAGTATCAACGTATGCATATGAGATGAACAATGTAGGGTAAGTAACATTATATAAGGTAGCATTGTTTAAAGTGGCTAGTGATGTATTTACATCATTTCCCATCAATTCCCATGATTAAAGTGGCTGGAGTAGAGTCAGTGTCATTGACAGTGTGTTGGCAGTAGCCACTCAATGTTAGTGGTGGCTGTTTAACAGTCTGATGGCCTTGAGATAGAAGCTGTTTTTCAGTCTCTCGGTCCCAGCTTTGATGCACCTGTACTGACCTCGCCTTCTGGATGGCAGCGGGGTGAACAGGCAGTGGCTCGGGTGGTTGATGTCCTTGATGATCTTTATGGCCTTCCTGTAGCATCGGGTGGTGTAGGTGTCCTGGAGGGCAGGTAGTTTGCCCCGGTGATGCGTTGTGCAGACCTCACTACCCTCTGGAGAGCCTTACGGTTGAGGGCGGTGCAGTTGCCATACCAGGCGGTGATACAGCCCGCCAGGATGCTCTCGATTGTGCATCTGTAGAAGTTTGTGAGTGCTTTTGGTGACAAGCCGAATTTCTTCAGCCTCCTGAGGTTGAAGAGGCGCTGCTGCGCCTTCCTCACGATGCTGTCTGTGTGAGTGGACCAATTCAGTTTGTCTGTGATGTGTATGCCGAGGAACTTAAAACTTGCTACCCTCTCCACTACTGTTCCATCGATGTGGATGGGGGGTGTTCCCTCTGCTGTTTCCTGAAGTCCACAATCATCTCCTTAGTTTTGTTGACGTTGAGTGTGAGGTTATTTTCCTGACACCACACTCCGAGGGCCCTCACCTCCTCCAAAATTGCTGTAGGCCGTCTCGTCGTTGTTGGTAATCAAGCCTACCACTGTTGTGTCGTCCGCAAACTTGATGATTGAGTTGGAGGCGTGCATGGCCACGCAGTTCGTGGGTGAACAGGGAGTACAGGAGAGGGCTCAGAACGCACCCTTGTGGGGCCCCAGTGTTGAGGATCAGCGGGGAGGAGATGTTGTGCCTACCCTCACCACCTGGGGGCGGCCCGTCAGGAAGTCCAGTACCCAGTTGCACAGGGCGGGGTCTCTCGGCCTTGATGACAGAAACTTGGAGGGTACTATGGTGTTGAATGCCGAGCTGTAGTCGATGAACAGCATTCTCAATAGGTATTCCTCTTGTCCAGATGGGTTAGGGCAGTGTGCAGTGTGGTTGAGATTGCATCGTCTGTGGACCTATTTGGGCGGTAAGCAAATTGGAGTGGGTCAAGGGTGTCAGGTAGGGTGGAGGTGATATGGTCCTTGACTAGTCTCTCAAAGCACTTCATGATGACGGATGTGAGTGCTAACGGGGCGGTAGTCGTTTAGCTCAGTTACCTTAGCTTTCTTGGGAACAGGAACAATGGTGGCCCTCTTGAAGCATGTGGGAACAGCAGACTGGTATAGGGATTGATTGAATATGTCCGTAAACACACCGGCCAGCTGGGCTGCGCATGCTCTGAGGGCGCGGCTGGGGATGCCGTCTGGGCCTGCAGCCTTGCGAGGGTTAACACGTTTAAATGTCTTACTCACTTCGGCTGCAGTGAAGGAGAGACCGCATGTTTCCGTTGCAGGCCGTGTCAGTGGCACTGTATTGTCCTCAAAGCGGGCAAAAAGTGATTTAGTCTGCCTGGGAGCAAGACATCCTGGTCCGTGACTGGGCTGGGTTTCTTCCTGTAGTCCGTGATTGACTGTAGACCCTGCCACATACCTCTTGTGTCTGAGCCGTTGAATTGAGATTCTACTTTGTCTCTGTACTGGCGCTTAGCTTGTTTGATAGCCTTGCGGAGGGAATAGCTGCACTGTTTGTATTCAGTCATGTTACCAGACACCTTGCCCTGATTAAAAGCAGTGGTTCGTGCCTTCAGTTTCACACGAATGCTGCCATCAATCCACGGTTTCTGGTTAGGGAATGTTCTAATCGTTGCTATGGGAACGACATCTTCAACGCACGTTCTAATGAACTCGCACACCGAATCAGCGTATTCGTCAATATTGTTATCTGACGCAATACGAAACATCTCCCAGTCCACGTGATGGAAGCAGTCTTGGAGTGTGGAGTCAGCTTGGTCGGACCAGCGTTGGACAGACCTCAGCGTGGGAGCTTCTTGTTTTAGTTTCTGTCTGTAGGCAGGGATCAACAAAATGGAGTCGTGGTCAGCTTTTCCGAAAGGGGGCGGGGCAGGGCCTTATATGCGTCGCGGAAGTTAGAGTAACAATGATCCAGGGTCTTTCCACCCCTGGTTGCGCAATCGAGATGCTGATAAAATTTAGGGAGTCTTGTTTTCAGATTAGCCTTGTTAAAATCCCCAGCTACAATGAATGCAGCCTCCGGATAAATCGTTTCCAGTTTGCAGAGAGTTAAATAAAGTTCGTTCAGAGCCATCGATGTGTCTGCTTGGGGGGATATATACGGCTGTGATTATAATCGAAGAGAATTCTCTTGGTAGATAATGCGGTCTACATTTGATTGTGAGGAATTCTAAATCAGGTGAACAGAAGGATTTGAGTTCCTGTATGTTTCTTTCATCACACCATGTCACGTTGGCCATAAGACATACGCCCCCCCCGTCTTCTTACCAGAAAGATGTTTGTTTCTGTCGGCGCGATGCGTGGAGAAACCCGCTGGCTGCACCGCTTCGGATTGCGTCTCTCCAGTTAGCCATGTTTCCGTGAAGCAGAGAACGTTACAGTCTCTGATGTCCCTCTGGAATGCTACCCTTGCTCGGATTTCATCAACCTTGTTGTCAAGAGACTGGACATTGGCAAGAAGAATGCTAGGGAGTGGTGCACGATGTGCCCGTCTCCGGAGTCTGACCAGAAGACCGCTTCGTTTCCCTCTTTTTCTGAGTCGTTTTTTTTTTGGTCGCTGCATGGGATCCACTCGGTTACACTGGTTGTAAGGCAGAACACAGGATCCGCATCGCGAAAAACATATTCTTGGTCGTACTGATGGTGAGTTGACGCTGATCTTATATTCAGTAGTTCTTCTCGGCTGTATGTAATGAAACCTAAGATGACCTGGGGTACTAATGTAAGAAATAACACGTAAAAAAACAAAAAACTGCATAGTTTCCTAGGAACGCGAAGCGAGGCGGCCATCTCTGTCGGCGCCGGAAGTCTCGGAGTGAATCCGATTACAAGGACGGGGAGGTGGCTGATCCTAGATCAGCCCCAAATATCAACTGGTGTAGCTCTACTCACAGCTCCAGGATGATACTATTTGAATGGGTGCCTCTGGAATATCTGACATGTACATTGCATTCTAAAACAGACCAGTTCTACAAAGTATGGGAACCTTATCTAAATTACCTAGAACCTGAGGTATCAGCTATTATGCTGCAAGGATTCTCTTAGAATGGCGGGGATCTATGTATTTCAGAACTACACTGTACGTTCCATGTGTGGAACCTAACCTCTTGGTTTAAACTGAGCTTTTTTGTTTAATTTCTGTTTGTAAGTTTGTTTAAAATGTATGTATTGAGAGACGCAATGATGGTGATGGGGCGAGAGAAGCACCAAGCGGGAAGAGGAAAATGGTGTACGTATGTATGGGTGTGTATATGTGTGTGCGTGCGTGTATGTATGCGTATGTGTGTGTATATGCATGGGTATATGTATGTGTGTGTATGTATGTATGTATGTGTATATATATGCACGTAGATATGTGTAAGTGGGTGCTGTTTATCTTGTTTTTGTTCTGTGTGCTTTGTCTCTGTTGTTGTATCTCTTAATATGGGTGAAAATTGTGAAATTCCAATAAAAATACTGTTACAAAAACACTTGGATGAGGTCAGAGGTCAAAACCCCTCTGACCGGCAACCTCAGAATTATAGTCACCATTCTTCTTCTGTTGCTAATATAAAACATTCAGTTGGTGGTATATGACCTGCCAGTAGCAAGAGTTCTGAATGGAGAGTCTGTCTGACTGGGAGAGTCACTCCGGGAGCCGGTGGAGATTTGATGCCCTGTCACTACCTGGTTGCTTGGTCCTGGTTGCTTGGTCCTGGTTGCCTGGTCCTGGTTGCCTGGTCCTGGTTGCCTGGTCCTGGTTGCCTGGTCCTGGTTGCCTGGTCCTGGTTGCCTGGTCCTGGTTGCCTGGTCCTGGTTGCCTGGTCCTGGTTGCCTGGTCCTGGTTGCCTGGTCCTGGTTGCCTGGTCCTGGTTGCCTGGTCCTGCCCGTTAGCGCTGAGGAAGTCTCCTCTGGCTCCCAGAGTGACTCTCCCAGTCAGACAGAATCTCCATTCAGAACTGATGATTCACACAGCACTGCAGCGCCTCCCTTGGCTCTCATCTCATCAGCAAGGCAGGCACACATTGTGGAGAGAAGGCTAGAGAGTCTGACTGCTGTGAGAGTGTAATTTGAGACGGGGCCAGAATGAAAAGGGTCATTCATATTCAGTTGCAGTACAACTCTTGCTACTGCCAGGTCATATACCACCAACTGAACGTTTTATATTAGCAACAGAAGAAGAATGGTGACTATATTTCTGAGGTTGGCAATGATGAAGCCATGTTGAGGATGAAATGCATTGTTTATTTATTTTGGCGTATTCCTCCTCAGATGTTTAAAAACCACCTGGTGACGTCATCAAATAACCCTGTTGAATATCTCATCTCATTGGCTGCAAAATAGTGTGCAGATGAATCTGACAAGGCACTCTCCCTGACCAACCAGCTTCTTCCGTCAAGACTCTTGACTTCTTATCTCTAACCCCTATCCTTTGACCTCTAGCAGACTGTTAAAATAGTGGTGTTCCTCTGCTAATATGTTGGTGACACATGCCAGATCTTAGGTATAGGTATTTTATGCATCAGCTAACCGCATGTTATAGCAATCTGGTGCCCGACGGCACAGTCGATGACGTGGCACGTAACCATTGGTTGATGCAGGGGAACACCACCTATATTTCCAGTACTGACCAGGTCCTTCCTGTGTTTATGGACTCGTGGCTGTGATGAAATGAACGGGAACAACAACAAAAAACTAAAATCTACTTTGTTTAGCTACGGAATATACAGTGTGGTCAGGAATTATTGGCACCCTTGATAAAGATTAGCAAAAAAGACCGTATAAAATAAATAATGCAAATACTGAGCTATGTTGTATGCTCAAACTATCCTGCACAAAAATATAAATGCAACATGCAACAATTTCAAAGATTTTACTGAGTTACAGTTCATATAAAGAAATCAGTCAAATTAAATGAATACCTTTGTCCCTAATCTATGGATTTCACCTGACTGGGTGGGGGTGCAGCCATGGGTGGGCCTGGGCGCAGCCATGGGTGGGCCTGGGCACACCCAATGGGGGGCCAGGCCCAGCCAATCAGAATGGCCCGCAAAAGGGCTTTATTACAGACAGAAATACTCCTCAGTTTCATCAGCTGTCCGGGTTGCTGGTCTTAGACGATCCCGCAGGTGAAGAAGCCGGATGTGGAGGTCCTGGGCTGGCGTGGTTACACGTGGTCTGTGGTTGTGTGGCCGGTTAGACGTAATGCAAAATTCTCTACAAATGACGTTGGAGGCGGCTTATGGTAGAGAAATGACCATTCAATTCTCTGGCAACAGCTCTGGCGGACAGTCCTGCAGTCAGCATGCCAATTGCACGCTCCCTCAAAACTTTATCTGTGGCATTGCGTTGTATGTCAGAACTGCACATTTTTCATGATTACTGATCAATTTCTTCATACATTTATAATTAGTAGGTTTTATGTTTTCACAAATATTTTTTATTTTGTACGTATGTATTGTATATCGTGTTGTGGTGTTCATATAAGCCTACATCTGCACACTGTTTTTTATTTCATTCGTTTTTTTGTATTTATCTCTTGTTTTCTTTGGCGCAAATTATTATTTTTAACTGGCCTTTTATTGTCCCCAGCACAAGGTGCACCCCTGTAATGATCATGCTGTTTAATCAACATATTGATATGCCACACCTGTCGGGTGGATGGATTATCTTGGCAAAGGAAAAATGCTCACTAACAGGGATGTAAACTAATTTTGTGCACAACTTTTTTTGAGAAATAAGCATTTTGTGTGTATGAAATATTTCTGGTTTCTTTTATTTCAACTAATGAAACACGGGACCAACACTTTAAATATTGCGTTTTTATATATTTTTTTGTTTAGTATAGGTGCCGGTACTGTTTATATTTAGGTGCTGGAAATCAACAATACTTTTAACCTAATTTTCTATCAGAGGTTAAGGAACTGTTTTTATTGAGGTGCAGGAACTGTTTATATTGAGGTGCAGGAACTGAAACAGTAGAAACATCTGAGGTGCCGGTATTCAGAGAGCTCCTGCCCAAGTCAAGCACGGGTTGAGTCCCTGGTTCAAAAGTAGTGCACTATAAAGGAAACAGGGTGCCATTTGGGATCAACAAATATTTAGCAAATGTATTAAGTTAAAAAAAAAAAAAAAAAAAGTTACTGGAGAATTGAGACAATTGATTATAAGCTCAGCAAAAAAAAAAAGAAACGTCCCTTTTTCAGGACCCTGTCTTTCAAAGATAATTCATAAAACATCCAAATAACTTCAAATCTTCATTGTAAAGGGTTTAAACACTGTCTCCCATGCTTGTTCAATGAACCGTAAACAATTAATGAACATGCACCTGTGGACCGGTTAAGACACTAACAGGTTACAGACGGTAGGCAATTAAGGTCACAGTTATGAAAACTTAGGACACTAAAGAGGCCTTTCTACTGACTCTGAAAAACACCAAAAGAAAGATGCCCAGGGTCCCTGCTCATCTGCGTGAACCTGCCTTAGGCATGCTGCAAGGAGGCATGAGGACTGCAGATGTGGCCAGGGAAATAAATTGCAATGTCTGTACTGTGAGACGCCTAAGACAGCGCTACAAGGAGACAGGACGGACAACTGATCGTTCTCGCAGTGGCAGACCACGTGTAACAACATCTGCACAGGATCGGTACCTCCGAACATCACACCTGCGGGACAGGTACAGAATGGCAACAACTGCCCTAGTTACCCCAGGAACGCACAATCCCTCCATCAGTGCTCAGACTGTCCGCAATAGGCTGAGAGAGGCTGGACTGAGGGCTTGTAGGCCTGTTGTAAGGCAGGTCCTCACCAGACATCACCGGCAACAACGTTGCTTATGGGCACAAACCCACCGTCGCTGGACCAGACAGGACTGGCAAAAAGTGCTCTTCACTGACGAGTCGCGGTTTTGTCTCACCAGGGGTGATGGTCAGATTCGCGTTTATCGTCGAAGAAATGAGTGTTACACCGAGGCCTGTACTCTGGAGCGGGATCGATTTGGAGGTGGAGGGTCCGTCATGGTCTGGGGTGGTGTGTCAGAGCAACATCAGACTGAGCTCGTTGTCATTGCAGGCAATCTCAACGCTGTGCGTTACAGGGAAGACATCCTCCTCCCTCATGTGGTACCCTTCCTGCAGGCTCATCCTGATATGACCTTCCAGCATGACAATACCACCAGCCATACTGCTCGTTCTGTGCATGATTTCCTGCAAGACAGGAATGTCAGTGTTCTGCCATGGCCAGCATCTCAATCCCATTGAGCACGTTTGGGAACTGTTGGATCGGAGGGTGAGGGCTAGGGCCATTCCCCCCAGACATGTCCGGGAACATGCAGGTGCCTTGGTGGAAAAGTGGGGTAACATTTCACAGCAAGAACTGGCAAATCTGGTGCAGTCCATGAGGAGATGCACTGCAGTACTTAATGCAGCTGGTGGCCACACCAGATACTGACTGTTACTTTTGATTTTGACCCCCCCCCCTTGTTCAGGGACACATTATTCAATTTCTATTAATCACATGTCTGTGGAAGTTGTTCAGTTTATGTCTCAGTTGTTGAATCTTGTTTATGTTCATACAAATATTTACACATGTTAAGTTTGCTGAAAATAAACACAGTTGACAGTGAGGACGTTTTTTTTTGTTGCTGAGTTTATTATCATGAGACAACCTCCCCCCTCCCCCCAAACAACATAAAGTATCACTTATCAGTTTAAGAAACATAATAAACTAACACATGAATACAGAACTCTGTCTTCATAAAGCACTATGCACAGAGACATTCCAATTGTAACCATGGACACCAGTAAGGCCAAAACCCATTAAGACAATATGAATTATATAACCAAAATTGGTCGCTCTACATTAGGTCTCCTTATAACCCATGTGTTCACATGGTAGCTACATACCAGTAAGTAGTTAGTGTAATTAGTTACAACTTTAAAAACTGGTAAACACGTTTAAGTACTATTTGAACCTAGCTGCCTACAATGTAATTACACCTATATACTACTGTATGTATCTACCACATAAATACATGGGTTTTTACACCTAATGGAAAATGGGACCACAAAATCTACTAGAGAAACGGTGTGGACAACATTAACTGTTGCACCCTTAGTATTATATAAAGACAGTGTGTAAGCTACTATATAAACCACACACTATTGTTGACAGCCTGGTTTAAACCAAACCCATAGCATGCAAAAACAATAAAAAGGTCAAAAGTTCAGATTTAAACCAAATCAAAAAAACTATTGGAGAAGGTTTCCCGGGCACGGATGAAGCCTTATCCAGGATTTATAACCATTTACAAGGAGATTCTCCATTAAGCTTGTTTTTTAACTGCCCCTTGACCCCCTGCCCCTTGACCCCCTGCCCCTTGACCCCCTAAATCGATAATCATTCTATCCCGTTTAGGTCGTTGAGAATCCATGATAGCACCACATGATATAGGGTATGTAGTACGGGTATGTAGTACGGTAGATACTTCATCTGTCATAAACAGAGAGACAAGCCGTAGTGTGGTTCTTCTTCTTCAAGGTACTTAATAAAGGAAATTGGGAAAAATTGGGAACAAGCTAACCGACAGAGCTTCTGATGGTAGGACTGCAACACATTGACCTTCTAGTTGTGGAGATTGTTGACTGATATTTTGCATAGGACTGGTGGGATAAATGGTGAACTGGAGGACAAGAGAGTTTGGAGACAAAAACGTCTATTTTATGTGACAGGATGATAAAACTCATGAGAGGGGTGTTAAGTCAGCATAGGTCGCAGTCGGGGCTGTGTATGTTGTGCTCTTTGACCTGGGGCTACAGTGCATCATCCAGGACTCTCAGCCAGTGCTGATCCCTGCTGACCCCAAGGTGTTTCACAGGTTGAAGAACTGCCACTGTAGGTTGAGTGCCCTCCCTCTCTCCCGTCAGTCCTTTTCTTACCCTTTTTCACACCAAGTGCACTGAAATGTTTATCATTTGTTTAAGAACTTATAGTGTTCCATTGAGATCCTATGTGTCAAAAATAAAATGAAATGAATAAGAAATTGGCATCCTAGAAGTCCTTTACTCTGATTTGCTGGCCTCTTTCTCTGGAAGGGGAGTGTCCTCACTCTGATTGGTTGCATCAGGACCTTGTGGCTCAGGATTGGTGAGGGGGTCATCTGTGGGTGGTCCTGGTGTTTGCATACAGTTGATTGGTTGCAGAACTATGGGAGGCTGAGAGGGATATACAGAGTGGAGACATCAGACCACTGTGGAGCAAGTCTGGGAGACAGACTATTGCCAACAATAGGCACACAGATAAGATTGCTTATGCAGGATGCCAACAAAATATACAGACATTCCTCTCAACAAGTGGATCAATCGGCTTGATGGTTTTTCTACCATGAGGTTGTTGTCCTTCACTAGAATCACCACTGACTGGAGGAGTGTGTTAGCCAGCCTGGTAGACCGTTAGCAGAGGTATGGCTGTACATTGAGCTTGAAAACACCTCAGATAAAACTGGTGCCCTGTGTTGGCCTTACAGCACAAACCTATTTGGGGACCAGGCTACCTCAGACACACAGAGGGGAAAAAAACATTCTCAGGAAGGAAAGTTGCTTCAGAGCACCTCGTTTCACACCACATTCAAACCCAGTAGCTTATAGAAGCATCTTCACAATTTGCAGTTCAGAGAAAATGGGTGAGAGACAGATCAGAACTCCCCTTGTCATCACCAGATACAATTCATGTTGTCAATGTGTGAATTCATCACGACTCTACCTACCAATAGTGTTTAATGACCCTAGAAGTATCTATTCTAACACCACAGGACAATCTATTAAGACAATATGACACGTATCTAGGAGCAGAGGAATACAATGGGAGAATCCAGGCTGGTGGCAGACACAGACCCTGGAGCCCTCAGCAGCAAAGCAGAGAACCCACAGTACAATGACAGTAGAGGACAGGAAGGGGCGGAGCACAGCAGGGGGAACAGCAAACAGAAACAGCATGTTGGAACGAAGAAGCGATTTATATCTAGTTTGTTTTCGGGGTTACGGTACTCAACTTTAAATTCTAGGTTTACTTTGTGGTACAAAACACTAGAAATGTTTCTTTCCGTAGAAGAAGAAGGCACTCAAATCAAACTGGTAATCACCACAAATCCACTTCCTGTCCAGAATAATGGCAGCTCTTTGCGCCACAGCGCCACCGCCAGGCTGGAGAGGAGGGTGCAAGGCACCAGGTATAACAGGGCCGGCTGACCCATCTGCATCAGGGCCAGAGCTACGAAGGTGATGAGCAGCCCGATACCATAACCTTCATGGGGGAGAGAGAGGAGGGAGAGGAGAGTGGGTGGAGGGGGAGAGAGAGGAGTGTGGGTGGAGGGGGAGAGAGAGGGAGGGAGGGAGAGTGGGTGGAGGGGGAGAGAGAGGAGGGAGAGGAGAGTGGGTGGAGGGGAAGAGAGAGGAGTGTGGGTGGGTGGGTGGGTGGGTGGAGGGGGAGGGAGAGGAGAGTGGGTGGAGGGGGAGAGAGAGGAGTGTGGGTGGAGGGGGAGAGAGAGGGAGTGTGGGTGTTGGGGGAGAGAGAGGAGGGAGAGGAGAGTGGGTGGAGTGGAAGAGAGAGGAGTGTGGGTGGGTGGAGGGGGAGGGAGAGGAGAGTGGGTGGAGGGGAAGACAGAGAGGTGTGGGTGGAGGGGGAGGGAGAGGAGAGTGGGTAGAGGGGAAGAGAGAGGAGTGTGGGTGGAGGGAGAGGAGAGTGGGTGGAGGGGAAGAGAGAGGAGTGTAAGGGAGAGTGGGTGGAGAGGGAGAGAGAAGAAAGGGGGAGGAGAGTGGGTGGAGGGGGAGAGAGAGGAGGGAGAGTGGGTGGAGGGGAGAGAGGAGGAGGGAGAGGAGAGTGGGTGGAGGGGGAGAGAGAGGAGGAGTGTGGGTGGAGGGGGAGAGAGAGGAGTGTGGGTGGAGGGGGAGAGAGGAGTGTGGGTGGAGGGGGAGGGAGAGGAGAGTGGGTGGAGGGGAAGAGAGAGGAGAGTGGGTAGAGGTGAAGAGAGAGGAGTGTGGGTGGAAGGGAAGAGAGAGGAGGGAGAGGAGAGTGGGTGGAGGGGAAGAGAGAGAGGTGTGGGTGGAGGGGAAGAGAGAGGAGTGTGGGTGGAGGGGAAGAGAGAGTGTGGGTGGAGGGGCAGGGAGAGGAGAGGGTGGAGGGGAAGAGAGAGGAGTGTGGGTGGAGGGGGAGAGAGAGGAGGGAGAGGAGAGTGGGTGGAGGGGGAGAGAGAGGAGTGAGAGGAGAGTGGGTGGAGGGGGAGAGAGAGGAGTGTGGGTGGAGGGGGAGGGAGAGGAGAGTGGGTGGAGGGGGAGAGAGAGGAGGGAGGGAGAGTGGGTGGAGGGGAAGAGAGAGGAGTGTGGGTGGAGGGGAGAGAGAGGAGGGGTGGAGGGAGAGTGGGTGGAGGGGGAGAGAGAGGAGTGTGGGTGAGGGGAAGAGAGAGGAGTGTGGGTGGAGGGGAAGAGAGAGGAGGGAGAGGAGAGTGGGTGGAGGGGAAGAGAGAGAGGTGTGGGTGGAGGGGAGGGAGAGGAGAGTGGGTGGAGGGGAGGGGAAGAGAGAGGAGTGTGGGTGGAGAGAGAGGAGGGGAGAGGAGAGTGGGTGGAGGGGGAGAGAGAGGAGTGTGGGTAGAGGGGAAGAGAGAGGAGTGTGGGTGGAGGGGAAGAGAGAGGAGTGTGGGTGGAGGGGAAGAGAGAGGAGGGAGAGGAGAGTGGGTGGAGGGGAAGAGAGAGAGGTGTGGGTGGAGGGGGAGGGAGAGGAGAGTGGGTGGAGGGGAGAGAGAGGAGTGTGGGTGGAGGGGGAGAGAGAGGAGTGTGGGTGGAGGGGGAGAGAGAGGAGTGTGGGTGGAGGGGGAGAGAGAGGAGGGAGAGGAGTGTGGGTGGAGGGGGAGAGAGAGGAGGGAGAGGAGTGTGGGTGGAGGGGAGAGAGGGAGTGTGGGTGGAGGGGGAGAGAGAGGAGTGTGGGTGTGGAGGGGGAGAGAGGAGTGTGGGTGGAGGGGGAGAGAGAGGAGTGTGGGTGGAGGAGGAGAAAGAGAGGAGGGAGAGGAGTGGGTGGAGGGGGAGAGAGGAGTGTAGGTGGAGGGGGAGAGAGAGGAGGGAGAGGAGAGTGGGTAGAGGGGTAGAGAGAGGAGGGAGAGGAGAGTGGGTGGAGGGAGAGGAGAGTGGGTAGAGGGGTAGAGAGAGGAGTGAGAGGAGAGTGGGTGGGGGAGAGGAGAGTGGGTAGAGGGGTAGAGAGAGGAGGGAGAGGAGAGTGGGTGGAGGGAGAGGAGAGAGAGGAGGAGAGTGGATGGAGGGGTAGAGGGGGAGAGAGAGGAGGGAGTGGAGAGTGGGTGGAGTGGGAGGGAGAGGAGAGTGGGTGGAGGGGGAGAGAGAGGAGGGAGAGGAGGGTGGGTGGGGGGGAGGGAGAATGAAGCAGGTATGTTACTGCTTGTTTGGAACAAATACTAGTTGTTATAAAAGACTCTACACACAAATGACGTTTTTGACTATCAAAAAGGCAATGTGTCGCTCTTACCGATTGTGCAGGCCAGGAAATAGAACCGTGAGGACTGCATTAGGATGTCAAACCTGTGACAGTAGGCTATCAGCAGACCTGAGAAAGAAAGAACATGGTCAGTTCAACAGCTCAACAGGGTCGAGTACAGATATCTCACCACAGAAAGATACGATAACAAGAGGTAGATATTATACGATAACAGGAGTTAGATATTATACGATAACAAGAGTTAGACATTGTACGATAACAGGAGCAGAGTACAGTACAGTAGGAGGCTACAGGAGTATAGTACAGTAGTGGAGTACACAGTACAGTAGTAAAATACAGTACAGTAGTAGACTATAGTACAGTAGTAGACTATAGTACAGTAGTAGAGTACAGTAGTAGACTATAGTACAGTAGTAGAGTACAGTAGTAGACTATAGTACAGTAGTAGACTATAGGTACAGTAGTAGACTATAGTACAGTAGTAGAGTACAGTAGTAGACTATAGTACAGTAGTAGAGTACAGTAGTAGACTATAGTACAGTAGTAGACTATAGTACAGTAGTAGACTATAGTACAGTAATAGAGTACAGTAGTAGACTATAGTACAGTAGTAGACTATAGTACAGTAGTAGACTATAGTACAGTAGTAGAGTACAGTAGTAGACTATAGTACAGTAGTAGAGTACAGTAGTAGACTATAGTACAGTAGTAGAGTACAGTAGTAGACTATAGTACAGTAGTAGAGTACAGTAGTAGACTATAGTACAGTAGTAGAGTAGAGTAGTAGACTACAGTGCAGTAGTAGACTAGAGTATCAGTAGTAGAGTACAGTAGTAGACTATAGTACAGTAGTAGAGTACAGTAGTAGAGTACAGTAGTAGAGTACAGTAGTAGACTATAGTACAGTAGTAGACTATAGTACAGTAGTAGAGTACATTAGCAGAGTACAGTAGTAGACTATAGTACAGTAGCAGACTATAGTACAGTAGTAGACTATAGTACAGTAGTCGACTACAGTACAGTAGTAGAATACAGTACAGTAGTAGTACAGTCGTAGTACAGTCGTAGACTCCAGTACAGTAGTAGAGTACAGTAGTAGACTATAGTACAGTAGTAGAATACAGTACAGTAGTATAGTAGAGTAGTATTACCTGGTACTAAGATGTCGCTGACTATAGTACAGTAGTAGAGTACAGTAGTAGACTATAGTACAGTAGTAGAGTACAGTAGTAGAGTACAGTACAGTAGTAGACTATAGTGCAGTAGTAGACTATAGTACAGTAGTAGACTAGTACAGTAGTAGAGTACAGTAGTAGACTATAGTACAGTAGTAGACTATAGTACAGTAGTAGACTATAGTGCAGTAGTAGACTATAGTACAGTTGTAGACTAGTACAGTAGTAGAGTACAGTAGTAGACTATAGTACATTAGTAGAATACAGTACAGTAGTAGACTATAGTACAGTAGTAGACTATAGTACAGTAGTAGTAGAGTACAGTAGTAGACTATAGTGCAGTAGTAGACTATAGTATAGTTGCAGACTAGTACAGTAGTAGAGTACAGTAGTAGACTATAGTACAGTAGTAGAATACAGTACAGTAGTAGACTATAGTACAGTAGTAGACTATAGTACAGTAGTATAGTAGAGTAGTAGACTATAGTACAGTAGTAGACTATAGTACAGTAGTATAGTAGAGTAGTAGACTATAGTACAGTCGTAGACTACAGTACATAGTAGACTATAGTACAGTAGTAGACTATAGTACAGTAGTAGACTACAGTACAGTCGTAGACTACAGTACAGTAGTAGACTACAGTACAGTAGTAGACTATAGTACAGTAGTAGACTATAGTACAGTAGTAGACTATAGTACAGTAGTATAGTGGAGTAGTAGACTACAGTACAGTAGTAGACTATAGTACAGTCGTAGACTACAGTAGTAGACTATAGTACAGTAGTATAGTAGAGTAGTAGACTATAGTACAGTAGTAGACTATAGTACAGTCGTAGACTATAGTACAGTAGTAGACTACAGTACAGTAGTATAGTAGAGTAGTATTACCTGGGACTAAGATGTCTCCAAATCCCAGCAGAGAAAAGGGCCTGTCACACAGAGCCAGAGGGGAGGAGTTGAGGCGGGGCACTTTGAGCACCATAGGAAGCTGGAGGAAGGCCAGCAAGGACAGGGAGCATCCTTTATTAGTTACATTATCACAGCCTTCTACTGTTACATCACTTCAAGAGAACGAACAACTGTCATAATGAGACCAAATCAAATCAAAGCCTACTGTACCTTTTCATGTGTGGAGGAGTCAGAGGGCCCCGCCGCCACCTCCACCATAATACTATGGCCACTCTGAGGAGACAAACACAGGACAACAACATGGTAGTGGCTTAATGCAGGGTTTCCCAAACTTGGTCCCGGGGCCCCCACTAGGTGCACGTGTTGTTTTTTGCCCTAGCACTACACAGCCGATTCAAACAAACAAAAGCTTGATGATGAGTTGGTTATTTGAATCATCTGTGTAGTACTAGGGCAAAAAAAAAAACCTACATGTTCACCCAAGGGGGGGCCCCAGGACTGAGTTTGGGAAACACTGATAATGTAGACCATTTATCTAGCCAGTTAGTTATTGCTTCATGTATAGCACATACAGTGTGTTCAGAAAGTATTCACACCCTTTTGTTATGGCAAGCCTAAATAAATAATTTCCGGAGTAAAAATGTGCTTTACAAGTCACATAATAAGTTGCTTGGACTCACTCTGTGTCCAATAAGTGTTTAACATGATTTTTTGAATGACTAACTAATCTCTGTACTCCACACATACAGATAATTGTAAGGTCCCTCAGTCGAGCAGTGAATTTCAAAGACATATTCAAGCACAATGACCAGGGAGGTTTTCCAATATCTCGCAAAGAAGGGCACCTATTGGTAGATGGCCAAAAATAAATTGACATTGAATATCCCTTCGAGCATGGTGAAGTTATTAATCATCTATACAACCCAGTCACGACAAAGATAAAGGCATCCTTCCTAACTCAGTTGCCGAAGAGGAAGGAAACCACTTAGGGATTTCATCATAAGGCCAATGGTGACTTTAAAACCGTTTCAGAGTTTTTTGGCTGTGATATGAGAAAACTGAGGATGGATCAACAACATTGTAGTTACTCCACAATACTAACCTAAATGACAGAGTGAAAAGAAGGAATACTTTCTGAAGGCACTGTTTAGCACCGCCTATATAGCACCGCCTGTATAGCACCGCCTGTATAGCACCGCCTGTTTAGCACCGCCTGTTTAGCACCGCCTGTATAGCACCGCCTGTATAGCACCGCCTCATTTTACCCTGATGAAGACAGCTTGGCTGTCGAAACGTTGGTAATTAAATTATTGCATCTGAGCTCCTAGAGTGTGCTCTCTTTTATTTTATTTTCAAGTTTTCTACTCCGCTAGCCAGCACCTCGTCTTAATAGGTGTGCGTTTCTTTTTCTTCTAGATAGCACCGTCTGTATAGCACCGCCTGTATAGCACCGCCTGTATAGCACCGCCTGTATAGCACCGCCTGTATAGCACCGCCTAAGTCTTATAATTTTTCACTAAGTCAGATCAGCTTTTTGCCAATAATTGGTGAAAATATCAGAAATTTGTCCTGTAACAAAAAGCGCTTTAGGATTAAATAGGTATCAATATTTCCTATTCAAAAGGAGGGGCTCCACTGTGACGTACCTTGGTGAAGAGAGGAGTAATAAAAACAAAGAAAACATCGTAGACAAACAGGGTCACCAGCAGCATGGTGCAGGCCTGGAGCAGAACACATGGAAGAACAAGAAGACATTAATACGACTTCTCCAGCTTATGGATGTTGTTCAACGAGGTTAGATACAGAGGTCACTGCATGTCATAGGGGGTCGGGGGAAAAAAACTATTGGTCATTAAACACGCACATGCATGATCATCAGTACAACTCCTGGCCCTAAGTAGTTTTAATGTGGTCGGTAACACTTTAAAATGACAGACATATCCACTGACTTGAATGGGATAGTCCAGTTCTAGTGATTCTACTTTTATTATAGAATCATTTAGTTAGTGCTTGCAATTTGTCCTATTTCACACATGTACAAGTGTGTACTAATACGCATGTGTGAATTGGAAATGTTTTTGTTGTGTTTGTAATATCCCAACTTGGAGAGTGGGGTCACAGCCAGATCCTGGAGCAATTAGGGATAAGTGCCTTGCTCAAGGGCACATAAAGATTTTTTTCTACCTTGTCGGCTCTGGGATTCGAACAAGCGAGATTTTGGTAGCCGGCCCCACCGCTCGGCTACCTTCCGCCCTGTTACGCTATGATCCATCTACGTGTATCGATTGAATTACAGTTGAAGTCGGAAGTTTACATACACTAAGTTGACTGTGCCTTTAAACAGCTTGGAAAATTCCAGAAAAGTATGTTATGGCTTTAGAAGCTTCTGATAGGTTAATTGACATGATTTGAGTCAATTGGAGGTGTACCTGTGGATGTATTTCAAGGCCTACCTTCAAGGCCTAAACTTAGTTGCTCTTCGCTTGACGTCATGGGAAAATCAAAAGAAATCAGACAAGACCTCAGAAAAGACCATCCACAAGTCTGGTTCATCCTTGGGAGCAATTTCCAAATGCCTGAAGGTACCACGTTCCTCTGTACAAACAATAGTACGCAAGTATAAACACCATGGGACCACGCAGCCGTCATACCGCTCAGGAAGGAGATGCATTCTGTCTCCTAGAGATGAACGTACTTTGGTGCGAAAAGTGAAAATCAATCCCAGAACAGCAGCAAAGGACCGTGTGAAAATGCTGGAGGAAACAGGTACAAAAGTATCTATATCCACAGTAAAACGAGTCCTATATTGACATAACCCGAAAGGCCGCTCAGCAAGGAAGAAGCCACTGCTCCAAAACCGTCATAAAAAAGCCAGACTACGGTTTGCAACTGCACATGGGGACAAAGATCGTACTTTTTGGAGAAATGTCCTCTGGTCTGATGAAACAAAAATAGAACTGTTTGGCCATAATGACCATCGTTATGTTTGGAGGAAAAAGGGGGAGGCTTGCAAGATGAAGAACACCATCCCAACCTTGAAGCACGGGGTGGCAGCATCATGTTGTGGGGTGCTTTTCTGCAGGAGGGACTGGTGCACTTCACAAAATAGATGGCATCATGAGGTAGGAAAATGATGTGGATATATTGAAGCAACATCTCAAGACATCAGTCAGGAAGTTAAAGCTTGGTCACAAATGGGTCTTCCAAATGGACAATGACCCCAAGCATACTTCCAAAGTTGTGGCAAAATGGCTTAAGGACAACAAAGTCAAGGTATTGGAGTGGCTATCACAAAGCCCTGACCTCAATCCTATAGAAAATGTGTGGGCAGAACTGAAAAAGCATGTGCGAGCAAGGAGGCCCACAAACCTGACTCAGTTACACCAGCTCTGTCAGGAGGAATGGGCCAAAATTCACCCAACTTATTTTGGGAAGCTTGTGGAAGGCTACCAGAAACGTTTGACCCAAGTTAAACAATTTAAAGGCAATGCTACCAAATACTAATTGAGTGTATGTAAACTTCTGACCCACTGAGAATGTGATAAAATAAATAATTCTCTCTACTATTATTCTGACATTTCACATTCTTAAAATAAAGTTGTGATCCTGACTGACCTAAGACAGGGAATTTTTACTAAGATTTGTGAAAAACTGAGTTTGCATATGTGTATGTAAACTTTATACTTCAACTGTACATATAGAATCATACTGGCTATACAATTATAGGATCTCTATACTGGTGGGCTCCCGCACAGCATCTCAGTGCTAGAGGCGTCATTACAGACAACCTGATTTGAATCCAGGCTCTATCACAACCGGCTGTGATTGGGAGTCCCATATAGAGGTACACAATTGGCCCAGCGTCGTCCGGGTTTGGCAGGTGTAGGCTGTCATTGTACATAAGGATTTGTTTTTAACTGACTTGCCTAGTTAAATAAAATACAAATGAGGCGGAAAGGCCTGGCATTAAAACGGTGTATGCACCTTAAACGTGGGCAGTCTGATAGTCTTGAGCATGTAGAGACAGAAGGCTATGCCCAGGGCGTCTTGTAACACCCACGCCCACCTAGGAGAGGACACAGCAGATGGCAGGAACAACAGTTAGCCAGCACATACAAAACACCTCAAGTAGCAATGCAAATATCACAGTACAGCTTTATGGACACTCAGTCACTATGGTTTTTAATGGTGAGTTTACAAAACATAGATTTGAAACTTGTATCTCATTATGTTGAAATAAGTATAGCCAGTTGTAACTGTAATGGCTTAGCAGATAATAAGAAAAGACGATCAGTATTTACCTGACTAAAAGAGAAGGAATATATCTATTGTTTACAGGAAACTCATTCAGCAATGTTAGATGAAGCTGTGTGGAAAAATGAGTGAAATATACTTCTCCCAATGGGCAAAGACATTTAAAAAGGGGTGATATTAATTAATAGTAATTTTGATCTGAATGTGCAAATTGTCCAAACAGATCCTCAAGGTAGATGGATGATTTTAAATAGGTTATTTGACCATAAACAGACATGGCTCATTAACCTATACAGTCCGAATAATGATGATCCACACTTCTTTGAAAATATATATATATTATGTTAAAGGTCCCCACATCCCTGGGTCGCTTGTCTTTTCAGTTTGCTGCAGCTAGCGACTGGAACGAGCTGCAACTAACACATCTCTTCATTCAAAGGCTCAATCGTGGACACTCTTACTGACAGTTGTGGCTGTTTTCTGTGATGTATTGTTTTCTCTGCCTTCTTGCCCTTTGTGTTGTTGTCTGTGCCCAATAATGTTTGTACCATGTTTTATGCTGCTACCATGTTGTGATGCTACCACGTTGTTGTCATGTGGTTTTGCTACCATGCTGTACTGTCATGTGTTGCTGCTTTGCTATGTTGTTGTCTTAGGTCTGTCTTTATGTAGTGTTGTCTCTCTTGTCATGATGTGTGTTTTGTCCTATATTTATATATTTTATTACATTTGTTTTGTATTTTTAATCCCCCGTCCCCCGCAGGAGGACTTTTGCCTTTTGGTAGGCCATCATTGTAAATAAGAATTGGTTCTTAACTGACTTGCCTAGTTAAATAAAAGGTTAAATAAAATTAAAATTAAAAATAAAATAAATGATTATGGTGGGACATTATAATATAGTTTTAAATATCTCTATGGACTGTAAAGGAAATCACACTATAACCTATCAACCTCATGCACTTAAGGAAATCACAAATGTCATGGATATATTAGAACTAGTGGATATATGGAGGTTTAATATCCTGACCTAGTGAGATGTACACGGAGGAGGTTTAATATCCTGACCTAGTGAGATGTACACGGAGGTTTAATATCCTGACCTAGTGAGATATACACGGAGGAGGTTTAATATCCTGACCTAGTGAGATATACACGGAGGAGGTTTAATATCCTGACCTAGTGAGATATACACGGAGGAGGTTTAATATCCTGACCTAGTGAGATATACACGGAGGAGGTTTAATATCCTGACCTAGTGAGATATACACGGAGGAGGTTTAATATCCTGACCTAGTGAGATATACACGGAGGAGGTTTAATATCCTGACCTAGTGAGATATACACGGAGGAGGTTTAATATCCTGACCTAGTGAGATATACACGGAGGAGGTTTAATATCCTGACCTAGTGAGATGTACACGGAGGAGGTTTAATATCCTGACCTAGTGAGATATACACGGAGGAGGTTTAATATCCTGACCTAGTGAGATGTACACGGAGGAGGTTTAATATCCTGACCTAGTGAGATATACACGGAGGAGGTTTAATATCCTGACCTAGTGAGATATACACGGAGGAGGTTTAATATCCTGACCTAGTGAGATATACACGGAGGTTTAATATCCTGACCTAGTGAGATGTACACGGAGGAGGTTTAATATCCTGACCTAGTGAGATATACATGGAGGTTTAATATCCTGACCTAGTGAGATATACATGGAGGAGGTATAATATCCTGACCTAGTGAGATATACATGGAGGAGGTTTAATATCCTGACCTAGTGAGATATACATGGAGGAGGTTTAATATCCTGACCTAGTGAGATATACATGGAGGAGGTTTAATATCCTGACCTAGTGAGATATACATGGAGGAGGTTTAATATCCTGACCTAGTGAGATATACATGGAGGAGGTTTAATACCCTGACCTAGTGAGATATGCATGGAGGAGTATTAATATCCTGACCTAGTGAGAGATACATGGAGGAGGTTTAATATCCTGACCTAGTGAGATATACATGGAGGTTTAATATCCTGACCTAGTGAGATATACATGGAGGAGTATTAATATCCTGACCTAGTGAGATATACATGGAGGTTTAATATCCTGACCTAGTGAGATATACATGGAGGAGGTTTAATATCCTGACCTAATGAGATATACATGGAGGAGGTTTAATATCCTGACCTAGTGAGATATACATGGAGGAGGTTTAATATCCTGACCTAGTGAGATATACATGGAGGATGCTTAACATCCTGACCTAGTGAGATATACATGGAGGAGGTTTAACATCCTGACCTAGTGAGATATACATGGAGGAGGTTTAATATCCTGACCTAGTGAGATATACATGGAGGATGCTTAACATCCTGACCTAGTGAGATATACATGGAGGAGGTTTAATATCCTGACCTAGTGAGATATACATGGAGGAGGTTTAATATCCTGACCTAGTGAGATATACATGGAGGAGGTTTAATATCCTGACCTAGTGAGATATACATGGAGGAGGTTTAATATCCTGACCTAGTGAGATGTACATGGCGGAGGCTCAATCAAGCTAGTCGTCTTGACTACTTTCTTATTATTTCATTCTCTCTGGCACCAAAAGTTTAAAAAAATAAAAAAGGTGATCGGGGACAGAATGTGGTCGGACCATCAAATAATTGTCGTATACATTCTGAAGGTATTCAGACCCCTTGACTTTTTCCACGAAGTTACGTTGAAGCCTTATTCGAAAATTTATTTTTAATTAAAAAAAAAAATTTGAACTGAAATATTACAATCGCATTAGTATTCAGAACCTTTCATAACTACTTTGTTGAAGCACCTTTGGCAGCGATTACAGCCTTGAGTCTTCGTGGGTACGATGGCACAAGCTTGGCACACCTGTATTTAGCGAGTTTCTCCCAGTTTACAGTTGGCTCATTCATCCCCCTGCTCTCCCCTGTAACTATTCCCCAGGTCGTTACTGCAAATGAGAACGTGTTCTCAGTCAACTTACCTGGTAAAATAACAGATAAATAAATAAAATGGTACCCTTCCCTAGATCTGTGCCTCAAAACAATCCTGTCTCTGAGCTCCAAGGACAATTATTTTTTTTATCTTAAATACAGAAATGCTCCCAAAAATAATTTACTGAAACTTGTTACAAATGACGGAGTCACCCATGATTCACCAAATTACATTTTGAAAGAGGAAATGAAGGACTTTAAGCTTATGTTTTTGTTTCAGTCTCCTCCATCTCCACTAACCAAAGCGAAGTATGTGGATTTGTTTTATATTATTATTATATATATATATATTTTTTACATCGGGCCTCTCGTGTGGCGCAGTGGTCTAAGGTACTGCATCGCAGTGCTAGCTGTCCCACCAGAGATTCTGGGTTCGAGCCCAGGCTCTGTTGCAGCCAGCCGCGACCTGGAGGTCCATGGGGCAACGCACAATTGGCCCAACGCTGTCCGGGTTAGGGAGGGTTTGGCTGGCCCTCAAACTAGACACTCTAAAGTACTTTCCTCTTGCTAAGTTGTGCACCGGGGCCTCCCACTCCTCTTTCTATTCTGGTTAGAGCCAGTTTGAGCTGTTCTGTGAAGGGAGTAGTACACAGCGTTGTACAAGATCTTCAGTTTCTTGGCAATTTCTCGCATGGAATAGCCTTCATTTCTCAGAACAAGAATAGACTGACGAGCTTTAGAAGAAAGTTCTTTGCTTCTGGCCATTTTGAGCCTGTAATCGAACCCACAAATGCTGATGCTCCAGATACTCAATTAGTCTAAAGAAGGCCAGTTTTATTGCTTCTTTAATCAGGACAACAGTTTTCAGCTGTGCTAACATAATTGCAAAAGGGTTTTCTAATGATCAATTAGCCTTTTAAAATTATAAACTTGGATTAGCTAACACAACGTGCCATTGGAACACAGGAGTGATGGTTGCTAATAAATGGGCCTATGTAGATATTCCTTTTTTTTTTAAATTTTAACTGCCGTTTCCAGCTACAATAGTAATTTACAACATTAACCATGTCTTTCACTGTATTTCTGATCAATTTGATGTTATTTTAATGAATAAAAAAAATGTGCCTTCCTTTCAAAAACAAGGACATTTCTAAGTGACCCCAAACTTTTGAACGGTGGTGTACATGTGATATGAGTAATGTAAGACATGTAAACATTATTAAAGTGGCATTATTTAGAGTGGCTTTGTATAAAGTGACGAGTGAGCCATTTATTAAAGTGGCCAGTGATTGGATCTCAATGTAGGCAGCAGCCTCTCTGAGTTAGTGATTGCTGCTTAGCAGTCTGATGGCCTTGAATAGAAGGTGATTTCAGTCTCTCGGTCCCAGCTTTGATGCACCTGTACTGACCTCGCCTTCTGGATTGTAGCGGTGTGAACAGGCAGTGGAGCGGGTGGTTGATGTCCTTGATGATCTTTTTGGCCTCCCTGTGACATTGGGTGCTGTAGGTGTCATGGAGGGCAGATAGTTTGCCCCTGGTGATGCTTTGTGCAGACCACACCACCCACTGGAGAGCCTTGCGGTTGAGGACGGAGCAGTTTCCGTACCAGGCTGTGATACAGCCCAACAGGATGCTCTCGATTGTGCATCTGTAAAAGTTTGTCAGGGTTTTGGGTGACAAGCCACATTTTTTCAGCCTCCTGAGGTTGAAGAGGCGCTGTTGCACCTTCTTCACCACACTGTCCGGTGGACAATTTCAGTTTGTCCGTGATGTGTACGCCCAGGAACTTAAAACTTTCCACCTTCTCCACTGCTATCCCTTCGATGTGGAAAGGGGGGTGCTCCCTCTGCTGTTTCCTGAAATCCACAATCACCTCCTTTGTTTTGTTGATGTTGAGTGAGAGGTTGTTTTCCTGACACCACACTCCGAGTGCCCTCACATCCTCCCTGTAGACTGTCTTATCGTTGTTGGTAATCAAGCCCACTACTGGTGTGTCGTCTGCAAACTTGATGATTGAGTTGGAGGCGTGCATGGCCACGTAGTCGTGGGTGAACAGGGGGTACAGGAGGGGGTTGAGCACAAACCCTTGTGGGGCCCCAGTGTTGAGGGTCAGCGAAGTGGAGATGTTGTTTCCTACCTTCACCACCTGGGGGCGGCCCATCAGAAAGTCTAGGACCCAGTTGCACAAGGCAGGGTTAAGACCCAGGGCCTCCACCTCGATGATGAGCTTGGAGGGTACTATGGTGTTGAATGCTGAGCTGTAGTCAATGAACAGCATTCTTACATAGGTATTCCTCTTGTCCAGATGGGACAGGGCAGTGTGCACTGTGATGGCTATTGCATTATCTGTGGACCTGTTGGGGCGGTATGCAAACTGAATTGGGTCTAGGGTAGCCGGTAAGGTGGAGGTGATATGATCCTTGACTAGTCTCTCAAAGCACTTCATGATGACAGAAGTGAGTGCTACGGGGCGGTAGTAATTTATTTCAGTTATCTTTGCCTTCTTGGGTACAGGAACAATGGTAGCCATCTTTAAGCATGTGGGGACAACCGACTGGGATAGGGAGCGATTGAATATGTCCGCAAACACACAAGTCGGCTGGTCTGTGCTCTGAGGACGCGGCTAGGGATGGCATCTGGGCCAGCAGCCTTGCGAGGGTTAACACGTTTAAATGTTTTATTCACGTCACCCACGGAGAAGGAGAGGCGCAGTCCTTGTTAGCGGGCCGCGACGGTGGCAGTGTGTTATCCTCAAAACGGGCAAAGAAGGTGTTTAGCTTGTCTGGAAGCTTGACGTTGGTGTCCGTGACGCGGCTGGTTTTCTTTTTGTATTCCGTGATTTCCTGTAGACCCTGCCACATACGTCTCGTGTCTGAGCCGTTGAATTTCGACTCCACCTTGTCCCTGTACTAGTATTTCACTTGTTTGATTGCCTTGCAGAGGGAATAACTGTAACGACATTCAGAGGTGGAAGAAGGATCGGACCAAAGCGCAGCGTGGTATGTGTTCATGATGTAATATTTAATGAAACGAACGGAACACTGAAATACAAAACAATAAAGTAAACGAACGAAAACCGAAACAGTACTGTGTGGACCAAACACTCACACGGAAAAGAAACACCCACAACTCAAAAGTGAAACCCAGGCTACCTGTTTGAGGTTGTGGACAGGTGTCTTTTATACTGATAACAAGTTCAAACAGGTGCCATTAATACAGGTAACGAGTGGAGGACAGAGGAGCCTCTTAAAGAAGAAGTTACAGGTCTGTGAGAGCCAGAAATCTTGCTTGTTTGTAGGTGACCAAATACTTATTTTCCACCATAATTTGCAAATAAATTCATTAAAAATCCTACAATGTAATTTTCTGGATTTTTTTTTCTTATTTTGTCTGTCATAGTTGAAGTGTACCTATGATGAAAATGACAGGCCTCTCTCATCTCTTTAAGTGGGAGAACTTGCACAATTGGTGGCTGACTAAATACTTTTTTGCCCCACTGTACATATCCTGAAAGAAAGAAATGATCTCACTCCAATAAATTTGTATAGAAAGTTAGCAAAAATAGATAAGATCTTGCTACCTTGGAAAGGAAAATTCCTGTCTATTTTTGGAGAAATCACCCTGATTAACTCTTCAGTCATATCTCAGTTTAATATTGTTGTTCATTAGTTTACTCGGGTGGTAGAGTTAGTTGAAAATGATAACGGAAAATATATTGTAAAAAGATAAAAATGTATATACATTAAAAAAATGTATATGGGGGATTGAAAATTATGCAGACAATTACATTGATGGAGGCTACAATCTATCTGCAATATTAAATCTGATCTACCACCTAAGAATAAAATAAATGCCTCAGGAAGACTATGTTGGCCACGGAGCTGAAACCTGATGCCTAAGCATTCATTAGATCTGGGAGCTAAAGGCTCAAGCCAGTCTTCAGGTCTCAGGCAGCATTACTCATCCCTCCAGCGTAGACAACCAGTAAGACGGTTGGAAGATTCCAGGAATAAGCAGGAAACCCTCTAACTGGGATTTATGGAAAACCTAGGAATTTGATAGAAGTTACTTTCGGAATATTCCGTAATTTTGTAGAAGTTACTTTCCGAATATTACGGAATTTTGCCACTCTAATACTCACTGGTCTTCGTTGCGGAACACACCCCAGGTGACGCTGACTCCGATGCAGAAGGCTGACAACAGCAGCATGCGTACCTGAGGTCTCTTGTGGCAGTAAGGCAAGTTGTTCTCTGGGATCCTGCACACACACACACACATCAGGAAGAAGTTGGAAAAAGTAAATAAAATTTAAAAAATACAACAATAGATGGAGAAGAGTCAACTATTTGCTTTGATTCAATTTCTGTTTTATTTTTTTGGGTTGATTGTGTAATCCTCTTGTGATTTGTGTTGTTGTTAGGTTGATTGTGGACTACTTCCTGGTGATTATAAACAGATCTTTGTTAGGTTGATGGTATGTCTCTCACCTGCACTTCCCGAAGGGGAGTCTCCTAACAAAGGGCCAGAGACAGCTGTACAGGCCAACAGACGAGGCCAGGCAGAATATCCCAATGATCATATAAACTACACAGACAGAGAGGATAGAATACAACAATGATCATAGACACTACACAGATAGAGAGGATAGAATACAACAATGATCATAGACACTACACAGACAGAGAGGATAGAATGTAACAATGATCATAGACACTACACAGACAGAGAGGATAGAATGTAACAATGATCATAGACACTACACAGACAGAGAGGATAGAATACAACAATGATCATAGACACTACACAGACAGACAGGATAGAATACAACAATGATCATAGACACTACACAGACAGAGATAAGTGAATGTAGATGAGTGAGAAAGTCAGAGAGACCGGTAAAGGCAGAGAGACAGGTAAAGGCAGAGAGACAGGTAAAGGCAGAGAGACAAGTATAGACAGGTAGAGATGGGTACAGGTTTATATATAGGTGGTCATAGACTAGATTAAGATACAGGTATAGACAGGTAGAGACAGGTATAGATGGGTACAGGTTTATATATAGGTGGTCATAGACTAGATTAAGATACAGGTATAGACAGGTAGTGACAGGTAGAGAAGTGTACAGGTTTATATATAGGTGGTCATAGACACTACACAGACAGACAGGATAGAATACAGATAGACACTACACAGACAGAGATAAGTGAATGTAGATGAGTAGAGAAAGGTCAGAGAACCGGTAAAGGCAGATACAGGTGGTCATAGACTAGATTAAGAGATAGGTATAGACAGGTAGAGATGGGTACAGGTTTATATATAGGTGGTCATAGACTAGATTAAGATACAGGTATAGACAGGTAGTGACAGGTAGAGAAGGGTACAGGTTTATATATAGGTGGTCATAGACTAGATTAAGATACAGATATAGACAGGTAGTGACAGGTAGAGAAGGGTACAGGTTTATATACAGGTGGTCATAGACTAGATTAAGAGACAGGTATAGACAGGTAGAGACAGGTACAGGTGTATATACAGGTGGTCAGACTAGATTAAGAGACAGGTATAGACAGGTAGAGACAGGTACAGGTTTATATACAGGTGGTCAGACTAGATTAAGAGACAAGTATAGACAGGTATAGACAGGTAGAGATGGGTACAGGTTTATATACAGGTGGTCAGACTAGATTAAGAGACAGGTATAGACAGGTATAGACAGGTATAGACAGGTAGAGATGGGTATAGACAGGTTTATATACAGGTGGTCATAGACTAGATTAAGATACAAGTATAGACAGGTATAGACAGGTAGAGATGTGTATACAGGTTTCATAGACTAGATTAAGAGACAAGAATAGACAGGTAGAGACAGGTATAGACAGGTAGAGACAGGTATAGACAGGTAGAGATGGGTACAGGTTTATATACAGGTGGTCATAGACTAGATTAAGATACAGGTATAGACAGGTAGAGACAGGTAGAGAAGGGTACAGGTTTATATACAGGTGGTCATAGACTAGATTAAGAGATAGGTATAGACAGGTAGAGATGGGTACAGGTAGAGATTTATATACAGGTGGTCATAGACTAGATTAAGAGACAGGTATAGACAGGTAGAGACAGGTAGAGATGTATATACAGGTGGTCAGACTAGATTAAGAGACAAGTATAGACAGGTAGAGACGGGTATAGACAGGTAGAGATGGGTATAGACAGGTAGAGATGTATATACAGGTGGTCATAGACTAGATTAAGAGACAAGAATAGACAGGTATAGACAGGTATAGAGAGGTAGAGATGTGTATACAGGTGGTCATAGACTAGATTAAGAGACAAGAATAGACAGGTAGAGACAGGTATAGAGAGGTAGAGATGGGTATAGACAGGTAGAGATGTATATACAGGTGGTCATAGACTAGATTAAGAGACAGGTATAGACAGCTAGTGACAGGTAGAGATGGGTACAGGTGTATATACAGGTGGTCATAGACTAGATTAAGAGACAGGTATAGACAGGTATAAATGGGTACAGGTGTATATACAGGTAGTCATAGACTAGATTAAGAGACAGGTATAGACAGGTAGAGGCAGAGAGACAGGTAAAGGCAGAGAGACAGGTATAGACAGGTATAGACAGGTAAAGGCAGAGGGACAGGTAAAGGCAGAGAGACAGGTAAAGGCAGAGAGACAGGTAGAGATGGGTACAGGTTTATATATAGGTGGTCATAGACTAGATTACGATACAGGTATAGACAGGTAGTGACAGGTAGAGAAGGGTACGGGTTTATATACAGGTGGTCATAGACTAGATTAAGAGACAGGTAGAGACAGGTAGAGACAGGTATAGACAGGTATAGACAGGTAGAGACAGGTATAGACAGGTAGAGATGAGTATAGACAGGTAGAGATGTATATACAGGTGGTCATAGACTAGATTAAGAGACAAGTATAGACAGGTATAGACAGGTAGAGATGGGTACAGGTGTATATACAGGTGGTCAGACTAGATTAAGAGACAGGTATAGACAGGTATAGACAGGTAGAGATGTATATACAGGTAGTCATAGACTAGATTCAGAGACAAGTATAGACAGGTAGAGACAGGTATAGAGAGGTAGAGACAGGTAGAGACAGGTATAGAGAGGTAGAGATGTATATACAGGTGGTCATAGACTAGATTAAGAGACAAGTATAGACAGGTAGAGACAGGTATAGAGAGGTAGAGATGGGTATAGACAGGTAGAGATGTATATACAGGTGGTCATAGACTAGATTAAGAGACAGGTATAGACAGCTAGTGACAGGTAGAGAAGGGTACAGGTGTATATACAGGTGGTCATAGACCAGATTAAGAGACGGGTATAGACAGGTAGAGACAGGTATAGATGGGTACAGGTGTATATACAGGTGGTCATAGACTAGATCAAGAGACCAGTATAGACAGGTAGAGATAGGTATAGACAGGTAGAGACAGGTATAGACAGGTATAGACAGGTAGAGACAGGTAGAGACAGGTATAGACAGGTAGAGGCAGGTATAGACAGGTAGAGGCAGGTAGAGGCAGGTAGAGGCAGGTAGAGACAGGTAGAGGCAGGTAGAGGCAGGTATAGACAGGTAGAGACAGGTAGAGACAGGCAGAGGCAGGTATAGACAGGTAGAGACAGGTAGAGGCAGGTATAGACAGGTATAGACAGGTATAGACAGCTAGAGACAGGCAGAGGCAGGTATAGACAGGTATAGACAGGTAGAGACAGGTAGAGACAGGCAGAGGCAGGTAGAGACAGGTATAGATCCAGGTTGTACCCAGTTGGTCGTAGAAGAAGTAGAGCAGCACCAGCATGGAGCAGCACATGACAACGAACACAGAGATCATGATCGGCGTCACGTCCACCGTCTCCTCGTCCTGCTTCTCCACGCTGTCATCACGTTTGTGCTTCAGGTAACGCCTGCAGACAGAGGGACACCACAGGGACACGTGAGGGAGGCCCCTGGGGACTGTCGTCAGTAACAGACCCCTCTCCATCCTGAGGCAACTGGTCTTCACCCTTCATCCTAAAGCTAGAGCCTCCCCCTCCAGGTAGAAGATCTAAGATCAGCTGTAATACCCTCCCCAAATCCTGGAGAGGCTTTAACTGTAGGATGAAGGGGGGTCTGTCACTGACAGTGGGAGGGTAAAGGGGGGTTGATGCACGGACCGGTTTGTGTTGTTTTATATACCTTGTATAACAGTATTTCAACGTTTGGTTTGTTAAAATGTGTTACGCTTCTACGCCATGTTTAGTAATGTCAGTTTTTATGGTTTACTCCATTCGTTATGTGTCGTCACTCTCCCTCTCTCTTCCACACACGCAAACCCCCCGTCACTCAAAGAGAGCAGTTTTTGCACTACATCTGTCTTTTATTCCTCAGTAGCCAGGTTTCCATCCAATTGTCGACAGATTTTGTGGCAAATATTCTAATATCTGCATATTTTCCCACCTGTGGTGAGTTTCCACCAAACAGACTTGTCGTGGATAAAAATCAGTGTGTGATGACGTAGTGCAGTTATTCTCAAACTGTGGGGCGCGAGGGGTTGGCGGGTGGGGCGCGAGGGGTTGGCAGGTGGGGCGCGAGGGGTTGGCGGGTGGGGCGCGGGGGGTTGGCGGGTGGGGCGCGGGGGCTGATGAGGCACTACCCAATTTACTCTTGAAAGTTGTAATAGTAGACGACACAAGGTGCAGCCTGATACAGCCTGATGCCAGTAGTGTTGTCGGCCTAGATCAGCATGTTGTTTGTGCAATGGTACGGTATATTCTAAATCAGAGAGGAATAGGCGAAGCATGAATATTTTCGCTACATCAAAGCTACAGTAAGAGAACACATTTAATGTAACATGATTTAGGGTCCACTGGAAAACACTGACCAAAACTTTGGTTCCTACAGTGCCACAAGAGCCCCTCCCTGGCTTTTTCATTCGTTGTCATGTCAAACATTGTATTCAAAGTGCCCACTAAATTCCAACTTTTGGTTGAAGTTTCATTGAACAGTATAAAACAATCAGAATGGACAAAGCCCCATTGAAATCACTTATAATGTATGTGTTGCCACCCTAGGGTCATGAGCTACTCATAAAGCATATTTAGAACTTTTTAAATTCAAAAACCTCAAATACCGTCAAAAATATTGTGGTGTGATATTTTGCCCATATCGCCCAGCCCCTGCCGAACTGACCCCTGCTCAGTATCTAGACTAGAGGCAACTTCACTCTTCCCCTCTCTCTCTACCCTGCCCAAAGCACTCTCTTTTCCCCAGAGATAACCCTTGATAATTTAACCCACGGTCTAAATTAAGCCACTACTATGTGGCCTTGCAAGACTCCCCCTCTCACACTAGCTTTCATTGTAGTCTCAGACCACGCTGCTATCCACAAATGTCTGTTGGAGTGGCCTATGGTTGTCTAGCTGTCTAAGCCGTTGCCTCCGGATCACATATACCACTGCAGCGTGGATTGGAATCTGGCCACTGCCATTTCATCAAACTCTCTCCATCTTTTGTGTCTACCTCTGTCCTACCAACAAATCAAAAAGTCAGGTGTCCTTTTGTGAGAGAATACTTTTTACTGTCTGTCAGACTTCTTGATGTCCTTACTACTACTACCACCACTACTAGTACTACTACTACCACCACTACTACTACAACTACCACCACTACTAGTACTACCACCACTACTACTACTACCAACACTACTAATACTAGTACTACTACTACCACTACTAGTACTACCACCACCACCACTACTAGTACTACCGCCACCACCACCACCACCACTACTACTACTACTACCACTACCACTACTAGTACTACCACCACCACCACTACTAGTACTACCACCACCACCACCACTACTAGTACTACTACTACCACCACTACTACTACAACTACCACCACTACTAGTACTACCACCACTACTACTACTACCAACACTACTACTACTACCAACACTACTAATACTAGTACTACTACTACCACTACTAGTACTACCACCACCACCACTACTAGTACTACCACCACCACCACCACCACCACCACCACCACCACTACTACTACTACTACTAGTACTACTACTACCACCACTACTACTACAACTACCACCACTACTAGTACTACCACCACTACTACTACTACCAACACTACTAATACTAGTACTACTACTACCACTACTAGTACTACCACCACCACCACTACTAGTACTACCGCCACCACCACCACCACCACTACTACTACTACTACCACTACTAGTACTACCACCACCACCACTACTAGTACTACCACCACCACCACCACTACTAGTACTACTACTACCACCACTACTACTACAACTACCACCACTACTAGTACTACCACCACTACTACTACTACCAACACTACTACTACTACCAACACTACTAATACTAGTACTACTACTACCACTACTAGTACTACCACCACCACCACTACTAGTACTACCACCACCACCACCACCACCACCACTACTACTACTACTACTACTACTACTACTACTACTACTACTACTACTACTACTACTACTACTACTAGTACTACTACTACCACTACTACTACTACCAACACTACTACTACCAACACTACTAATACTAGTACTACCACTACTAGTACTACCACCACCACCACTACTAGTACTACCACCACCACCACCACCACTACCACTACTACTACTACTACTACTACTACTACTACCACTACTACTACTACTACTACTACTACCACCACCACTACTACTACTACTACTACCACTACTACTACACTACTACTACTACTACTACTACCACTACTACTACTACTACCACCACCACTACTAGTACTACTACTACCACCACTACTAGTACTACTACTACTACCACTACTACTACTACTACCACCACCACTACTACTACCACCACCACTACTACTACTACTACTACTACCACCACTACTACTAGTACTACTACTACCACCACTACTACTACTACTACCACCACCACTACTACCACCACCACCACTACCACCACTACTAGTACTACTACTACCACCACTACTAGTACTACTATTACCACCACTACTAGTACTACTACTACTACTACTACTACCACCACTACTACTACCACCACTACTAGTAGTACTACTACTACCACCACTACTACTACCACCACCACTACTAGTAGTACTACTACTACCACCACTACTATTACTACTACTACCACCACTACTACTACGACTAGTACTACTTGTCATGACGTTGCCCTCTTTGGGTAAAGCGAGCACCATCCCCCTCTCTCTGTCTCATACAACCAGGCTGCTGTGGTCAGAGAGGTCGTAAATCCCTCGAGGAGATTATCTCCTCATGGCCACAGTATAGAGAGAGAGTGAGTTTTCATAGAGAGAACAAAGGCATTTCTTCCACCTCACAGAACTTGAGGTCCGAACAATATTTATGTTCTGGAGAATGTATAAAAGATGGGTGAAGAATCCAGCTACGAACTGGTCCGTTTAGTACAATTCTGTGAAACTCATGAGAGACAATACGGCCACATTACCATAACGCTGTTTATACAATAGCCTCAGATATGAGGCTTACAACTAATTGTTGTATAAGATGAATGAGTGAGGATGATACTGTTTGTGAAATTGTGTAATGTGATTTTGGACTGTTTAATGAAGGAAACTCCAATTCCCTTTGGAGTTTAACTAAATCAGAGGACCGCCCATGAGCACAGTTATGGTCTGGTGTCCTGGGACAGACCCTATTCTGCTCTTCCGAATAAAACCCCCACCCGGGTTTTCTATCACCAGACCGAGCTCACCTCAATTACGAGATGGCTAAAGGTTGCAGACCAGCTTACCTCGATAACGAGAGGACCAAGGTTTAAAATACTAGTAGTGGTGGTAGTAGTTTGATACTACTACCACCACTACTAGTACTACCACTAGTACTACGACTACTACTAGTACTACTACTATCACCACTACCACTACTAGTACTACTACTAGTACTACTACCATCACTACTAGTACTACTACTACCACTACTAGTACTACTACTACCACTAGTACTACGACTACTACTACTACTATCACCACTACCACTACTAGTACTACTACCAGTACTATTACTACCATCACTACTAGTACTACTACCACTACTAGTACTACGATCACCACCATCACTACTACCACAACTACTACGACCACCACCACTACTACTACTACCACTAGTACTACTACTACCACCGCCACCACTACTACTACTACCACCACCACCACTACTACCACCACCACCACTACTACCACCACCACCACTACTACTACCACCACCACCACTACTACTACTACCACCACCACTACTAGTATTACCACTACCACTACGACCACCACCACTACTACTACTACCACCACTAGTACTACTACTACCACCGCCACCACCACTACTACTACTACCACCACCACCACTACTACCACCACCACCACCACTACCACCACCACCACTACTACTACTACCACCACCACTACTAGTATTACCACTACCACTACTACCACCACCACTACCACCACTACTACTACCACCACCACCACTACCACCACCAGTACTGCTACTACTACTACCACCAGTACTGCTACTACTACTACTACTACTACTACTACTACCACCAGTACTGCTACTACTACTACTACTACTACCACCACCAGTACTGCTACTACTACTACCACCACTACTAGTATTACCACTACTACTACTACTAGACTTACTTCTTGATGTCCTTGCTACCGGCCCAGTACCCTCCGACGGCCACCGTCCCGACAGCCATGAGGAAGATGATAACCATGTTGTAGTCCAGGACGGGCTCCTTGGGCGCGTACATGGCCACCTCTCTGCCCTGTCCAAACATCTGCAGGGAACAGGAAACACAGCATTTGGGTAAATTGACTAATTAACTGATTTGTTGATCTTTGTTAGTAATGTTACAAACATCAATTTTCTTTGAACAGGGTCTCGTTTCATCAGGGCGGCAGATATAAAATGTCATGAATAGAGATGCTGACATGATTCCTATAGCCTCAATACTTACTCTACACGTAAGAGAGGCATCTCTGTTCTATATGATATAGCTCTGAATGTTCCACAGCGTATCGTGTGTCCTACTGAACAGTGTGGTTGTAAGGGTTGCAAAATTCCAGTAACATTTCCCAAAACTCCCAGGTAGTCCAGAAATCCTCTTGGAAGATTCTGGAATTCCTGCTTATTCATTATTTTTTTCCCAGATAATCTTCTAGCCAGGGATTTCAGGAAAAGCTGGGAATTTGGGGAAAGTTACCAGAATTTTACAAGATGTTGGTCTCTCCTCTGCTCTCACCTTCCTAATGTCCAGCATGTCAGTGTAGCTGAGCAATGCCACAGGGATGTCAATCTCCTCATACTGACTCTTGTTTCCTGCCGGTGGGGTCTGTGATAGGAAAAACAGAAATTACAATTGGCAAACTCTGACTCTACAGAAATTATTTAGAAAATCTATATTCAATCTATTATATATACATTACAGCTGTAGGATCTTAATTTGATCACCCTGTTGCAGGGGAACTATCCTACAATGCAGTAAATGTAAAACATTTGAGTTTTAAAAACTCTTCTGAAGTTTCAGACTTGATTTTCCTTTATTAAACATGTATTAATACCTAAATGTCCATAAATTATAATCCACATTATAATTCACATTTCCTGTTGCTGCAGGATTATTTTCCTGCTGTAGCAAACTGGCTCAAATTAAGATCCTACACACGATGTCCTACACTGTGTATACCAAACATTAGGAACACCTTCCTAATATTGAGTTTGCCCTCAGAACCAGTGGAGGCTGCTGAGGGAACCATTGCTGAGGGAACCATTGCTGAGGGAACCATTTCACTCATTCTGCTCCAGCCATCACCACGAACCCGTCCTCCCCAATTTTGGTGCCACCAACCTTCTGTGCCCAGAACAGCCTCAATTCGTGGGGGCATGGACTCTACAAGGCGTCGAAAGCGTTCCACAGGGATGCTGGCCCATGTTGACTCCAATGCTTCCCAATGTTGTCTCAAGTTGGCTGGATGTCCTTTGGGTGGTGGACCATTCATGACACACACAGGAAACTGCTGAGCGTGAAAACCCCCAGCAGCGTTGCCATTCTTGACACAAACTGGTGCGCCTGGCAGCTACTACCATATGACGTTCAAAGACACTAATATTTTGTCTTGCCTATTCACCCTCTGAATGGCACACATACATAATCCATGTCTCAATTGTCTCAAGGCTTAAAAATCCTTCTTTAACCCGTCTCCTCCCCTTCTTCTAAGCTGGTTGAACTGGATTTAACAAGTAACATCAATAAGGGATCATAGCCTTCATCTGGATTCACCTGGTCAGTCTATGTCATGGAAAGAGCAGGTGTCCTTAATGTTTTCTACACTCAGTGTATATAACCTGTTTACGACAGGTGTGTTCCAATGCTCTTAGTCTGCTTCTTTCCCTCCGAGCCTTTTACAACAGCACTAGTTAAGATAAGAGGGAACAGGAGATTGCTAAAGTACATAGACAGGTCTGGGACCACCAGGCTAATATGATAGGACATAGGCTGGTAAGAGTCAAGTTGTCTTTGATATGAATTATATGGGTTGACTCTTACCAGTCTGTCTTTGCTGACGATGAGCAGGCCTTTAGCTCCATTGAGCTGAGCCAGGCGGACCTTCTCATAGAAGGTGCAGTTCCCCCGCATCACCATGGGGATACGATTGGGGAAGCCACCCTCGGGGACGTCTGATGGGAAACACAGGACTGACGGTGTCAGGTCATAGGTCTCCAGACGAGACTAGTGGAGGCATAAAGGACGATTGGTTAATAATGGGTTTCATCGTGCGCACATTACCGCACACCAGCATTCTGATGAACTTGTCAGGGCAGAGAGCACACACACACACCAGCATTCTGACACAGAGAGCACACACACACCAGCATTCTGATGAACTTGTCAGGGCAGAGAGCACACACACACACACAGCACACTTGTCACAGAGAGCACACACACACCACCAGCATTCTGATGAAATTGTCAGGGCAGAGAGCACACACACACACACACACACACACACACACACACACCAGCATTCTGATGAACTTGTCAGGGCAGAGAGCACACACACACACACACACACACCAGCATTCTGATGAACTTGTCAGGGCAGAGAGCACACACACACACCACACACCAGCATTCTGATGAACTTGTCAGGGCAGAGAGCACACACACACACACACACACACACACACACACACACACCACACACCACACACCAGCATTCTGATGAAATTGTCAGGGCAGAGAGCACACACACACACACACACACACACACACAGCATTCTGACACTTGTCAGGGCAGAGAGCACACAGCATTCTGATGAACTTGTCAGGGCAGAGAGCACACACACACAAACACACACACACCACACACCACACACCAGCATTCTGATGAACTTGTCAGGGCAGAGAGCACACACACACACACACACACCTTTGTTAGACATCTCTCAAGAAGTGACAATGACAGCCGTTTACTCCACTTACTGCTTTGTTGAGGTCCCGAGGTAGACGAGCCCACTGGGAGTTGAAGAAGATGCAGTAGTCCTTTCCTTTGCCTTGACCCTTGTCACTGAAATGGGCCATCCCATATTCCCCCACAACCTGGCAAGAGAGAATTAACGTGTATAATAGATAAAAGCCTAAGTGCCTCGAAGAGGGGTGAGAACAATAGACAGAGATGTAACAGTGGCCAGAATAACTTGAGATATTTAATAGACTGGTCAACTGACTCTATGAGAGTGTGCAGTACTACATCTTTCCACCAGCTAGTCAGCTTTACACTGATGCACAAGCTTTAACTAGACATTTCCAAAATTGACAATACCAGGGAGCACGATATTCATCTTAAACCACATTGATACATCAAAAATGATCAAAGCCATGTTACAGAATGATGTACAGAGGATATTACTTGTAGATGGGCCCTATAACTACGACTATTCTCAGCGCCCTAATAGGTTGTGTTCTCCGCAAGCTAACAGTCATGTAGCATGCAGGCTAACTGTTAATTATCTCGACAACAAAATACAACAAGTACTGTTAAACGTTGGATCGGACACATGCGACTTGTTTTACAGATGAATGCAACATTATTTTTTGGGTAAATAGACATGCGACCATCTCACCTGTTTTAAGAGAAAATATGCCCAAACCAGGTTTAGCAAAGCCTTCATGATGCTTGCTTGTTGTTTTCCCATCAACCGCACTGCTCTGCTCTCACGGTGCGGTCACCAGCTGTTTTCCCAGCTCTCGCCCACATTCTACAGTGCATTTGCCATTGGCTTATTTTTTAACCAGTACTGAAGTACACGAATTATGATTGGTTTACATGATGTCAATCAAACATATCAATAAATTCCAGAGGTTTTCGGTCAGCTTCTATAATTTAGTGGTCAGCATACTAGATAACATAATTAGGCGGGTGCTTACATTTGTCCTATTTCACTCATGTACATGTGTGAATTGGAAATATATATTTTTTGTATATCCCACTCCCCCTGAGACTCACTTGGAGAGTGGGGTCAGAGCCAGGGATTAGCCATTATTGACCACGACCATGAAGCAATTAGTGCCTTGCTCATGGGCACATCAGACTAGGTGAAAAAAGCCGCTTGGGGATTTGAACCAGCGACTTTTCGGTTACTGGACCAACGCTTAGGGTTGCCAACTGTCCCGTATTTGCCAGGATGTCCCTTATATTGGGCTAAATTGGTTTGTCCCATACGGGACCTCCCTTGTCCGGTATATTCATCCAATCACAGTGTAGCGTAAACGCGCCAAATTCCTACCAAAGTAATTTCTGTTGTTGTTCGGTCGGTTTGGCATACCAAGTAAATATGGATAAACATGCAAAAAAAAAAAGACTGTGCAGCTACAACAAACAATGGGAAGCAAAAAATAGAGGTGGGTTAAGCCGGTCAGTGGTGACTCGACTAAAGCTTTCTGTACTTTATGCGGTCGGGAATTCTCAATAGGCAATGGAGGGGAGAATGACCTAACTCAGCATGCATCCACAGAAATGCACAAGGCCACGCAAGCTAAAGGTGCCAGTAATATCGGTCATTCTTCGTAACGTTTACTGCGGAAAATAACAACATCGCGGAAAGTGAAGCCTCGTATGTGTACCAGACGGTTAAACACGGACTCAGCTATAACAGCCCCGACTGTCTTGTTAAGCTCAAAGGTGCTTTGTTTCATGACTCAAATGTTGTGAAGAAGATGCACTTGGGAAGAACAAAAGCGAAGATGATTACAATGAATGTTTTTGGACCAAATACTGTGCGGGATATTTTGGATGATCTGTCCCCGACCGAAGGTGCGACCGTGTATTTCTCAGTTGCCAGTGATGCCTCAAACAAGGGAAATAGACAAATGTTTCCATTGTGTGTGAGATATTTCTCTGATGGAGTGCAAGTTACTTGACTTGTATGAAGATAATGATGAAATTGCAAATGGCATACATCAAGCTCTGATGAACTGTCTGGAAAAGCATGAACTGGATATTAGACACATCACAGCCCTATGCAGCAGATAATGCAAATGTCAACTTTGGAAAACACCTCTCCGTTTACCAGTTATTGAGCAGTGACCACAATTGCATTCTGAAAGCTAATTGTCCAGCTCACATAGCTCATAATGCCTGCAAGCACGCCTGCGAGCCACTAAGTTGCCTTGCTAGTTAAACTTGTGATTTACTATATTTTTTATTTATTTATTATTAACACAACAAATACAAAAAAACTGAAATATACAAACAAGAAAAGAGTACATAAACCTAACAGACGGGTGTTACATATCAAGATTCATTTTCAATTTGTTAAATACTTTTATGGTGCTTATTGCTTTTTAGTTTTTACATTTACTGATCATTTCAAAATAATATTTAAATTCTATCTTAAATAATGTGAAAATTGGTCTGTTCTCTGCCCACTTCATTTTGTGGACAAAGAATCTTCCATGAAAGATAAACAAATTAACAATGAAAGTTAAATCAGGGTCCATATCATTTAGATCACAATAAAACATAATATCAGAGTCTTTCAAATTAACATTAATACTTGTTTCTTTTAAAATAAAATCTTCTAACTCACTCCAAAATCTTCTGACAAAAACAGTCCCAAAATAAATGATCAAGAGTTTCTGGGTCACAACCACAAAATACACATTTGTTATCAATAGCTATTTTAAATCTGTGTATAATAAATGTCTTTACAGGGTGGCTTCTATGAATGAGTTTGTATGATACTTCTTTCACCTTATTAGATATACAATACTTACCAGATAACAACAAAACTTTGTTCCAGTTCACGTGTCCTAGGGCTGCATTCCAGTTCACGTGTCCTAGGGCTGCATTCCAGTTCACGTGTCCTAGGGCTGCATTCCAGTTCACGTGTCCTAGGGCTGCATTCCAGTTCACTTGTCCTAGTTCTGCATTGTCCTAGTTCTGCATTCCAGTTCACTTGTCCTAGTTCTGCATTCCAGTTCACGTGTCCTAGTTCTGCATTCCAGTTCACTTGTCCTAGTTCTGCATTCCAGTTCACTTGTCCTAGGGCTGCATTCCAGTTCACTTGTCCTAGGGCTGCATTCCAGTTCACTTGTCCTAGTTCTGCATTCCAGTTAACTTGTCCTAGGGCTGCATTCCAGTTCACTTGTCCTAGGGCTGCATTCCAGTTCACTCGTCCTAGTCCTGGCACTTGTCCTATTCCAGTTCACTTGTCCTAGGGCTGCATTCCAGTTCACTTGTCCTAGGGCTGCATTCCAGGTCTGCCTATTTCCAGTTCACTTGTCCTAGGGCTGCATTCCAGTTCCTTGTCCTAGGGCTGCATTCCAGTTCCTAGGGCTGCATTCCAGTTCACTTGTCCTAGGGCTGCATTCCAGTTCACTTGTCCTAGTTCTGCATTCCAGGTCTCTTGTCCTAGGGCTGCATTCCAGTTCACGTGTCCTGGGGCTGCATTCCAATACATTTTAGCAGAGGGAATAGTAACATATTGACATAGTTTCCTTATATACATGTTATTACATTTATAGTTTAAAATGTCAATTCCTTCTAGTTGTAATTGAGGCTACAAAATCCTCAACAGTTTCACTTGGAGTATTGTTATAGCTCTAACAACAATTTGATACTCCTCAGGAGTGAATGTAACATTGTGTTGGTCTCGTATATTCTGGATAATCATATAGTTGTCCATCATTATTCAACAATTGTTTAACCCAAATAATGTTTTTGTCAAAACAGTTCTGGAACAATAAAGACTTGTTTTTGTATTTTATGTCTATATTATTCCAGATTGTATACCTATGAGGGGGGAAATTGTGTTTGTTCCAAGGTTCCAAGTTAGAAGTACTTGTTTATGAGAGTTTGCAAGCTTAATAGGGATTTTACCCAAATCAACGTTACATTTGAGTAAGAATTCTAGACCACCAATCTGTTGGAAAATTAAATTAGGGATTATATTCCAAATGCAATCCTTATTTCTTAAATTGTTTTGTATCCATTTAATATTAAATATTATATTAGAGGTTTTAATATCCAGAGCATTCAACCCTCCCTCACCTTGGGTGCTACATATTACCGCTTGTCTTAAATAATGAGCTTTATTCCGCCATATGAAGTTAAATCATTTAGTATCAACCATTTTAGTTACTGACAGAGGAACATCCAAGGCAAGGGAGGTATAAACTAATCTGGACAGACCTTCAGATTGTGATAAAAGTACACGTCCAGATGAAGATCTCTTAATAACCAGGAGTTAAATCTCTTTGCAATTTTCTCTACAATAGGAGAGGTATTTAAGTTGGCACTTTCTTTCTGATCTTTGCTAACTTTAATACCAATATATGTGATCACATCTTTTACAGGGATATTACGTACTGAGTTTAAGTCACATCTTTTCAACGCAAATAATTGACATTTCCTAATATTCAGAGATAAACCTGATACATGTGAGAAGGCATTAATACACTCAATAGCTTTCCTGACTTCATTATGATCTTTCAAAAAAAGGTGTCGTCAGCCAATTCTGAACATTTTATCTCTTTGTCTTGTATCTGAATACCCCTAAAATTATTCTTATTTATATGAAGTGTGTGACCAATAAAAATAAGAAAGGAGAAATTGTGTCACACCCTGGTCTAAGTATTTTGTGTTTTTCTTCATGTATTGGGTCAGGCCAGGGTTTGGCATGGGGTTTTTGTATTGTGGTGTGTTTTGTCTTGGGGTTTTGGTGTGTATGTATTGGGATTGTAGCTAGTGGGGTTATCTAGCAAAGTCTATGGCTGTCTGGAGTGGTTCTCAATCAGAGGCAGGTGTTTATCGTTGTCTCTGATTGGGAACCATATTTAGGCATCTATATTCTTTGAGTTTGTCGTGGGTGATTGTCCTATGTGTCGTTGTTCCTGTCGCAGTGTTAGTTTACGCAAGTATAGGCTGTTTCGGTTTTCGTTGAGTTCTTTGTTTTGTAGTGTTTGTTATTGATTCGTGGTTTACGTTCGTTCATTAAACATGGATCGCAATCTACACGCTGCATTTTGGTCCGACTCTCCTTCACACCTAGAGAACCGTAACAAATTGGGCATCCTTGTTGAATTCCACGTCTAATGTCAAATCTTTGAAGTTCCGTGGGATAATTTAACAGAGCTGTTACTATTATTGTAAAGAGTCTTAATTACACTTTGAAAATATTGACCAAAACATCGAAGAGTCTCAAAAATAAAGTAATGTTCAACTGTATCAAATTCCTTGTAAGTCTACAAATAAAATACAGCTATCTTAGATACAGAATTAAAATTATCCACCTCAGATAATTTTGATATCCTGAAATACACCTGTAACTCTCTTAATCTCTTCTTCAAATTCTTGAAATAATATCCTGTTTTGTTTGTTGGATGCATAAATATTCCCTAATAAAAACATTTCACTGTTGAAATGTACTGTTAAAATGAACCAACGTCCAGAGTGGTGAGTCTTACGACTGATGACCTCCCCTTTAAATGCACCTCTTAAAACTGCTACACCTACAGAGTGGTTGTTGCCATATGATAACGAGATATCGTTACCCCATTGATTTTTCCAAAAAGATAGATCGGAAGAACAAGCATAGATCTCTTGTAAAAAGTAAGTCTGCATTAAACTGTTTGCAATACAGGAAAATAGCCTTACACTTGAGTAAATTACGAATACCCCTAACATTAATTGAACAAAGAAATAAAGACATTTCAACAACAACCTTGTTATGCTCTAAATATAAGCTTTTCCTACGGATATGTAACTCAAAAGGATTTCCATCCCATTATTAACCTCTAACAAAAAAATATATATATATTGGTCATAAAGTTAAAGTATTCTTACTCCCACAAGGGGGAGACATTGTGTAGACTTTACAATAAGCAGTTATTCATTTGTAGTTAGTGTTTAGTTTACCAGTTCTCTGGTCAGCGTTTTCTCATTCAAGTGTTTGTGTAAATATTTTATAATAAAAGGCTGCTTTTCACCTGGAAATTGTTTTTTTTGTCCCGACAGTTCTGTCTGAGTTAGACTCTGGCTCTCACTCAAATGTTCTGATTTGGCTGCATTTCGTTCTCTTGCACCGATAAAAAATGTGGGTTTCCCTGCCTTTCGAGCTGCAGCCACCATCGGCCACAGTTTCTCTCTTGTCACTTTGTCTGCTGAGGTCAGATCCTCCGTGAAACTCAATTTTTGCTTGATGAGGAATTCACAATTCTTTGCTCGCCTCCAGAGAAGATCCTGTGTAGATCTGTTGGTGAACTGGATGATGGTTGTCCTTGGTCTCTTGTCTTGATCATTGACTCTTTCCAAATGATGGACGATGTCTACAGTTTCTTGAAGTTTGGCTTTTGATTCGGGAATGACAGCTCCACAGATGTCAACAGCTCTGCATTTGATGTCCTCACCCGCCTGCTCTGAAATTCCATGGAGCCTCAGGTTCCACCTGAGCTGGTATCTCTCCGCCTCATTCACCTTTTGCTCGAGTTCAGCCACCTTCTTTTCATATTCCTGGCAGATAACTTTCTTCATGTCACTTTTGAGGGTTTTCACTTCTCCAATGATAAAGTCAACAGATGTTTTAATGGCCTCAATTTTCATCGTATTCTCCCTAACCATGACCTCCAAGCCATTTACCCTTTCATCCATCTTTGCTGTCAAAAGCATTACAATATTTTTGTTGCATCTCAAGAAGTGACATACCCTCTTGGCCTCTCATCTTTTCCCCCTGGGGCTTGACTGGAGTGCCGGGGTCGTAAGGTAACAGCCTGAGCTGGGGACTGGAGGGGCTCAAGTTGTGAGCATTGTTGTCCGTGCTCACCACATTGTCATCACCCATTGCAGTCTTTCCCCCCCACAGTTACATTCTGAAGAGGAGTACCCAAAATCACACCATCTTTTGTGGTTAATTGTCCATCTGACGAGCTCTCCATTTCTTTCCTTTTGGTTCTGGTCGTAGAAGTTTCCATGTACGTTCGACAAGCTAGTTGTCGAGCTAGCTAGCTTATCTGGCTATCTAGTGTTGTCGAGCTAGCTAGCTTATCTGGCTATCTAGTGTTGTCGCAAACTTAGTTTTAGGCGCACCCTCGATTTACAATATATGTAACTGCTAAAAAGAGGCTATATTGTGAGCTAAATTTGATTTAATGTATATTATGCTAGCCTGAAACAGTTGAAAATAAATTATTATTTGGGGCTTTTCAGCAGTCAAAGGTTGTAGTTGAGGAGAAAAGGGCAAGTACCTCTGGAAAAGATTCTATCAAGGCCATAAACTGTGTGTGTGTGTTAAATAATAGCACTGGTGTGGCCATGAGGTGAGGGTAAGATGGTGGACAGGAAAACAAGGAGAAAAGTGTTACATACAGTTGAGATCCGCCATTTTGAGCCCCACATTTTTAGCACAAAAAATCTAATATATGTATTTTTTGGTGCTTGCCTGTTTTGCATGTTATTTTGGCATTAATACATGTCACTTATCAGTTTGCAAACAATGTAAAAAATAATATATATCATTGAGTTAATAAAGCCGCATACAAACATGGTCTCTTTTTTTTGTTTTCTTGAGTAAGGAAGCTCCAAAATGCAGGTGTTTCAGCCTAGCTCAGTGCTTTCTGTGGTGGTGGGGCAAGCCAGCAGAAAATACGGAGCGTTACGCCGTGATTGGCTCAGTGTTCTGTCACTCATGGGGACACTTCTTCACCACAAAGTCTAAGAGGAGACCTCAAAAATTCAAGCCCTTTGGGTGCTGCCATAGAGTTACATTAGAAGTGCTCATCCAATAAGGTTCAAGGTCATTGGCCACAGATAAAATGTACAGTAGCTTTGATTGGACTGATCATTTCAACTTCATACTTTCAAAATCTTAGCTAGCAGTCATCATCATGAATCAAGTTGACAATCTACTGGCAAATCCTTTTTAATCCTTGTCATATGAAGATAAATAATGAAAAAAAATTATGGCTGTGTGGTCCCAAATCTGGGATTAAGGGGATTAACTTTTCCAAGTTTAAAATGATAAACATTCAAATCAAATCAAATCAAATTTTATTTGTCACATACACATGGTTAGCAGATGTTAATGCGAGTGTAGCGAAATGCTTGTGCTTCTAGTTCCGACAATGCAGTAATAACGAGCAAGTAATCTAACTAACAATTCCAAAAAAACTACTGTCATACACAGTGTAAGGGGATAAAGAATATGTACATAAGGATATATGAATGAGTGATGGTACAGAGCAGCATAGGCAAGATACAGTAGATGATATCGAGTACAGTATATACATATGAGATAAGTATGTAAACCAAGTGGCATAGTTAAAGTGGCTAGTGATACATGTATTACATAAGGATGCAGTCGATGATATAGAGTACAGTATCAACGTATGCATATGAGATGAACAATGTAGGGTAAGTAACATTATATAAGGTAGCATTGTTTAAAGTGGCTAGTGATATATTTACATCATTTCCCATCAATTCCCATTATTAAAGTGGCTGGAGTAGAGTCAGTGTCATTGACAGTGTGTTGGCAGTAGCCACTCAATGTTAGTGGCGGCTGTTTAACAGTCTGATGGCCTTGAGATAGAAGCTGTTTTTCAGTCTCTCGGTCCCAGCTTTGATGCACCTGTACTGACCTCGCCTTCTGGATGGCAGCGGGGTGAACAGGCAGTGGCTCGGGTGGTTGATGTCCTTGATGATCTTTATGGCCTTCCTGTAGCATCGGGTGGTGTAGGTGTCCTGGAGGGCAGGTAGTTTGCCCCGGTGATGCGTTGTGCAGACCTCACTACCCTCTGGAGAGCCTTAAGGGCGGTGCAGTTGCCATACCAGGCGGTGATACAGCCCGCCAGGATGCTCTCGATTGTGCATCTGTAGAAGTTTGTGAGTGCTTTTGGTGACAAGCCGAATTTCTTCAGCCTCCTGAGGTTGAAGAGGTGCTGCTGCGCCTTCCTCACGATGCTGTCTGTGTGAGTGGACCAATTCAGTTTGTCTGTGATGTGTATGCCGAGGAACTTAAAACTTGCTACCCTCTCCACTACTGTTCCATCGATGTGGATGGGGGTGTTCCCTCTGCTGTTTCCTGAAGTCCACAATCATCTCCTTAGTTTTGTTGACGTTGAGTGTGAGGTTATTTTCCTGACACCACACTCCGAGGGCCCTCACCTCCTCCCTGTAGGCCGTCTCGTCGTTGTTGGTAATCAAGCCTACCACTGTTGTGTCGTCCGCAAACTTGATGATTGAGTTGGAGGCGTGCATGGCCACGCAGTCGTGGGTGAACAGGGAGTACAGGAGAGGGCTCAGAACGCACCCTTGTCAACATTGGCCATTCTGTCAATGAAGCATGATTTGTGCAGAACTGCAAAAACTTGACATCTGTGAGTTCCAGACAACTGGAAAGTTGGGAATAAATAAGCTCCGACTGGGAAAATAAGTTTTGAACATCCAACTCGGAATTGTAAATCTGGCCTCCAGTTGTTTTGAAAGCACCATAAATCCATAGAATGCCAGACTTTGCCAATGAAGGACCGCCGCGCCAGCTTCCTGTTCAAGTGAGCACAGCATAACAAGGTGAGTGCAAAAATGTATTGTTCGCTGCTGCATAAATGATGTAATATGCCAGGGAGATGTGTATACTGTAGCTAAGAAAGTAATACTAAGTGTATGTTGTGTAATAAGATGTTGGTAGCCCATGTGCCTCACCCTAATAATTTGGTCTATTTACCCTGCATAATTTCACCTACTGTACTGACTTGGTGATGCACATTTAGCATATAACCTGTTTTAGAGAAATGTAATCGTCGAATATTGTAAGAGCTTTTTTGTCTGTTTATATGCCCCCTTTATTTATCCTACGGTTCTGACTTGGTGTACAGGGAGAACACAGCAAGAATGCCCATGTTCTGAATTCTGTCGCTGTACATTTAAAAAGTGTTAAACAAATAATTATATAGCTCGCTCATGAATGTCTTAATCGAAAGATTACAGATAACCTCTTATCCGCTCGTCGTCCCCTTATTCATCTCAATTGTCATTAGACACCGCATTTGTTTAAGCAAGTCAGACATATCAGCTTTGTTTTTTAAAGGGCAGTAAATGAGGATGAATGAACTGTTTCGCTGCCAGACAAGGCTCCGCTGATAGCCAGGAGTAGCAGTGGTAAAATGTTGGGCCAGCTTTATGTAGGCCGTAACAGTTTGTGGGCACCGTTTGTCACCGTTATAGTGCAATTCATGTATTGTTTAGTGTTGTGGCTTTACTGGCATGCATCCCACTTCAAGATTTACAGGCTAAAATCACCACTGGTTACATATAAGTACATATGGAACGCACAAGCCTTCTGGAAGATCTGATGAAAGAGAAGATGGCAGACATGGGGGAAAAAAGAGAAGTGGGACATGTTTTGAGTGAATATGGAGTGGTGGAGCACAGAGACGTTTGGAAGAACTACAGAAGGAAATGAAACATGACAAGAGTGAGGATGAATTAACTGCGGTGGCAAGTGCGGTGAAGACCGCCGTGTTTTGAGCCTAGTCCTGATGATGACAAAAATGATTCGGGTCTAGTGGGAGTGAGATGGCAGATCCATATGTGGTGTCAGGTTGGGTGGAGAAGAGGTTGGGGAATGTGGAATCGTGTTTATTTACTTTTTGCGTTTCTGCTGTCCAGAGGGAGCGTGAGCCCCACACCACACGACTGAGGACAAGAACTGTGACTTGCTTTCCTCTCCAGAGCACAGAGTGATAACTGGAGTGGCATTAAGTGTTGAGGAGGATCAACTGAAGTTGAAGAATCCCGGTGTCTGTGACGCACATCGTTTGGTGCGGCAGACTCGGTGGAGAGTGTGATGAAACAGAAGACAGCGTCTGTACTACAGAGTTTAAAAAATATATATTTAAAAAAAAAATGCAGAGTCAGATAAAGTCAAGTCATGATGCGTTAGTTATCCCGAGAGAACTTCTGTCCTCAGTCCATTATAGTGTTTTACGTATCAAGCTTATGGTCACGTGCAGCAGTGTGCAGGAGGGAGATTCCTAGATGTGAGAAGTGTGCAGGAGGGTGATTCCTAGATGTGAGAAGTGTGCAGGAGGACATGAGACAAAGGAATGTGTAGTGTCTGTGGGAAAAGTAGCCTGTGTAAACTTTAAGGGTACCCATGATGCTGGAGATCAGAGGTGTACAGTGAGAGAAAGGCAGGTGGAGGTTGCCAGGATCAGTTCATAGTGCAGAAAGTGACGTATGCGGGGGCATTGAAGAGAGGAGTAGAAGAAGATGGGTCCAGGGTGAGGGATCCCAAGAGGATCCCTGTGAGTAGGCCGAGGCCAATAAAGAGTGATAGATGTGCTTTGGGAAGCACATCCTGTTTGGCCCTGTCTGGGGGTGTCCTCGGATGGGGCCACAGTGTCTCCTGACCCCTCCTGTCTCAGCCTCCAGTATTTATGCTGCAGTAGTTAATGTGTCGGGGGGCTAGGGTCAGTTTGTTATATCTGGAGTTCCCTTCCTGTCCTATTCGGTGTCCTGTGTGAATCTAAGTGTGCGTTCTCTAATTCTCTCTTTCTCTCTCGGAGGACCTGAGCCCTAGGACCATGACTACCTGACATGATGACTCCTTGCTGTCCCCAGTCCACCTGACCGTGCTGCTGCTCCAGTTTCAACTGTTCTGCCTTATTATTATACGACCATGCTGGTCATTTATGAACATTTGAACATCTTGGCCATGTTCTGTTATAATCTCCACCCGGCACAGCCAGAATTCTCTCTTGAGGACTGGCCACCCCTTGCTGTCCCCACCACCTAGCCTGGTTCCTGTTCTCTTAGGTTTCTTCCTTGGTTTTGGCCTTTTCCTAGGTTTTGGCCTTTCTAGGGAGTTTTTCCTAGCCACCGTGCTTCTACACCTGCATTGCTTGCTGTTTGGGGTTTTAGGCTGGGTTTCTGTACAGCACTTTGAGATATCAGCTGATGTATGAAGGGCTATATAAATACATTTGATTTGATTTGATTTGGTATTCTGCCGTACATGTACTGCAGGAATGGAATTTAAATCACAGAGGACGGATATGGTGGCAACAGCAGAGAAGTACCTGGGTGTACAAGATTTTACAGCAGATGAGTTACAATATGTTTTTAACAATAGTGTCCTGTCCTCCCAGGCTGCTGGCCTGGAGTAGGTTCAGATGGGGCCAAAGTAGTGGAATAGTGGTGAGGTTTTAATGGGTGCAGGGTTAGATGGTAGGGCACATTTTTCAAAGTGTAATTAATTCATACTACATAATAGTAGGGTGATACACAGCCAATACACTAGGTGGCGGCATGCACTTATAAATGTGTTTAAGGACCGCCATAATACCAACAAAGTAGAAGAAAAAGGTTGGAGTTCGAGAGGCGTGGCTGGAACAGTTTCAAAATGGCGGTGAGTCGATCATATCTTCCATGAACGTATCTAAAACGTCGTTATTTATATTTTCTATTAGCAATTGCGTGTCTCAATCTAGCTACAGTAGTGTTATCTAGCAAATGCAAGTGAGCAGAGTAGGGACATTTGCGAGCGTGCTTTTCAGGCAGCATCATGTTAATGAAACCGAAAAAGAAAAGGGATGTCAAACAAAGACAAATGACAAAGAATGTCGCTTGAGAAAAAAGAGCCAATACCCGATTGGGACGATCGTTGCGGATGACAATATTCTGCAAAACCTGCAACATTACGTTAGACTACAATAGTGCATGGGCGCTAGATCAGCATTCCCGGTAATAAACTCGTGTCCGCCGTGGACCCGCTCGTACATAAAGCACCATCCATTCAGGCTGCAAAGGCATTTATACCTCCTTTTGAATTGCAAGAAGAAATGCGTACTTTAACACAATTTCCACGACCGTTTAAGTATTTTTAGCCAATTTAGGATGTTGCATACCGCGTGTGCAACGTTCCTAATCTAATATTCAATAAAATGGTGGTAAACGAACACGCAGTTCATTTTAGTGGCCAACTCAGGAGACTAAAAGGTAGCCGCAAAAAATGGCGCTGAGTCGATATCTTAACTTAACCTAATTTACTCACCATTTGTTTTCTAGTTCTAAAAATTTGGAAAAAGGGTTATTTCAATTGAACTACAGTATTCTGACCACTGTTAGCGAGAAATTTGCTAGCGTTAAGGGCAGACTCGACTGTATAATGTTGTCAACATCAGCGTGCTAATTATCATGCCATGTTCGTACCCCAGTTTCCCTCCCCATAATCGTTAGACTACATTCAAGAAACTGGGTTCTGTTAAATCACTTCAATCCTCGTCTTCCCTTAATCTGCTTCTTCTATTGGGTTTAACGGCCGTTGGCATCCAATGTTAACGGTGCATTACCGCCACCAGCTGGAGGAGGTATTTTAACGAGAAAATAAGAATCATTATAGGAAAGGGGGTAAACGAAAAAGACATGAAACAAACCCCATCTCACTTCAATCACAGTCCATTCCTAAATACATCCCTGCTCAGGGGCCTCAGAGGGTGGGAACATTCAGCGACAGGATTTCTTGCAAGGCATCGGCTATGACATTACGAAGACCCAAGAAACATTTACCTGCATTCAATGATGACAATTTTCTCCGCTTGTGGTATACAGATTATGACCATTGCAATAAATTATACAAAGTCCACCTTTAAACATGTAACATTTCACGATCCCTCTGTTGATGTGAAACAGTCACTGGGTCATGGGGGCTCTACTACCCTTTGTTTCTTCCCTGCCACTCTGTCGACGTGCAGCAACCACTCCATCTGTCTTCAGTTATCATACTTCTTGCGCCACTTTTTCCACCCTAGAAATAACCCCCTTTGATTGGTTCAAAAATCTATACAGGAATCATTCCACTCCAGTATCTTGAGTCTTAAAAACACAACAACAAAAAACTAAGACTGCTTCTTGTGATGTTCAGACTCCACCCGGTCCAAGACATTCCAGATTTTCAACCGTTTTGCAACAGAATTGGCTTAATAATAATACACTCTGGGTTTTATTTTCTACCTGATAATTGCACCCACTTGGTGTCCCAGGTCTAAATCTGTCCTTGATTAGAGAGGAGCAATGACAATCAGCAGTGGAACTGGCTTCAAGGATCAGATTTGAATTTGCCTGGCCTATACTGTCGATTCAAAGTTGAACATGACCGATTTGGGCACTTATAAGCGCAGAAATTGGAACACAGGGGTGTCAAACTCATTCCATGGAGGGCCCAGTATCTGCAGGTTTAGGGTTTTTCCTTTCAATTAAGCCCTAGACAACCAGGTGGGATGAGTTCCTTACTAATTAGTGACCTTAATTTATCAATCACGTAAAAGGGAGGAGTGAAACCCCACAGACTCTCGGCCCTCCGTGGATTGAGTTTGACACCGTGCTTTACAGTAACATGCTATAAATCACATCAGAGTGGGTTTTTGCTGACAGCCGCTCTGAACATGAGCACTTCACACTACAATAAGTTGCCCCCGTCACTCCGGCTAATTGGGCAACTTTTGCAAATGTTTTTGTCTGAGGGGTGTAAATGCTGTAAATTGAGAGGACTCTTATGTATTTTGAAAGATGAGATGTTGAGGACTATAATAAATTTCACTTTGATGTCGTACAAGTAAGCCAAACACCTGTGATTCCAAATGCAATTCACATTTCCATATCATAAAACTCATGTCACACATAGTGTTCCTCCTCCTCTGATGTACAGTTGGATGACATCATACCCTGGGTTGTTCTGAACAGAATGATTTGTCTATTGTGAAGAGAATTTGCGGCTGAACACACACCTGAATGCGCTCATGACTCCTTTCTATGAGCACCAAAATTCGCGTCGGTATCTGTAAGATCATATTTTATAACTTAGCTAGTCATGTTGGCAATAGAACAAGCTTTCAAATGATGCCCACCTGATCCAGATTGAGATTTATAATGGGCCGTTTTTGGATTGCGTAAACAACGGTAATTGTGTGATGGCGGGTATGCGGGGCTGTATTTTAGTTTTGTCAACGGCACAGCTCGGAGAGCATCTATTAAAAGGTGCTGTTTTTGGGAAGGCTCTTCTTTGAGTCATAAAAATGCATTGCCATTACTTAAGAACTGTACACTTTGGAGAGATGGGTGACCACTTGGAGACATCAGTTAGTCCTCTCACTCAAAACACTCAAATAACCCAACATTTCCAGGAAAATTCTTATGTTACTGAATGTATTTTCATATTCTGTTATCAACAAATGTGGTAAAAAGTACAGTAATTGTAAAATCTACATTAAAGTCAACAGTGTAATGTTTGGATTCAGTATTTTCCAGTCAACTGTTGTGTCCCTGCCTTGGTCAATTTTTCTCTCTCCATAATCTCAACTGTTCCCTATTAATTGCTACCATGCTTATATGCATATGTTTTTCATATTATGTATATTTTTAAAAAAAAAAATAAAAACATTTCAATTTAGTGCTATGCACATAGGCTAATTCTCAAGAGTAAAGTGTTAAAAAAATGTATCATGATTTGGCTCAATTCAAATGGATCTGATCTCCAGCCCTGTCAGTTTTTCCCACGTCAAGTACTCCTATTGAAATAATTATTATTTGTGTCAAATAAACACATCTACATTTTCAGTATACAAATTGGATACAACTAAAAGGGGCTGCAGTCCTTGATGGTATGATTAGACTATGGGGTTCAATCCTAAATTCTACTGAATATTTTCCTTTTAGGACAGAAACAAGGAAGGAGAGAAGAAAAAGAAGGAGAGCATCTTTGACTTGTCCAAGTACATTGATAAACAAATCCGTGTCAAGTTCCAGGGAGGACGAGAGGGTAAATCAGTGAAGATAATACTTACTTAGTCCATTTCATTACTATGTCAAAACCTGAAGAACGAAAGAAAGAAAAAATACTGTGGGACTTGAGGCTTCGAAAAGAGAACAATGGCCACCTTCTGCCTGTCTGGAAATGCTTTTCCATGACAGGCCACAGTCCCCATCTTCTTTACTGTTTCTCTTTGCCTCCATTCAAGATAATAATCCTTATTTATTTGTGTCAGCCAGTGGAGTCCTAAAGGGGTTTGACCCCCTGTTGAACCTGGTATTGGACAGCACCATCGAGTACTTGCGAGGTATGTAGCAGAAACTAAGACTTGCTTGTATGATCGCATATAACTTCTACAAAGTGAAAATGCACTCCTGGTCGGCGAGGAGACTGTTGCCCACACAATTCAATGGAAAACATATCTGTGATGTTGCCCTTTAGTTAAAAAATTTACAATAAAATCAAGGTCGTATAAAGAAGGTTGTGCTGGATCATTCATGGTGGAGTTTCACATACTATCAATTACCTCTGACTTGTTATGCCACTTCCTCCTCCAATACAATTTGGTTTGATTTGTTATTTCCAGACCCTGACGACCAGTTCAAGCTGACCGAGGACACACGACAGCTGGGCCTGGTGGTGTGTCGAGGGACCTCAGTGGTGCTCATCTGTCCTCAGGACGGCATGGAGGCCATCCCCAACCCCTTCATCCAACAGCAGGATGGATAGTCCACATGCCTTATTCCTCTTGATTTCCTCACAGTAGCCCAATTCCTGGGGTGAATCTTAATTGTATTTCCTTGATTTCTCAAGTCCTCTCCTTGCTTCCTTCTTTGGACAAGAACATCCGAGGGGAGGAACCTCAGATCGTTTGCTCCAATATGCTTTGAAAAGGTGACAAGGTAGGAGGACGTGAGGAATCAAGGAAATATTATTTAGATTCACTACTATTCTCCACTGACCCTTCAACCCAAGGTGCACTTCACGTTCACTCCCATCAGCCCCACACATCTGTCCCTAAAATCAGGAAAATTATTTTGTTGTAGTTTAATTGTTGTCACCAGCCTGAATGTTGATGTAGTGTGATGAGCATGTGTTCTGTTAATCTTTTTTTTTTGGGGGGGGTTCTCTGACTAGATACGTGAAAACATATTTTTGCTGTGATGGTAAACATTTAAAAAATACTTTTTACTATGGTTTTCCCTAAATCAGGCCAGGTTTGAACGATCTGGCATATTATGGTTTTACATTACAGATGTAATAAATTTACTATTTTCTTTTAATGATGTGTGTCTTCAGTGTTTTGTATCGTCTTTGAACGTCAAGAATACGGCCCAAATGGTTTAAATAATTGGGATTCATTGAAGCTATTTGACAGATACATTTCAGCTTATTTTTTTTGTTTGTTGAGAAAATCTAAATTCATTGCTCTTTCAAGACAGTAATAATTTGCTTTTGCGGGTTCAAACTTGTGCACGCACAACGATGAAGTCAGTATGATGTCATTCCATATGGTCCATCCTCCTGTCTCAAAGTGCTGTAATTTTCTTCTACCACCGGAAATTTGACTCGGGAGAGGAATGCAGGACCCGTAGCCAGTTATAATGTAAGTATCTGACTTATAATTTGTATAGACAGAGTAAGGAACGATAAACTACCATCTCCGGTGTCAACTGACGTTATATGAAAATTGATGAGCGAATGACCAGCGAATCCTGTTCGCTAGTTAACGTTAGTGAATTAGTTCATGTAGCTAGCTAGCACGTTAGCTATCTAATATAGCATTACCAGCAAGCTTTTGTCAAAAATGTAGCTATATTTTCTTTAGAATTTGGTTTTGCCACGACCCATTATCACGGAGAAGAGTTTTGAGTTTTAATGTTTGTTGTTATTTCTAGGGAAAAAGTTAGCCGTATCCCACTAGCTCACTTCTCCAAACGGTAGCTAGCCAGTTAGCGGCTAGTTAGCTACATATGGCTAAAGTTCAGTTTTTACTTCTCAACAAAAATAAAAACAATTTGCGGTGTAATGTTAATCCATAGTATTTTCGGATAACAACACGAAACCATTGTTTCTCAATCTGAGTGTCAAACGGTTATCTAATGTTAAAACCGCAGTGAGACCCTTTTAATCAGCTAGTTGATGGAAGAAGATGACGTAAGTAAGACCGGTATGCGGAGTTCTCAGTCCTACCAGCCAAGTTTTCCTTCTCCACTCCACTATGTTCATCACACGTGTGGGTGGAGTTGAAGAAACCCAGCAACTCTGCCGTGTTGACTTTGGCCAAATAAGGACGACCACGTTTGTTGGGGGGTTGTTATGCACATCATTGGTTGGGGGTGAATTTGTTCAGGGTCAAATAGTTACATCAATTTACTGTATGTGTGTAAACTGATTGTATTGACCCCCCCCCCTTGTGGCTAAATTATGCAGCCTGTGGCATGCCTATTGTCACTCTATGATGTGTAGTATGTATTTGATCTCGTTTTGCTCATGTCAGCATCACATAAGTCTATTGTTGCTATGTTATGGGTCTCAATTTCCTTGGCAGGTACTAATAATCATGTTTCTCTGTTCTGTAATTCAGTGTGATTCAAGACACAACTTCTATCAGCAGCAACCCAGTCAGACCATGGCTGGCTTCAGACAAGAGGATGTGGAGGCGTTCTATGATATGGGAGAGGAGCTAGGGAGGTAAGATCTGACCTGCGTCTGTCTGTCTGTACAGTGTTGCTGGAGGAGGATACAAAGGAGACTTGTTTCAGCTCTCCCAATGTGTCAGTGGGCAGAATTTGTCATTTTAGGACGATTGAGGAAAACTCCTACCCAGTATGAGGAACAATGGGCCAATGCAATTAAGTGTGCCTACCGTTCCATGTTCCACATTCCAGCCATTACAATGAGCCTGTCCTCAAACATTACAATGACCATGTCACCACAGGAGTCGCTAGTGCGTGATGGGACAAAGACATCCCTGCCGGCCAAACCCTCCCCTAACCTGGACGACGCTGGGCCAATTGTGCACCGCCCCATGAGGGGAGACTCAGAATCTCTAGTGGCACAGCTAGCACTGCGATGCAGTACCTTAGATCACTGCGCCACTCGGGAGGCCCCCACCTTTAGTAACTCTTGTATGTAAAGTGAAGCAATATTTCTACAAAGATCTTAAAGATTGATTGTTGGGCTCTCCTAATGATACAATCCAAATACCACTTAGTTGACTTGAAATCACATAGCTGGATGAAAACATCCGTTGGCAAATTCCCAGTGTGTTTGTGGGACTGTTTATTCAACAGTGTAGAGCTCTCTGTCCTGTTATGCAAACCTGCTCTGTGTTTTTAACAAGTCCTTATAAACTAAACAGAGCCGGAGCACTAGAATGAGTCATGTGCTTCTACAGGATTAAACTTGAATTTGTTCCAAATGGCAACCTGTTGACGTAGCGCACTACTTTAGATTAGAGACCATAGGGCTAAAGTAGTGCACTATACAAGGAATATAGGGTGCCATTTGGGATACAATAAACCTGACTTCCTACCTTTATATGGAAGTTTTGTTTTCTGCAGTGTTGCAGAAGAAGAATGACATCATTGCCATCATTTACTGTTTTAGGTGTAGTCTAGCTGTGTATTAGGTGTAGTCTAGCTGTGTATTAGGTGTGGTCTAGCTGTGTATTAGGTGTTGTCTAGCTGTGTATTAGGTGTAGTCTAGCTGTGTTTTAGGTGTAGTCTAGCTGTGTATTAGGTGTAGTCTAGCTGTGTTTTAGGTGTAGTCTAGCTGTGTATTAGGTGTAGTCTAGCTGTGTATTAGGTGTAGTCTAGCTGTGTATTAGGTGTAGTCTAGCTGTGTATTAGGTGTAGTCTAGCTGTGTTTTAGGTGTAGTCTGCTGTGTTTTAGGTGTAGTCTAGCTGTGTATTAGGTGTGGTCTAGCTGTGTATTAGGTGTAGTCTAGCTGTGTATTAGGTGTAGTCTAGCTGTGTTTTAGGTGTAGTCTAGCTGTGTATTAGGTGTAGTCTAGCTGTGTATTAGGTGTAGTCTGCTGTGTATTAGGTGTGGTCTAGCTGTGTATTAGGTGTGGTCTAGCTGTGTATTAGGTGTGGTCTAGCTGTGTATTAGGTGTGGTCTAGCTGTGTATTAGGTGTGGTCTAGCTGTGTATTAGGTGTGGTCTAGCTGTGTATTAGGTGTGGTCTAGCTGTGTATTAGGTGTGGTCTAGCTGTGTATTAGGTGTGGTCTAGCTGTGTTTTAGGTGTAGTCTGCTGTGTTTTAGGTGTAGTCTAGCTGTGTATTAGGTGTGTCTAGCTGTGTATTAGGTGTAGTCTAGCTGTGTATTAGGTGTAGTCTAGCTGTGTATTAGGTGTAGTCTAGCTGTGTATTAGGTGTAGTCTAGCTGTGTATTAGGTGTGTCTAGCTGTGTATTAGGTGTAGTCTAGCTGTGTATTAGGTGTGTCTAGCTGTGTATTAGGTGTAGTCTAGCTGTGTATTAGGAGTAGTCTAGCTGTGTATTAGGTGTAGTCTAGCTGTGTATTAGGTGTGGTCTAGCTGTGTATTAGGTGTGGTCTAGCTGTGTATTAGGTGTGGTCTAGCTGTGTATTAGGTGTGGTCTAGCTGTGTATTAGGTGTAGTCTAGCTGTGTATTAGGTGTAGTCTAGCTGTGTATTAGGTGTAGTCTAGCTGTGTTTTAGGTGTAGTCTAGCTGTGTTTTAGGTGTAGTCTAGCTGTTTATTTCCTCTCTGGCTCTAGGTATGGTCATGCTGTGTGAGAGGGAGGGGGGCTGAGTTTGCTCAGAAAGGGTACATTAAATGGCAGAACAGAACATTCAGTTCTGTGCAGATAGAGAAGCGCTGTAGACTTAACTTTAGGAATGGCTAGACCCTCAGGAATGCAGAATTTATGAACTCTGCAAAAAAAGAAACGTCCTCTCACTGTCAACTGCGTTTGTTTTCAGCAAACTTAAAATGTGTAAATATTTGTATGAACAAAACAAAGTTCAACAACTGAGACGTAAGCTGAACAAGTTCCACAGAAAAGTGACGAACAGGAATTGAATAATGTGTCCCTGAACAAGGGGGGGGTCAAAATCAAAAGTAACAGTCAGTTTCTGGTGTAGCCACAAGCTACATTAAGTACTGCAGTGCATCTCCTCATGAACTGCACCAGATTTGCCAGTTCTTGCTGTGAGATGTTACCAAACTCTTCCACCAAGACACCTGCAAGTTCCTGGACATTTCTGGGGGGAATGGCCCTATCCCTCACCCTCTGATGTTAGGTGTAAATGTTTATTTTTATTTTTTAAATAGCCACCCACTTTACATGTTTGCATAGAGTCTTTATCTTATTACATCAAATGAAACTGCCAACCAGTGTGTTGCAATGCTTCCAGTGAACACTAGCCTATACAATTTGTAGTCAAGAATTTATAGCTTTAAATCAGGATTTTCCCCAGATTGGCTATTTGAATTTGGCCCAGTAACTCTTTCTTGTTTCCTATGTTTATGTACATATTATATTATACTATCGATCATCATCCTCATTAACTCTCCTAGTGGACAATTCGCCATCGTACGGAAGTGTAAAGACAAGAGTTCTGGCTCGGAGTACGCCGCCAAGTTAATCAAGAAGCGTCGCCTGTCGTCCAGCCGCCGGGGCGTAAGCCGTGAGGAGATCGAGAGGGAGGTGAGAGAACCACAATGGAAATAAGAATTCAGGCTCTGTGTTTTATCCTCAATCATTGTATGTACTGGCTGGACCAGCTTTATATGCCTCTTTTTAAAAATTTTAATAATGAAATAAATCAAATTAAATTCAAGGTGAATATTCTGAGAGAGATCCAGCACAGCAACATCATCACGCTGCACGACATCTTCGAGAACAAGACGGACGTCATCCTCATCCTGGAGCTGTGAGTAGAGCTACACCAGTTGATATTTGGGGCTGATCTAGGATCAGCCACCTCCCCGTCCTTGTAATCGGATTCACTATGATCTAAAAGGCTAAACTGATCCTAAAGCAGCATTTGTCTGAGACTCTTTCTGAATACAGGCCCAGACCTGTACTCAAATAGTATATTGATAAAATAGAGTAATCTTTTTAACCCTGTTCTGTGGTGTGGTCCAGAGTGTCTGGAGGGGAACTATTTGACTTCCTGGCAGAGAAGGAGTCTCTAACAGAGGAGGAGGCCACACAGTTCCTCAAACAGATCCTGGACGGGGTCTACTATCTACACTCCAAACGCATCGCTCATTTTGACCTGAAGGTGGGTAGGGTGGAGTCTGGGGAAGGAGAAGCCAGGCTGGCATTGTAAACTAAAGTTCCATCTTGACTTGACGTATTCCTTTAAACTCCTATTGGAGCAGTCTGACTCCTCACGCAATGTATAACTTGATAGACTGTTTTGAGTCATTGGCACATCAGTGAAAACGTCCAAAAGGTTTCCAGCATTTGAGAAATATACAGTTTGGTGTCTTAAAAAAAACAATCATCTGTATTGTATTATTATCTGCATTCTGAAATGTTTGTTTGTGCCATAGCCAGAGAACATCATGCTGCTTGATAAGAACGTCTCCAACCCCAGGATCAAACTCATCGACTTTGGCATCGCTCATCAGATCAAAGCTGGGAATGAGTTTAAGAATATCTTTGGAACGCCAGAGTTTGTTGGTGAGACCATAGAGATGTGTTTGTAATATGTATTAATAATAATAATAATAGCAATTTAGTGTTCCACATATTTCGTTATGTGTGAGACGCTCCTACATATTCATTTTCCTTATTTAAACATACAGTATCTTCAAATATTATATTATTATTTATTTTTTTGGACATTTGAACTCCCTTTTTCGCCCAAATTTCGTGATTTCGATCTTGTCTCATCGCTGCAACTCCTCAATGGCCTCGGGAGAGGTGAAGGTCGAGTCATGCGTCCTCTGAAATATGACCCGCCAAACCGCGCTTCTTAACACCCGCCGGCTTAACCCGGAAGCCAGCCGCACCAATGTGTCGGAGGAAACGGTGCTCAACTGAGGACCGAAGTCAGCTAGCAGGCGCCCGGCCCGCCACGCCACAAGGAGTCGCTAGAGCACGATGAACCCCCCGACCAAACCTTCCCTAACCCGGACAACGCTGGGCCAATTCTCCGCCGACATATGGAACACGCGGTCACGGCCGGTTGTGACACAGCCTGGGGTTGAACCCCAGGTCTGTAGTGACGCCGCAACACTGCGATGCAGTGCCTCAGACAGCTGCGCCACTCGGCCCATATAGCTTTAAAATAAATAAAAAGATTCCACAATGATCTTTATGTTATGGAATGGGGAAAATATTCCTTCATATTGGTTTTAATAAGTGGAGGTCTGTGTGTTGATCTCCCTGAAGACCATCTGGGTTCTAATAATCCTGCTTGTTTTACAGCTCCAGAGATAGTCAACTATGAACCACTCGGACTGGAGGCTGACATGTGGTAAAATAAACTAAGATTATTTTAAATGTTTTTCTGATTTTGAGAACTTTTTGTTATTGTTGTTTTTCTTGTTTCTTTACCCTTCAGGTAAATCTCACTAATTTGCTGTCCTCTTGTTTCTCCAGGAGTATTGGAGTTATCACGTACATTCTGTAAGTACTGCCTCACATTATAATGGTGTCAGTTGAGCGACATAAACCGTGTCAAACATTTTGTTAGATTATTTCTAAATCTACAGACATTTTTGATCATATTCTGTACCTGTTTTACAAAATGGAGAACGACACAAGTGAATGTTATTTCTGAGCAATCCAATCATTTTACATGATGAAATAGCAAATAAGCGATTGTATTTAATATTTTGTCCATACCACTTGTTTAATCTTAGGTTGAGTGTTCTCAACCTGTTGTTTTGTCTTCCTCAGGTTGAGTGGTGCCTCTCCGTTCCTGGGGGAGACCAAGCAGGAGACTCTGACCAACATCTCTGCTGTCAACTATGACTTTGACGAGGAGTACTTCAGCAATACCAGTGAGCTGGCCAAGGACTTCATCAGACGCCTGCTGGTCAAGGATCCCAAGTAAGGCTGGTTTACTGTGGATAGAACAGGCCTGGGAATACTTAGAACAACACACACAGGGACATGACAGTAACTATTTGCTTTTGTTTGTCTTGTTAGTTAATATATCATTGTAGGGACTCTAGCAAAAGATAAATGTTTACTGAATCTGTACCATAGCCTTGGAGAACTTGGGTCTTCAGTGGAAATTATATAATTGCAATTACTAAAGGCATGACAGTAAAGCAGAAAGTAGTAATTGATTATTTTGCATCTCTTATTTCTCCAGGAAGAGGATGACCATCGATGACAGCCTTCAGCATCCCTGGATCAAGGTAGACATCTCTCGCCATCTCACACATATTTTACATCTTACTGATCCCAAATGTTGGACTACCCCTTTGCCCTCTTTCACTTATAAAGCAACTGTTGGCTTTTAGCACCTGGTTTACTGCCGCTTTACTGATGGTTTACTGCCGCTTTACTGATGGTTTACTGCCGCTTTACTGATGGTTTACTGCCGCTTTACTGATGGTTTACTGCCGGTTTACTGATGGTTTACTGATGGTTTACTGCCGGTTTACTGATGGTTTACTGATGGTTTACTGCCGGTTTACTGATGGTTTACTGCCGGTTTACTGATGGTTTGCTGATGGTTTACTGCCGGTTTACTGATGGTTTACTGCCGGTTTACTGCTGGTTTACTGCCGGTTTACTGATGGTTTACTGCCGCTTTACTGATGGTTTACTGCCGGTTTACTGCCCCTTTACTGATGGTTTAATGCCGCTTTACTGATGGTTTACTGCCGGTTTACTGATGGTTTACTGCCGCTTTATTGATGGTTTACTGACGGTTTACTGCCGCTTTACTGATGGTTTACTGATGGTTTACTGATGGTTTACTGCTGCTTTACTGATGGTTTACTGCCACTTTACTGATGGTTCACTGATGGTTCACTGATGGTTCGCTGATGGTTCGCTGATGGTTCACTGATGGTTTACTGATGGTTTACTGATGCTTTTTGACCCCCTTTATCTGCTATCCATTAACACTCCTCTCCTCCCAGGTGATCAAGAGGCGGAACGTGCGCCAGGAGGAGAGCGGGAAGAAGCCGGAGCGCAGGCGCCTGAAGACCACGCGTCTAAAGGAGTACACTATCAAGTCCCACTCCTCCATGCCCCCCAACAACACCTACGTCAACTTTGAACGCTTCTCCCAGGTGCTGGAGGAGATCGCTGCTGCTGAGGAGGGGCTGAGAGACCTGGAACAAAACCAGAGGTGAGAGGGAGGGATGGATTGATTCGTAATTTTAAGTTGATTATTTTAAAAATGCATGTACAGCCGCTCTAATTGGATACAACATACGTATTCCATACATTCTAACATCTCCCTGACTTCTCCAGGTCGTGCCGGGAGGATGTGGCTGCTCTCCTGTCTATCTACGAGGAGAAGGAGGGCTGGTACAAGGAGGAGAACCAGAGCATCGCCAGCGACCTGGGTCACATCCGCCAGGAGCTGCAGCGTACCCAGGCCCAGCGCAGGCAGAGTCAGGAGGATGCCCGCGCCACCATGCTGGCTGCTAACGCCCTCAAGAGGAAGTTTGGCCGTCTGGAGAACCGTTACGAGGTCCTGGCAGAACAGGTGGCGTCGGAGGTGCTCTGGGTGGAGGAGCTGGTCAGGGGGATAGAGAAGGAGAAGGACAGCCTCGTCATGCCCTGAGTTTGGCCTGGCTTCTAGTTTCACTGACCTGGCCATGCCCTGAGTTTGGCCTGGCTTCTAGTTTCACTGACCTGGCCATGCCCTGAGGCCAGGCCTGGCTTCTAGTTTCACTGACCTGGCCATGCCCTGAGGCCAGGCCTGGCTTCTAGTTTCACTGACCTGGCCATGCCCTGAGGCCAAGCCTGGCTTCTAGTATCACTAACCTGGTCATGCCCTGAGGCCAGCCTGGCTTCTAGTATCACTGACCTGGTCATGCCCTGAGGCCAGCCTGGTTTGGTACAGACACCGGTCTTATATACCAGCTGTCATTAGATTCAGAACAAGGGCCCAGAGTTTTTCTGGTGAGGGAAAACTCTGGCCCCTGGTCCTAAGTCATGATGCTACACCCCCTCAGACATTTGATTAGGAAAAATGATCCCCCTTCCCCATCTTCCCTTTCTAATGAGAGCACCAACAATGTCCCTCCCTACTATGAATACATTTAATCAACTAAATATGTGTTTAAAGAATGTCCATTCCAGTATTTTCTAAATTAATTCATAACGTTAAAAATTGTAAAGATTGTGATTCATTTTTGCAGTATATTTGGTTAAGATGATGATACATGCATACATACAGGAAGGTTTTCTGCACCTGCAATCATTTTCCTATCGTTTTTTTAGCCCCATACTTAAAGGGATATTTATCATTAACAGCTGACTATGATTGACCAATAAAGCCCAAGGGGGTGTGGTATACGGCCAGTATACCGTGTCTAAGGGCTGTTCTTATGCATGATGCAACGCGGAGTGCCTGGACACAGTCCTTAGCCATGGTATATTGGCCATATACCACAAGCCTCCAAGGTGCCTTATTGCTATTATAAACTGGTTACCTACATAATTAGAGCAGTAAAAACAAATGTTTTGTCATACCCGTGGGATACAGTGTGATATACCACGGCTGTCAGCCAATCAGCATTCAGGGCTGGAACCACACAGGTTAGAAGTAACAACAACATAGTAGAAACAATAGAACTTGTGTTATAGGGAGATTCCATTTTGAACATGATCTTATTGACACTCAACAACCGCCTTGCTGTACTGCGAAGCTACAGACAGATGCAGATACTATACTATATATTTATACTATATAAATACTAATAGTTCTCTTACGTGTGAAGAGAGTCGTCTTAAAATGGATTGTACAAACCTGTTTTGCAACTTGCACGCAGCCTGTACATTGAACACCTTATTGCCTATACATAAGCTAAATCAAGTGTGTAGTAATGTCTAAACCTTTTCATGAATAATGGTCTAGTGACTGTCCCTCCAAAACGTTTTAGGCCGGTTTCCCTGGACCCTGGACTATAAATAATGGTCAATGGAGAACCTCCATTTAGAAAATAGCATTTTAGTTCAGTATTTAGCTTAATCTGTGTCCGGGGAAAACCGTCCCTTTCGAATACAACTGTTGCACAGTAGCCTCATACCAAATGATCTGCATGTCTATCTGCTACTATATTTGAATGATTGTTTTAGTCAGCCTTCTGTCGCTATGACCATAGCCCCACACTACAGACATTCCATGAGTTGGTCTTAAATCTATGCATCACATTCCATGTTCCACATAGAACTCTATGTACTGTACATTTCCCTAGTTTAATATACTATTTTGCACTTAAATATAGCTGTGTTCCAAACTATTTCCCATTTAATCATTTCTTCTTTTTTTTTTTTTTTTTTTTTTTAATGTACCCAAAACTTATAATGGTATATAGTGTTAAGTTTGAATGATGACATATTTAGATGGGGTTTTGTTTCAAATAAACAAACTCATAACCTAAAGGAATCTTTCTGGTGTATATTTTTTCTGTCCATTGAGATTTTGCAGGTCCAGATTTCTCAGCTTTTTTTTACATAAAAAAAAGGATCCTTCCACCTGGAGCTTATGGAACTTGTCTCTCAGTTTCCATAGTAACTCAGAACTAAGGAATATGATCTTTGTTTCCCTTCGACAACATGACTCGGTCTAACAGTTAAGTCGTCCGGGACGTACTGTAACCTGTTGATGGCAATGCTGCTCACCCTGTGGTGTCTCTCACTGTGATGTGGGCCAGTGCAAGGTAGCCCAAAAGGTGTGTGGACCACAGTGCCTGCCTGCTTAGCAGTAAAGCTTCCCACTGGGCAAAAACAGGTTGAATCACCATTGTTTCCATGTCATTTCAACCAAAACATTTAATGTGATGAAGTTGAATCAATATAGAAAACCTAAGGGACTTTACTATTTTCAGCCAACTTTAAACCTAAAGCCAATAAAGGGGGACATTTTTGGTTGATTTCACATTATTTGACAACTCAAATGTTGAACCGACATCCGTTCCCAGTGAGTTCCTCCCTCTGGGTACAAGCCTCCTGTCCTGGGGGTGTACTTGTAAATCACACTGGCTCACACTACAGAAACAGGAGATGGATTGGTGTCCTGTCCAGGGGGTGTACTTGTAAATCACACTACAGAAACAGGAGATGGACTAGTGTCCTGTCCAGGGGGTGTACTTGTAAATCACACTACAGAAACAGGAGATGGACTAGTGTCCTGTCCAGGGGCTGTACTTGTAAATCACACTACAGAAACAGGAGGTGGACTAGTGTCCTGTCCAGGGGGTGTACTTGTAAATCACACTACAGAAACAGGAGATGGACTAGTGTCCTGTCCAGGGGGTGTACTGTAAATCACACTACAGAAACAGGAGATGGACTAGTGTCCTGTCCAGGGGGTGTAAAATCACACTACAGAAACAGGAGATGGACTAGTGTCCTGTCCAGGGGTGTACTTGTAAATCACACTACAGAAACAGGAGATGGACTAGTGTCCTGTCCAGGGGGTGTACTTGTGTCACACTATAGAAACAGGAGATGGATTGTGTCCTGTCCAAATCACACTACAGAAACAGGAGATGGACTAGTGTCCTGTCCAGGGGGTGTACTTGTAAATCACACTACAGAAACAGGAGATGGACTAGTGTCCTGTCCAGGGGGTGTACTTGTAAATCACACTACAGAAACAGGAGATGGACTAGTGTCCTGTCCAGGGGGTGTACTTGTAAATCACACTACAGAAACAGGAGATGGACTAGTGTCCTGTCCAAAAATCACACTATAGAAACAGGAGATGGATTGGTGTCCTGTCCAGGGGATGGACTGTACTTGTAAATCACACTACAGAAACAGGAGATGGACTAGTGTCCTGTCCAGGGGGTGTACTTGTAAATCACACTACAGAAACAGGAGATGGACTAGTGTCCTGTCCAGGGGGTGTAAATCACACTACAGAAACAGGAGATGGACTAGTGTCCTGTCCAGGGGTGTACAAATCACACTACAGAAACAGGAGATGGACTAGTGTCCTGTCCAGGGGGTGTACTTGTAAATCACACTACAGAAACAGGAGATGGACTAGTGGACTAGTGTCCTGTCCAGGGGGTGTAAATCACACTACAGAAACAGGAGATGGACTAGTGTCCTGTCCAAAAATCACACTATAGAAACAGGAGATGGATTGGTGTCCTGTCCAGGGGGTGTACTTGTAAATCACACTACAGAAACAGGAGATGGACTAGTGTCCTGTCCAAATCACACTACAGAAACAGGAGATGGACTAGTGTCCTGTCCAGGGGGTGTACTTGTAAATCACACTACAGAAACAGGAGATGGACTAGTGTCCTGTCCAGGGGGTGTACTTGTAAATCACACTACAGAAACAGGAGATGGACTAGTGTCCTGTCCAGGGGGTGTACTTGTAAATCACACTATAGAAACAGGAGATGGATTGGTGTCCTGTCCAGGGGATGTACTTGTAAATCACACTACAGAAACAGGAGGTGGACTAGTGTCCTCCACTCCTAAATAGCACCTGGGCCAACACAGGTTTAACACACTGACTGACGAGGTGACACCAATCGGTGCGACCTACGTGCTAAATTCCAACCTCAAAACATGAATAAAAAACCAAAGCCTGTAACAAAGGCTTATTTCCTTTTATCTAGGTACCTCCCAGGCTACAATAACTCCAACCAGAGCTTATCGTGTGTTTACCGGTACGATCTAAACTTCATTAAACGGGCCCTGACGGAGAAGATGGAGGGGGCAAAGGTCATGTGAGAGAAAGACCCGCAGGCCTTGCTGGAGGTGATAAGGCTGAGCCAGGAGATGCTGTTGCTAAGAGACTGACAGAAACTATCATGTCGCTGTGTCTGTCTGCAGGAGAATGTGTGTTTACATTTAGCCTCCAATACCACTTTTACATGTTTAACATCCTCGTTCATGTTCAGAATATATACTGTTGATAGATTTTATATGCTGTTTATGTTCAGAATACACCTCTTTGGAGACAATAATATATAATATACTGAACAACAATGTAAACGCAGTTACAGTTCATATAAAGGAATCAGTCAATTTAAATAAATTCATTAGGCCTTAATCTATGGATTTCACATGACTGGGCAGGGGCACAGCCATGGGTGGGCCTGGGAGGGTAGGCCCACCCACTGGAACCAACAGGACCCTCAAAAGCTTCTACCTCCAAGCCATAAGACTCAATGAACAAGCATTTCGCTACACCCACAATAACATCTGCTAAACATGTGTATGTGACCAATAAAGATTTGATTTGATAAATAGTTAGTTAGATAGCTACCCGGACTATCTGCATTGACCCTTTTTGCACTAACTTTGACTGAATTGGTCCACTCACACAGACAGCATTGTGAAGAAGGCGCAGCAGCGCCTCTTCAACCTCAGGAGGCTGAAGAAATTCGGCTTGTCACCAAAAGCACTCACAAACTTCTACAGATGCACAATCGAGAGCATCCTGGCGGGCTGTATCACCGCCTGGTACGGCAACTGCTCCGCCCTCAACCGTAAGGCTCTCCAGAGGGTAGTGAGGTCTGCACAACGCATCACCGGGGGCAAACTACCTGCCCTCCAGGACACCTACACCACCCGATGTTACAGGAAGGCCATAAAGATCATCAAGGACATCAACCACCCGAGCCACTGCCTGTTCACCCCGCTATCATCCAGAAGGCGAGGTCAGTACAGGTGCATCAAAGCTGGGACAGAGAGACTGAAAAACAGCTTCTATCTGAAGGCCATCAGACTGTTAAACAGCCACCACTAACATTGAGTGGCTGCTGCCAACACACTGACACTGACTCAACTCCAGCCACTTTAATAATGGGAATTGATGGGAAATGATGTAAATATATCACTAGCCACTTTAAACAATGCTACCCTATATAATGTTACTTACCCTACACTATTCATCTCATATGTATATGTATATACTGTACTCTATATCATCGACTGCATCCTTTTGTAATACATGTATCACTAGCCACTTTAACTATGCCACTTTGTTTACATACTCATCTCATATGTATATACTGTACTCGATACCATCTACTGTATCTTGCCTATGCTGCTCTGTACCATCACTCATTCATATATCCTTATGTACATATTCTTTATCCCCTTACACTGTGTATAAGACAGTAGTTTTGGAATTGTTAGTTAGATTACTTGTTGGTTATTACTGCATTGTCGGAACTAGAAGCACAAGCATTTCGCTACACTCGCATTAACATCTGCTAACCATGTGTATGTGATAAATAAAATTTGATTTGATTTGACTCATCACATAAACTCCTGTTAGTTTATTATCTGTCACTGTATTCCTAGTTATACTGTATGTACATATCTACCTCAATTACCTCATACACCTGCGGTTTGACACGGTACTGGTACCCAGTGTACACTGAGTGTACAAAACAGGAACACCTGCTCTTTCCATGACAGACTGACTAGGTGAACCGGTACATCGCCTTGTATAGAGGTCCTGGATGGCAGGAAGCTCGGCCCACGTGATATACTGGGCTGTATGCATTTTGGTAAATCCGACCACAACTCTATCCTCCTGATTCCTTCTTACAAGCTAAAACTAAAGCAGGAAGCACCAGGGACTCGGTCTATAAAAAAGTGGTCATATGAAGCAGATGCTAAACTACAGGACTGTTTTGCTATCACAGACTGGAATATGTTCCGGGATTCCTCCGATGGCATTGAGGAGTACACCACATCAGTCACTGGCTTTATCAATAAGTGCATCGAGGACGTCGTCCCCACAGTGACTGTACGTACATACCCCAACCAGAAGCCATGGATTGCAGGCAACATTCGCACTGAGCTAAAGGGTAGAGGTGCCGCTTTCAAGGTGCAGGACTCTAACCCGGAAGCTTACAAGAAATCCTGCTATGCCCTGGAACGAACGATCAAACAGGCAAAGTGTCAATACAGGGCTAAGATTGAATCATACTGCACAGGCTCCGATGCTCGTCTTATGTGGCAGTGCTTGCAAACTATTACAGACGACAAAGGGAAGCACAGCCGCGAGCTGCCCAGTGACACGAGACTACCAGACGAGCTAAATCACTGAGCACCCTTTTTAACGGGTTACAGAAGGGAATTTAGAGTTAAGCACATACTATTCCTTTACTGGCCTTAATAGATATTACCTCCACCCACTTGGTAATGTGATGGGTCACCGTCAGACACCAGCTGTTGCCATTCCTGGATTTAGTGAAGGGTCCAATGAGGTCCACCACTAACATTTAAAGTTTTATAGAGAGAAGATTATTTTATATTCTTACCCATATACGAGTCATGTTGTATGCAAACTTTCATACTTGTAAGGACACACACACACACACACACACACACACACACACACACACATTCTATAATATTGAACTCTGCTGTGGTCAAATAAAGCATCCATTACAAAACAACTTATCAGGGCTAAATTTGAATTGGGACCCTTACCGATCATATGCCATGACGAAACAACTTTAATGGGCTTCAACTCCGGCACCACAGTATTCACCCTCACACATTTCTGGCAGGCTAGACAGGGTAGTGACCTATAAGCACAAAGTAACAAATTGATAAACAAAAGGTTATTTCCGTTGGCCAGCTGTCCACCTCCTTGACAATTCCCCATCAGAAGAAGGAAGTGTAGGTTGATTTTGGCAATCATGTGCTTCTCTCCGAAATGGCCAGCATGCATCTCGGTCAGCACAACCTCTTTCTCCTCCTTAGTAAAAAATCACACTCCTGTGTGGCTGGCCATCCTTCCCCCGTAGGTACATACTGTATGATTACTTAACAAGTTGGAAGAGAAGAGTTGTTAAAATACTGAAGTCTAAGTACATTTCCATTGCTGTCTTTCTCCCTCTGAATCTCTCTGTCCCTTTCTCACTTTCATATTTTCTTTCTCTCCCCCTCCCCCCCCACCCCCACCCACTCTCAATTCAAATCACGGGTTTTATTGGCATGGGAAACACATGTTAACAATGCCAAAGCAAGTGAAGTTGATAATAAACAAAAGTCAAATAAACAATATAAAATTAACAGTAAACATTACACTCACAGATGTTCCAAAAGAATAAAGACATTTTAAATGTCATATTATGTATATATACAGTGTTGTAGCAATGTGCAAATAGTGAAAGTACAAAAGGGAAAATAAATAAACATAAATATGGGTTGTATTTTGTTCTTGTTTGTTTGTTTGTTTGTTTGTTTGTTCTTATTTGTTCTTCACTGGTTGCCCTTTTCTTGTGGCAACAGGTCACAAATATTGCTGCTGTTATGGCACATCAGTGGTGCCTTCAGTACTTCGCCTGGTTGGAAAAAATAAATTTAAAAAATCTTCTCAGGGGATACCATTGAAGTGCAAGCTACATAGAAAGATTAGGCTACAATAACAGTAACAGCTAGCTAACGATAGCTAAATAAAAATGTCTGGCTAGCTGACTAGGCAGGCTGAGGTATAACGTACAGTAGCTAGTGTCGTAGAAATATTCAGTCAATAATATCTCTCAAATACCGGAGCCTGTGAGTTCAAATAGTCTTTTATTACAATATAATAAAAGCCGAGCCAGTTCATGATAACAACTAACTTTCCAGTCTTGGCACACACTTCTAATACATTTTTCCTTCTTACGTCACACACATAGTAACTCCTCTTAATGACTCATCCACTCTGGCATTTAGCCACCAGTTATCTTTTTGCCTTGCACTAATTTTTAGTTTGGTTTCATATTAGGGCATGGAAACTTTAGAGCCACACCAATAGTTAAAACATACAGACGTGTTCTTGACTAAGACAGAGGCATGCATGTAGGTCATAGACGTAACCATAGCAACAGTAAATATGAGGTCATACCACTGTTACAAAAATAACCAGACATGTCCACTCCCCAGACAGGTGCATGTCTAATGGTGTCTCATGACCCAGAGCACATATAGAGAGCACTAGTCTTACTGGCACCTCTGAAATAAATAATTGCCACACATGTTCTGGAAAATTCTCAATACTAGCAACGTCAATCTAAAAACAGCTCACATTATTTATTCATATTGTTAGTGTTTCATACTGGAGAGGGAATGCAAAACAACGACGCTGGACAGAGTGGAATCAGGTGTATCAAAAAGGCAGTTTATTGGTCAAAGTTATCTTGTCCTGCCGTTTATCGTGCACGGACCTAAGGAATGTGACTCTGTGAGGAGTCAGAATAATTAGGCTGCTCAGCCAGAGTTTACAACAGAATGTATACACAGAATAATGTAGGTGGAGTCTCGTCGTGTTGATCTTCTGACTGGTCCTGAAGAGTTGGAGGCGGGCCTTGCTCTAGCCAGAGCGGGCCCCATTGGTGCACAGCAAAGTCCTTTGCTCTTGGCACCCGACCAGTAGGGGGGGTAGAGTGTGAGTGTACAGTGCTTCATGAGATGTATGTGTGTCAAGGAAAGCGTGGATTTTAGGGACTGGTAATGTCTGCTTTAGGCTCAGGTGTTTCCTGTTTATGCAGGAGTGCATGTAGGGTTCAATGTCAGTGAGATAGCTTGGCACTTCTAAGCTCGTTAGTGTTGCAGGCTGCTCTTCGTAGTTTTACAGGGGAGTATATTTGCGTGATGGCAGCTGTGTGTCCTTCAGATAATCATGTTATTGCACCTAGGCTCTAAACTTGACTGAGGACACTGGGCCCAGAGTTATCTGAGGGCATCCGGTTTAACCAGAGTGTTGGTCTGCTAGTAGTGCTCGATATTAGAATTATTTATATAACAATATTTAACAATAGTTTATTATATAAAGACATATACAGTTGAAGTCTGAAGTTTACATACACCTTAGCCAAATACATTTAAACTCTGTTTTTCACAATTCCTGACACTTAATCCTAGTAAAAATTCCCTGTTTTAGGTCAGTTAGGATCATCATTTTTTTATTTTAAAAATGTGAACTGTCAGAATAACAGTAGAGAGAATTTTTTCAGATTGTATTTCTTTCATGTCACGGGATACTAGGAGTGGTGGGTGGAATCAGGCGCAGAGAGCAGGGTTCAGTAGATCGTCAATTTATTCTCCGGCGCACAAAACGGTCATACAGGGCGCATAGAATAGACCAGCCCAAACTAAATTAAACTAAAATACACACAGGTGAAACTAATAAGACAAAACCAACAGACAAACGAAAAAGGGATCGGTAGTGGCTAGTAGGACGGTGACGATGACCGCCGAGCACCACCCGAACAGGCAGGGGAGCCAACTTCGGTGGAAGTCCTGACATTTCATCACATTCCTAGTGGGTCAGAAGTTTACATTCATTCAATTAGTATTTGGTAGCATTGCCTTTAAATTGTTTAACTTGGGTCAAATGTTTCAGGTAGCCTTCCACAAGCTTCACACAATAAGTTGGGTGAATTTTGGTCCATTCCTCCTGACAGAACTGGTATAACTGAATCAGGTTTGTAGGCCTCCTTGCTCTCACACGCTTTTTCAGTTCTGCCCACAAATGTTCTATAAGATTGAGGTCAGGGCTTTGTGATGGCCACTCCAATACCTTGACTTTGTTGCCCTTGAGCCATTTTGCCACAAGTTTGGAAGTATGCTTGGGGTCATTTTCCATTTGGAAGACCCATTTGCGACCAAGCTTTAACTTCCTGACTGATGTCTTGAGATGTTGCTTCAATATATCCACAGAATTTTCCTTCGTCATGATGCCATCTATTTTGTGAAGTGCACTAGTCCCTCCTGCAGCAAAGCACCCCCACAACATGATGCTGCCACCCCTGTGCTTCACGGTTGGGATGGTGTTCTTCGGCTTGCAAGCCTTCCCCTTTTTCCTCCAAACATAACGATGGTCATTGTGGACAAAAGGTTATATTTTTGTTTCATCAGACCAGAGGACATTTCTCCAAAAAGTATGATCTTTGTCCCCATGTGCAGTTGCAAACCATAGTCTTGCTTTTTAATGGCAGTTTTGGAGCAGTGGCTTCTTCCTTGCTGAGAGGCCTTTCAGGTTATGTCGATATAGGACTCGTTTTACTGTGGATATAGATACTTTTGTACCTGTTTCCTCCAGCATCTTCACAAGGTCCTTTGCTGTTGTTCTGGGATTGATTTGCAGGGGAACAAATACTTTAAGGTCTCAGAGCGAGTGATGTCACCGATTGAAACTCTATTAGCGCGCACCACCGCTAACTAGCTAGCCATTTCAAACCGGTTACACATAGAAGGCAATTAGCTTGTCTGGTAGGCTCAGCGTCACTGGGCAGCTTGCGGCTGGGTTTATCTTTGTAATTTATGATAGTTTGCAAGCCCTGCCACATCCGACAATCATCAGAGTCAGTTTAGTAGGTTTTGATCTTAGACTGGTATTGACGCTTTGCCTATTTGATTGCATAGTGGGATATCTTTTAAGTGTCCGGATTAGTTTCCCGCTCTTTGAAAGGGGCAGCTCTAGCCTTTAGCTCAGTGCGGATGTTGCCTGTAATCCATGGCTTCTGGTTGGGATATGTACATCAAATCAAATCAAATCAAATTTTATTTGTCACATACACATGGTTAGCAGATGTTAATGCGAGTGTAGCGAAATGCTTGTGCTTCTAGTTCCGACAATGCAGTAATAACGAGCAAGTAATCTAACTAACAATTCCAAAAAAAACTACTGTCATACACAGTGTAAGGGGATAAAGAATATGTACATAAGGATATATGAATGAGTGATGGTACAGAGCAGCATAGGCAAGATACAGTAGATGGTATCGAGTACAGTATATACATATGAGATAAGTATGTAAACCAAGTGGCATAGTTAAAGTGGCTAGTGATACATGTATTACATAAGGATGCAGTCGATGATATAGAGTACAGTATCAACGTATGCATATGAGATGAACAATGTAGGGTAAGTAACATTATATAAGGTAGCATTGTTTAAAGTGGCTAGTGATATATTTACATCATTTCCCATCGATTCCCATGATTAAAGTGGCTGGAGTAGAGTCAGTGTCATTGACAGTGTGTTGGCAGTAGCCACTCAATGTTAGTGGTGGCTGTTTAACAGTCTGATGGCCTTGAGATAGAAGCTGTTTTTCAGTCTCTCGGTCCTAGCTTTGATGCACCTGTACTGACCTCGCCTTCTGGATGGCAGCGGGGTGAACAGGCAGTGGCTCGGGTGGTTGATGTCCTTGATGATCTTTATGGCCTTCCTGTAGCATCGGGTGGTGTAGGTGTCCTGGAGGGCAGGTAGTTTGACCCCGGTGATACATATGGTCGCTGTCGGGACAACTTCCACAATGCATTTATTAATGAAGCCGGTAACTGATGGTGGTAAACTCCTCAATCCCATTGGATGAATCCCGGTACCTATTTCAGTCTGCGCTAGCGAAACAGTCCTGTAGTGTAGCATCCACTTCATCAGACCACTTCCGTATTGAGTGCGTCAGTGGTATTTTCTGTTAGAATTTCTGCTTGTAAGCAAGAATAACGAGTATGGAGTTGTGGTCAGATTTGCAAAATGGAAGGCGAGGGTTTGTATGTGTGTCTGCGTGTGGAGTAAAAGTGATCTATAGTTTTTTTCGCCTCTAGTTACATGCTGGTTGAAACGAGGTAAAACGAATTTCAGTTTTACTGCATTAAAATCACTGGCCACTAGTTGCGTCGCCATTGGATGAGCATTTTCTTGTTTGCTTTTGGCCCTATACTGCTCGTTGAATGCGGTCTTAGTGCCAGTATTGGGTTTGTGGTTGTATATAGCTGCGAAAAATGTATGAAAACTCTCTTGGTAAATAGCATGGTCTACAGCGAGCAGAACGTAGAGAATTCCTTAATATTAGAGATAGCGCACCAGCCGTTGTTAACAAAGAACACACACCTCCCTTGAGTTTACCCGGTGCTGCTGTTCTGTCCTGCCAATGCATCGAAAAAACAGCTTTATATGTATATTATCCATGTCCTTATTCAGCCACGACTCCGATATTGCAGTTCTTAAGGTTCCGTTGATAGGATAGTCTCGGAGCTCGTCCTGTTTGTTCCCCAGTGACTGTACGTTCGCCAATAGAACAGAGGGTAGATGCAGTTTATGTACTCGCCGATGTAGTTTTGTCAGGGTGCCCGCACGTCGGGCCTCTCTTACGCCGCTTTTTTCTTTTCTGAGTCCGCGGTGAGCAGTGTGTCCTGAGCCTCTGACTCTTTGTAGTGGTAATCTTCATCCTAATCGAGGTTAGTGATCGCTGTTTTGATGTCCAAAAACTATTTTTGGTGACAGGAAATTATGGCGGAAAGATAATGTACAAAAAAAAAAACACACAAAATGGAAGAATTGGTCAGGAGCCCGTAAAACACCTGCTATCCAATGCAGCACCATTACTGCAGTCACTTTTTCCTGTACTTATTCACTTGATGACAGAACAGAACATGTTACAGTAAAGGCCTTTTTACTGTGTGTTGTGTTTTTGGTTTATGTTTGTGTATGATTTTTTGCCTATGTAATTTCGTCAACTTTTAAATGAGGGAAATTACATTGCTCCTGAGTTCAGTATAATGTACTACATATCCCATGAATCAAACAGCGCGAAACTCGGAAATTGAAATAGAGAACGGAAGAGATGAGAATCCCATTGGGCAATGAATAGAGCAACGTATAACGCCCAGACTGTCGACCAATCGGGTGGACGTTGTCATGTTGCGTCACGTGGTTGCTAAACTAATCATCATGCAATCCCTTCTCGAAGTCAAAGTATCTTGCCGCGTTTAAAATCACGGGGAACTCGGAAATCTCTGACTTCAGTGCGTTCATGACAACTGGGAACTCAGGAAAAAACGAGCTCCGACTGTAAAAAAACGTTTTGAACGGTCATCCAACTCGGAATTATAAGTCATGAAGTCGGGCCTCTTTCTAAAGTTCAGACTTTCCGATTTGATAATCACCAACCTCATGATTTGACCTCGTTTTTTTCCGTGTTCCCAGTTGTCTTGAAAGCACCATATATCGAGAAACCTGCCTATTTTCCTCGAAAGTAGGTAAGGTCACGATTCCAAAGCTATACAACGTTACAGAGAAGCAATTAATTATCTCACACCTCGGAAAATACTTGTAATGTTATACTTGTTCACGGAATTGATGCTAATGTTGGGTTTTTGAGCTAGCGCCCATTCACTCTTTGGAGGACAGCTCTCTTTATCCCAGAATAGCACAGAATGCACCGCGACAATATGGACAATATACACAAGTCCAGTGGAGTTTCCCATCTCCTCAAAAGTATCTCTGTTTTGGTTTGGGCGGGACGTCACTAGTTACCACAGCCACAAAGTAACAAACCCCGACTATTTCTACAATTTATATTTTTTAAATCGTATTTGAAACATAACCTTAACCAGACTGCTAATCTTAAGCCTAAACTTAAATAAAGAACAAAAGCACATTTTTGTTTTCATGAATTTTTACGATATAGCCCGTTGACGATAGACAATTTTGACTTTGTGGATATGGTAACTAGTGCCAACCCAGAAGGAGTTGCAACATTTGAAGTATCAAGAAGAAAGTATTAAATCTACCTTGCTGTTTCTATGTGTACGTATGAATATCAGTATTTGTAACCTAACTACTATTACTACTTTAGAAACGTTAGCAAGTTAGCTACCTAACGGTTAGCCAGCACAGAGTAACCGATGCAATTCAAAACACGCTGTAGAATTATCGGTAGCTTTCTAGCTAGCTAGCTAGCGTTGTTATACCAGAAAGCACGCCGTACATCCATATGCGGATGTAAAGTGAACACGAAAATCTATCAAAGCTAGTCAACTGTCTGTAATCTCATATGATCATGTTTTATTTTTAAATATCTGATGAGACCGATCTCTAGTAGTGTTGTCAGCTAGCTAACGGCTAACTAGCTAACGTTATTTATTTGAAAGGTTGCATGATGAAATCTTTTGAGGTGGACCATCTCGTTTTCAAGATGCAAACGGAAGGTGTTAAGCCTTTGAATAGCCACAGTTTGGTCTAGTAACGTAACTTTAAATTCACAAGCTGTCAGTGTTTAGCTAGCTATCTAGCTATGTTTGCTAAGCTGTTTCTTCTTCTGGTTCTAATTACTAGCCTACACATTTAATGTTACAACCCTCTCGGGAAATTGACATGGCTGTTATTTGATCAACACAAAGAATAAAGCTGTTATCTTCATGCATGGTTCCAGCACAGCTCAAGATGACAAGCGTTGCCCTCCTGAGGAGTTGAAGCGCTGGAGCTCGCCTGGCCTTGAACATGAATTCATCAGAGGACAGTTCTTCCTTTTCCACTCAGAAGAACTCAAATTGGACCAACCACCAAACATCCACTCCACAGCCAGGACTTAGCCCTGCTAGCCCAGTTCAAACACCTGTTTCAACCAACCCTGCTAGCCTGTCTCAATCACTAATTTCACCCCAGAAACAGAGGACAGCAGAGAACAGAACCTCTGATGCATCACAGCCACACAGTGAACGGCGCAAGAGGGGGAGGCCACCCAAAGACAAGACACCTCATACTCTCCCAGAACATCAGATCCAGTCCCCTTCAGATTCAGACCCAAGTTCACAGCCACATGGTGAATGGCACAAGAGGGGGAGGCCACCCAAAGACAAGACACCTCATACTGTCCCAGAACATCAAATCCAGTCCCCTTCAGATTCAGACCCATGTTCACAGCGAGAGGAAGAAACTAATGCTGTCACAGTGACACATCCCCTCTCATCCAACTCACCTGTGCCTGAGGACCGGTGTCAGTCACCTGATGCCCTAACAGAGGTTGAGACACAGCCCCTGTCACCTAGCCCACCTGTGGGCACCTCTGAACTACCTTCCCCCACCAAGGATTTACAGAGGGTACATCGTAACGAAGGGTCCCATCTCTGTAGTCCATCTGTAGAACAAGGAGATACAACCAGCCATAATGTCCTAATTGCTAGAGATCACACATATTCACTGACCAGAGAGCTAGAGGCTGAACCATTTGTTTCACCCCAGAAACAGAGGACCACAGAGAAAGGAGTCTCTGATCAGTCACAGCCACACGGTGAACGGCGCAAGAGGGGGAGGCCACCCAAAGACAAGACACCTCATACTGTCCCAGAACATCAGATCCAGTCCCCTTCAGATTCAGACCCAAGTTCACAGCCACATGGTGAATGGCACAAGAGGGGGAGGCCACCCAAAGACAAGACACCTCATACTGTCCCAGAACATCAGATCCAGTCCCCTTCAGATTCAGACCCAAGTTCACAGCCACATGGTGAATGGCACAAGAGGGGAGGCCACCCAAAGACAAGACACCTCATACTGTCCCAGGACATCAGATCCAGTCCCCTTCAGATTCAGACCCAAGTTCACAGCCACATGGTGAATGGCACAAGAGGGGGAGGCCACCCAAAGACAAGACACCTCATACTGTCCCAGGACATCAGATCCAGTCCCCTTCAGATTCAGACCCAAGTTCACAGCCACATGGTGAATGGCACAAGAGGGGGAGGCCACCCAAAGACAAGACACCTCATACTGTCCCAGAACATCAGATCCAGTCCCCTTCAGATTCAGACCCAAGTTCACAGCCACATGGTGAATGGCACAAGAGGGGGAGGCCACCCAAAGACAAGACACCTCATACTGTCCCAGGACATCAAATCCAGTCCCCTTCAGATTCAGACACATGTTCACAGCGAGAGGAACAAACGGATGCTGTCACAGTGACACATCCCCTCTCATCCAACTCACCTGTGCCTGAGGACCGGTGTCAGTCACCGGTGAGGAAGTATAGAAAAAAATCAGAGACCCCTAAGGTAGACCAGCCGCAGGAGACTGACCAGTCGCAGGAGACTGACCAGTGGCAGGAGATCCAGTCCCCTTCTGATTCAGACCCAAGTTCACAGCCACACAGTGAACGGCGCAAGAGGGGGAGGCCACCCAAAGACAAGACACCTCATACTGTCCCAGGACATCAAATCCAGTCCCGTTCTGATTCAGACCCAAGTTCACAGCCACACAGTGAACGGCGCAAGAGGGGGAGGCCACCCAAAGACAAGACACCTCATACTGTCCCAGGACATCAAATCCAGTCCCGTTCTGATTCAGACCCAAGTTCACAGCCACACAGTGAACGGCGCAAGAGGGGGAGGCCACCCAAAGACAAGACACCTCATACTGTCCCAGGACATCAGACCAATCAGGCCCTAACAGATACACACGCATGTTCACAGCCAGAGGACCAAACAGAGGCTGAGACACAGTCCTTGACATCCAACTCACCTGCGCCTGGCCTTGAGGACAGGTGTCCGGCACCGGTGACAAAGAGGAAGTATACAAAAAAATCTGAGACCCCTAAGGTAGACCAGTCGCAGGAGACCGACCAGTCGCAGGAGAGTGAGAATTTGAGCAAGCGGAAACATGCATCTAAAACGTCACAGACCTCCAAGGTAGCTCAATCACAGGAGACTGTCCAGTCGCAGGAGACTGTGAGGAAGTGGAAACATACTAAAAAGTCACAGAGCCATAAAGTAGACCAGTCACAGGAAACTGAGGGGAATAGGGAAAAGACATCTGAAATATCGCTGAAGCGTAAGCTAGAGTCACAAGTGGAGACTGTAAAAAAGAGAAAATATACTAAGAAATCAAAGAGCCATAATGTAGTCTCTGCCAACCACATCTCACTCCCTGTGCTATCTGCAGACCTCTCCCCCAGCGTTGTCTCTTCCACACACAACCCTTCTGGTGTCCCAAAGAGAAAACATAGAAAAAAAACACAGAGCCACAGGGTAGACTCCGAGATCGTCTCTTCATTCCCTGTTCTATCTGCAGAACCCTCTTCTGGCTTAAAGAGGAGCCTCTCTCCTACTCTCAGCCCTCCTGGTGTCTCTTCCTCGACAAGCACACCTAAGAGAGTCAGAGGCAGAACTAAGGGGGTCCAGCAACAGATCTGTCTTAGCTCCACCCCAGGCCCCAGATCCATAGGAACAGCCAACCCCTTCTCTGTCTCTCTGTCTCCCCTGGCCCCCAGCTCTAAGCCAGACAGCCCTCAGAACGCCTCACCTATCACCTGGAAGCTGTTCCATCTAGACAAGGTACTGTATCATCTTTATCAACACTGAGTCGAAACAGACGTGATGTGACGCACCGAGAGACAATTTGCCTTGACAATGGAGAATCTCCATTGAAAATGTGTTTTAGTCCAGGCTTATTCTCTGTAGAGTAGTAAATGTTTAAAGTATTCAATATTCAGTAACTTTCTCTTTCAGATTCCAGAGCCAGACGGAGCTGTACCCAGCAGTAAACCTTGGGGTAAACCCAGAGGTCGACCAAGGAAGGACCCGGCTGGAGTGAAGAAGAGGGCTGTAGTGAAGGGAGTGAAGAAGCCGGCTGTCGTGAAGGGAGTGAAGAAGCCGGCTGTCGTGAAGGGAGTGAAGAAGCCGGCTGTCGTGAAGGGAGTGAAGAAGCCGGCTGTCGTGAAGGGAGTGAAGAAGCCGGCTGTCGTGAAGGGAGTGAAGAAGCCGGCTGTCGTGAAGGGAGTGAAGAAGCCGGCTGTCGTGAAGGGAGTGAAGAAGCCGGCTGTCGTGAAGGGAGTGAAGAAGCCGGCTGTCGTGAAGGGAGTGAAGAAGCCGGCTGTCGTGAAGGGAGTGAAGAAGCCGTCTGTCGTGAAGGGAGTGAAGAAGCCGTCTGTCGTGAAGGGAGTGAAGAAGCCGTCTGTCGTGAAGGGAGTGAAGAAGCCGGCTGTCGTGAAGGGAGTGAAGAAGCCGGCTGTCGTGAAGGGAGTGAAGAAGCCGGCTGTCGTGAAGGGAGTGAAGAAGCCGGCTGTCGTGAAGGTAGTGAAGAAGCCGGCTGTCGTGAAGAGAGTGAAGACTCAGTGTGGTAAGAAGGTGAAGACTGCAGCAGAGGGAGATTCCCAGACCTGCAGCTCAGAGGAGGGGCCTCCAGCCAAGCACAGACGTAGAATCAGGAAGGGTCTTACAGCAGAGGGAGTGGAGAGAGTCGGGCTGCAGAGTGACGACAGCACCAGCTCTCAGCCAATCCAATGCTCCAGACCACGGTTTGAGCTACTGGAGTTGGACTCACCGGATGAAGACACAGGAGATGCCTCCCTGTCCTCAAACCTGTCCATCGAACTGAGCCTACAGGAAGACCACCTGACATCACTTCCTCTTGAAGAGGAGGAGGAAGAGCAGGAGGATGAGGAAGATCTGCCCAGTTTCTTAAATAACACAAGTGAGTTAGAGTGTGATTGTGTGGATGGTTGATAAACTCCCTCCCTGACATGTCTGTAAAAATTGCACATTGTTTTTAATTACACTGAACAAAAATATAAAAGCAACATGCAAGAATTTAAACGATTTTACAGTTCATATAAGGAAATCAGTCAATTTAAATAAATTCATTAGGCCCTAATCTGCATTTCACATGACTGGGAATACAGATGTGCATCTGTTGGTAACAGATACTTTAAAACAAAAGGTAGAGGCATGGATCAGAAAACCAGTCTATCTGATATGACCACCATTTGCCTCATGCAGCGTGACACAGCTCCTTCACATAATTGATTGTGGCCTGTGGAATGTTGTCCCACTCTTCTTCAATGGCTGTGCAAAGTTGCTGGATATTGGCGGGAACTGGAACACGCTGTCATACACGCCGATCCAGAGCATCCCAAACCTGTCCAATGGGTGGCAGTCTGAGTATGCAGGCCATGGAAGAACTGGAACATTTTAAGCTTGCAGGAAATGTGAAAAGATGACATGGGGCCGTGCATTATCATGCTGAAACATGAGGTGATGGCGGTGGATGAATGGCTCAACAATGGCCTCAGGACCTCTTCACGGTATCTCTGTGCATCAAATTGCCATCGATAAAATGTAATTGTGTTCATTGTCCGTAGCTTATGCCTGCCCATACCATAATCCCACCTCCACCATAACCCCACTGGCACTTTGTTCACAACGTTGACATCAGCAAACTGCTCGCCCACATTTGAAACGGGGATTCATCCGTAAAGAGCACTCTTCTCCAGTGTGCCAGTGGCCATCAAAGGTGAGCATTTGCCCACTGAAGTCGGTTACGACGCCGAACTGCAGTCAGGTCAAAACCCTGGTGAGAACGAAAAGCATGTAGAATTGCTTCCCTGAAATGGTTTCTGACAGTTTGTGCAGGAATTCGTTGGTTGCGCAAACCCACAGTTTCATCAGCTGTCCAAGTGGCTGGTCTCAGATGATCCAACAGGTGAAGAAGCCAGATGTGGAGGACCTGGGCTGGCGTGGTTACACGTGAGGCCGGTTGGAAGTACTGCCAAATTCTCTAAAACAAATTTAGAGGTGGCTTATGGTAGAGAAATTAACATTGCATTCTCTGGCAACAGCTCTGGTGGATATTCCTGCAGCCAGTATGCCAATTGCACGCTCCTTCAAAACTTGAGACATCTGTGACATTGTATTGTGACAACTGCACATTTTAGTGGCATTTTATTGTCCCCAGCACAAGGTGCACCTGTGTAATGATCATGCTATTTAATCTTGATATACCACACCAGTCAGGTGGATGGATTATCTTGGTAAAGGAGAAATGCTCATTAACAGGGATGTTAACCAATTTGGGCACAAAATTAGAGAGAAATCAGCTTTTTGTGCTTATGAAACATTTCTGGGATCTTTTTATTTCAGCTCATGAAACATGGGACCAACACTTTACATGTTGCGTTTTATATTTTTGTTCAGTATATAAATCATTATTTGTCTCTTTCAGAGCCGCTGTCCATAACAGAGGGAATATGTGTTTGGTGCAAATTTAGAAACTATCCTTTCTGGCCGGCAATGGTGAGTTAGGATCTGTCCTCCCAACAACATGAAACGATGAGATGTGGTGGGGACATGTTAGAGCTGACAACAACTCCTCTTCTCCTCAGGTGAAAAGCGTGAACCGGAAGATGAAGAAAGCCAGCATTGTGTTTATTGACAACCTGCTGTTTGACAAGAAGAGGATACGAAAAGGGTAGGAACTCCAAAAAAAACCTCGCTGTTTAACCCTTTCCACTGTCATTCTTTGGTAATGAACCTTTTGTTCCGATATTAACCATCGTGTTTTTTTCCCCCCGTTTCTTTTCCAGCTTCTCTGTGGCCTTAAAAACATTGAAGCCTTTTGACTGTGAAGAGGCTGATCAGCTTGTGGTAAGAATGTCTGAAACAGACAACTCTTTTATGAATACTGTTTCCATATAACTAATTTATGTGACTGGTGTGTTGTTGTTTTCTGTAGTGTAAAGCCAGAGAGAGTTATGATGCTGCCATCAAATGGTGCCTGGAGCTGATCGCCGACTATAGAATCCGTATCGGTAAACAATTGTACTACGCTTCTCTTAGAATGAGCACTATGCGCCTGTTTTCCGGACTCTGATGAAGTTCATTATATGTGTGTAGTGTTTTCCTTGATGTTTGTATTGTCTTTTGCAGGATGTGGCTTCACCGGTTCCTTCATTGAATACTTTTCAGATGACATAAGTAAGTTCATGTCTATTCTCTGCTATTAGATGTTGGTACTTTGCTATCCAATGTTTAACCTCATCCCAATGCTGCCTGTTCTTAATTTAAGATAGTCATTATAGTACAACAGAATGTATTCTCTAACTGACCTGACTAAATATAATATGTGTGAAATGCTTGATAATGTATGTGATATCAACAGAGAAGTATATTTTCTGGGTGATTTATAATTGCCATATCTAGGAAAACCAAAGTTCCAAAGGCTGGGCCTAATATGCCGTATAAGAGGTCAGGCTGGGCCTAATATAGTGTATAAGAGGTCATACAATAAGTTTTGTAGTGATTCATATGTTGATGTAAAGAGTCTTTGCTGGTCTGTGGTGTGTAATGAGGAGCAACCAGACGCTGCACTTGACACATTTATGAAACTACTTATTCCAGTTACTAATAAGCACACATCCATTAAGAAAATGACTGCAAAAACTGTTAAATCCCCTTGGATTGATGAGGAATTGAAAAATTGTATAGTTGAGAGGGATGAGGCAAAAGGTATGGAAGTTAAGTCTGACAGCCCAACTGATTGGCAAACGTTCTGCAAATTAAGAAATCATGTGACTAAACTAAATTAAAATTAAAATAAACTACTCTATGAAACAAAGATAAATGATATATAGAATGATAGTAAAAAGCTTTGGGGCACCTTTAAAATGAAATTGTGGAGAGAAAAAGCCAACTCGGCTCCTTCATTCATTGAATCAAGGTGGCTCATTCATCACAAAGCCCACTGATATTGCAAACTACTTTAATGACTTTATCATTGGCAAGATAAGCAAACTTAGGGATGACATGCCAGCAACAAACGCTGATACTGCACATCCAAGTATATCGGACCAAATTATGAAAAACAAGAATTGTACTTTTGAATTTCACAAAGTCATTGTGGTAGAGGTGAACAAATTATTGCTGTCTATCAACAATGACAAGCCAGCAGGGTCTGACAATCTGGATGGAAAATTACTGAGGATAATAGCAGACGATATTGCCACTCCTATTTGCCACATCTTCAATATAAGCCTACTAGAGAGCGTTTGTCCTCAGGCCTGGAGGGAAGCTAAAAGTCACTCTGCTACCCAGGAATAGTAAAGCCCCCTTTTACTGGCTCAAATAGCCGACCAAGCAGCCTGTTACCAACACTTAGTAAACTTCTGGAAAAAATTGTGTTTGACGCGATACAATGCTATTTCACAGTAAACAAATTGACAACAGAATTTTAGCATGCTTATAGGGAAGGACACTCAACAAGCAAAGCACTTACATAAATGACTGATTGGCTGAGAGAAATTGATGATAAAATTATTGTGGGGGCTGTCTTGTTAGACTTCAGTGCAGCTTTTGACATGAGTAATCATAGTCTGCTGCTGGAAAAACATATGTGTTATGGCTTTACACCCTCTGCTATAATGTGGATAAAGAGTTACTTGTCTAACAGAACACAGAGGGTGTTCTTTAATGGAAGCCTCTCAAATATAATCCCGTTAGAATCAGGAATTCCCCAGGGTAACTGTTTAGGCCCCTTGCTTTTTCCATTTTTACTAACGACATACCACTGACTTTGAGTAAAGCCAGAGTGTCTATGTATGCAGATGACTCAATACACGTCAGCTACTACAGCGACTGAAATGACTGCAACACTTAACAAAGATCTGCAGTTAGTTTCAGAGTGGGTGGCAAGGAATAAGCATTGTATTTGGAACAAAATACTCACTAAACCCTAAACTAAATCTTGTAATAAATCATGTGGAAATTGAGCAAGTTGAGATGACTAAACTGCTTGGAGTAACCCTAGATTGTAAACTGTCATGGTCAAAACATATTGATGCAGTAGTAGCTAAGATGGGGATAAGTCTGTCTATAATAAAGCGATACTCTGCCTTCTTAACAACACTATCAACAAGGCAGGTCCTACAGGTTCTAGTTTTGTTGCACCTGGACTACTGTTCAGTCGTGTGGTCAGGTCCTACAGGCTCTAGTTTTGTTGCACCTGGACTACTGTTCAGTCGTGTGGTCAGGTCCTACAGGCCCTAGTTTTGTTGCACCTGGACTACTGTTCAGTCGTGTGGTCAGGTGCCACAAAAAAGGACTGAGGAAAATTGCAATTGGCTCAGAATAGGGCAGCACGGCTGGATGTACACAGAGAGCTAATATTAATAATATGCATGTCAATCTCTCCTGGCTGAAAGTGGAGGAGAGGTTGACTTCATCACTACTTTTATTTATGAGAGGTATTGACATGTCGAATGCATCGAGCTGTCCGTCTAAACTACTGGCACACAGCTCAGACACCCATGCATGCCCCACAAGACATGCCACAAGAGGTCTCTTCACAGTCCCCAAGTCCAGAACAGACTATGGGAGGCACACAGTACTACATAGATCCATGACTACATGGAACTCTATTCCACAGTACTACATAGAGCCATGACTACATGGAACTCTATTCCACAGTACTACATAGAGCCATGACTACATGGAACTCTATTCCACATCAAGTAACTGACGCAAGCAGTAAAATTAGATTTTTAAAAACAGGAAAAAAACACCTTATGGAACAACAGGGACTGTGAAGCAACACAAACATTGGGATAGGCGCATGCATACACACACACACACACACACACACGATAACATGCGCACTATACATACATTTGAAGTCTGAAATTTACATACAGCTTAGCCAAATACATTTTAAACTCAGTTTTTACCATTTCTGACCTTTTAATCCTAAAAGATCTCTGTTTTAGGTTAGTTGGGATCACCACTTTATTTTAAGAATGTGAAATGTCAGAATAATAGTCAGAAGTTTACATACACTCAATTAGTATTTGGTAGCATTGCCTTTAAATTGTTTAACTTGGGTCAAACGTTTCGTGTAGCCATCCACAAGTTTCCTACAATAAGTTGGGTGAATTTTGGCCCATTCATCCTGACAGAACTGGTGTAACTGAGCCAGGTTTATAGGCCTCCTTGCTTGCACATGCTTTTTCAGTTCTGCCCACACATTTTCTATAGGATTGAGGTCAGGGCTTTGTGATGGCCACTCCAATACCTTGACTTTGTTGTCCTTAAGCCATTTTGCCACAACTTTGGAAGTATGCTTGGGGTCATTGTCCATTTGGAAGACCCATTTGCGACCAAGCTTTAACTTCCTGATTGATGTCTTGAGATGTGGATATCTTGAAGCAACATCATTTTCCTACGTCATGATGCTATCTATTTTGTGAAGTGCACCAGTCCCTCCTGCAGGAAAGCACCCCCACAACATGATGCTGCCACCCCCGTGCTTTACGGTTGGGATTGTTCTTTAGCTTGCAAGCCTTCCCCTTTTTCCTCCAAACATAACGATGGTCATTATGGCCAAACAGTTCTGTATTTATTTCATCAGACCAGAGGACATTTCTCCAAAAAGTACTGTCTTTGTCCCCATGTGCAGTTGCAAACCGTAGTCTGGCTTTTTTATGGCGGTTTTGGAGCAGTGGCTTCTTCCTTGCTGAATGGCCTTTCAGGTTATGTCAATATAGGACTCGTTTTACTGTGGATATAGATACTTTTGTACCTGTTTCCTCCAGCATCTTCACAAGGTCCTTTGCTGTTGTTCTGGGATTGACTTGCACTTTTAGACTTTTGGAGGTCTACAATTTTTTTTAAAGATTTTTCCATTTTTCCTTTTGCTTGACATCATGGGAATATCAAAGAGGCACTGAGTTTGAAGGTAGGCCTTGAAATACATCCACAGGTACACCTCCAATTGACTCAAATTATGTCAATTAGCCTAAAGCCATGACATAATTTTCTGGAATTTTCCAAGTTGTTTAAAGCCACAGTCAACTTAGTGTATGTAAATGTCTGACCCACTGGAATTGTGATACAGTGAAATAATCTGTCTAAACAGTTGTTGGAAAAATTATTTGTGTCATGCACAAAGTAGATGTCCTAACCGACTTGCCAAAAAAATAGTTTGTTAACAAGAAATTGGTGGACTGGTTGAAAAACGAGTTCTAATGACTCCAACCTAAGTGTATGTAAACTTCCAACTTCAACTGTACACATGGATTTAGTACTGTAGATATGTGGTAGTGGTGGAGTTTGGGCCTGAGGGCACACATTGTGTTGTGACTGTATTGTAATTTTTTGTAAAATTGTATCAACTGGCTTAATTCCCACAAAGAGTAGCTGCTGCTTTAGCAGCTGTTGGGGATCCATAATAAATACACATAAAGGTGACATATGGATAAATAACCTGCCTGATCCACCCCCAGGCTGTCCTGTGAGGAGACGTTATCCTCAGAGTACCTCTGACCTCAACTTCCCCAGTAAGCTGATGTTGGAGGAGCAGTTTTTAACCTCTGACCTTGAGGAGGAAGAGGAGGAGGGCAGCGGCCGTCAGGAGGAGGAGAGGAGGAGGAGGAGGAGAAGGAGGAAGCTACTGCCTGACCGCTCCAAGGCAGCACGTAACCGTGCCAATGAGAAACTGGTGGACTTCATCGTTAAGCAACGCCGGGTGGAGACGCGCCTTCTAGTGAGTAACCATGCCGATGCCTTCCTCACTCTCCCAGGCACTCAATAGGTTCTCTTCTCTGTCTGTCAGTATCAGGTTTTCTCCCTTCATTCCCCTCTCTCCCTCATTCCTCTTTCTAACCCCAGGGTGTGATCAGGTCTCTATATGATGACCTTTCTCTCCCCCCTTCCATCCTTTCTCCCCCATCCCCCTCCTAACCCCAGGGTCCCCCTCTCCCCCCTAACCCCAGGGTGTGATCAGGTCTCTATATGATGACCTTTCTCCCCCCCATCCCCCTCTCTAACCCCAGGGTGTGATCAGGTCTCTATATGATGACCTTTCTCCCCCCCCAGGGCGTGATTGGCGGGCAGCAACAATCTAAGTGGTTGCGATGGTTCCTGGCAGCCAGCCGTTCAGTAGTGGACACCTACCTGGAGGATGAGGATCAGCTGGACCAGGTGTATCAGTACCTGAGGGGGGTGTATGATAACGCCCCCCTCACCGCCCCCTGCCTGGCTGACGTTGACCGCATTCGCCTCGTCCTGGACGTCCTCTTACCTGAGGTCACAGTGCAATAGGAAACTACTTTATTGTCCATCGACACACACATGTATTTTTGCTGTGTGTGTTTTAACTTTACTGTTGAAGTGACGTTGAATTATTTGAAATTAAATTATTCTAAAGTTTTCTTCTCCTGCAGGCTATTATCTATGCCATAGCTGGAGTGGACAAGTTGTCACTGGTGAAGGCAGAGGACAAATACCTAAAAGGGCCCTGTCTGAGTAAAAGGTAAGAGAGGAGTAGTGTGTTAGCCCACTGAACTAAAGCCTAGGAATTAGCTTGGGGAGTTCCCACATCTGTTTTCCTGTCCCTCCTTCCTCTCCTCAGGGAAAGAGAGGAGTTTGATTGGATGATCGAGCAACAGATGAAGATGAAAGCATCGATCGGTCAGCGTCCTGCGCACTGAACAACACTGCCTACTTGGCTTCCAGCCGTCAGACTTCAGCCGAGATTAAATCCGAGGGCGTGCTGTATAGTGCTTTACCTTCTAATGTAATTTCTGATTGAGACGACATCTGCAGCGTTTTACCGTGAATGCGATCTCCACAAATGCGGCAACGTTGCATTTAGTCCCAGAGTTTCCAAATCACAACAAAGTTGTTGAGCATCCTGGGACAAAAAGAGCCATTCAGAACAGTCTCTGAGGACATTCAACTGCTGTAGTTCATAGTTCATACTAGCAGTGGTGTGACTATGGATGGGAAACTCATGGGAGGAGTTACCCTGCGGTCTAGACCAACTACCACAGTATTTGATCCATCATGGTTGCCCATTAAGGCTGGATGACTGTAAATTCTGTAAATACTGGTCTATTTTTATATAGAAAAGGAATGTCTTTCTTTTTCTCTTTTCTTTAAAAATTGTAATATTTTAATTCCTCTTCCTGTTTGAATTCCTGTCTAATTATGTGGTCATGTAAGGCTAGCTTGTCGACACCTTCATCTATACCTATTCCTTTGTGACAGGCATGTAATATTCTGAATGTGAATCATGTCAGCTCAATAAAGCTTCCTCGGTCACCTGGTTTGCTTCTTATTGGTATACTGAGTCCCAAATGGCACCCTATTCTCTTCATAGTGCACTTATTTTGACCAAGGCCCAAGTAGTGCACTATATTGGGGACAGCGTGCCATTTAAGACACAACCCATGACTTGCAATGACGGTACAGGAATGAGACTTCCCCCCATGACAGGTCAATAATGAATGCATGCAAGTCTGGTAATGGATTTTTATTTATATTATACACTGCTCAAAAAAAATAAAGGGAACACTTAAACAACACAATGTAACTCCAAGTCAATCACACTTCTGTGAAATCAAACTGTCCACTTAGGAAGCAACACCGATTGACAATAAATTTCACATGCTGTTGTGCAAATGGAATAGACAACAGGTGGAAATTATAGGCATTTAGCAAGACACCCCCAATAAAGGAGTGGTTCTGCAGGTGGGGACCACAGATCACTTCTCAGTTCCTATGCTTCCTGGCTGATGTTTTGGTCACTTTTGAATGCTGGCGGTGCTTTCACTCTAGTGGTAGCATGAGACGGAGTCTACAACCCACACAACTGGCTCAGGTAGTGCAGCTCATCCAGGATGGCACATCAATGTGAGCTGTGGCAAGAAGGTTTGCTGTGTCTGTCAGCGTAGTGTCCAGAGCATGGAGGCGCTACCAGGAGACAGGCCAGTACATCAGGAGACGTGGAGGAGGCCGTAGGAGGGCAACAACCCAGCAGCAGGACCGCTACCTCCGCCTTTGTGCAAGGAGGAGCACTGCCAGAGCCCTGCAAAATGACCTCCAGCAGGCCACAAATGTGCATGTGTCTGCTCAAACGGTCAGAAACAGACTCCATGAGGGTGGTAGGAGGGCCCGACGTCCACAGGTGGGGGTTGTGCTTACAGCCCAACACCGTGCAGGACGTTTGGCATTTGCCAGAGAACACCAAGATTGGCAAATTCGCCACTGGCGCCCTGTGCTCTTCACAGATGAAAGCAGGTTCACACTGAGCACGTGACAGTCTGGAGACGCTGTGGAGAACGTTTGGTTGCCTGCAACATCCTCCAGCATGACCGGTTTGGCGGTGAGTCATTCATGGTGTGGGGTGGCATTTTTTGGGGGGGCCGCACAGCCCTCCATGTGCTCGCCAGAGGTAGCCTGACTGCCATTAGGTACCGAGATGATCCTCAGACCCCTTGTGAGACCATATGCTGGTGTGGTTGGCCCTGGGTTCCTCATAATGCAAGACCACATGTTGCTGGAGTGTGTCAGCAGTTCCTGCAAGAGGAAGGCATTGATGCTATGGACTGACCCGCCCGTTCCCCAGACCTGAATCCAATTGTGCACATCTGGGACATCATGTCTCGCTCCATCCAACGCCACGTTGCACCACAGACTGTCCAGGAGTTGGCAGATGCTTTAGTCCAGGTCTGGGAGGAGATCCCTCAGGAGACCATCCGCCACCTCATCAGGAGCATGCCCAGGCATTGTAGAGAGGTCATACAGGCACGTGGAGGCCACACACACTACTGAGCCTCATTTTGACTTGTTTTAAGGACATATCAAAGTTGGATCAGCCTGTAGTGTGGTTTTCCACTTTAATTTTGAGTGTGATTCCAAATCCAGACCTCCATGGGTTGATAAATTTGATTTCCATTGATAATTGTGTGATTTTGTTGTCAGCACATTCAACTATGTAAAGAAAAAAGTATTTAATAAGAATATTTCATTCATTCAGATCTAGGATGTGTTATTTTAGTGTTCCCTTTATTTTTTTTAGAGCAGTGTATTTATAAGTACAAAAAAATATGTTGGTTGTCTAATGTCTCATCAATCATGGAATTCACAAGGCACTTCCTGGTTGCTATGCCACGGGTGTTCTTGGTGGATATCCTCATATAACTTCAGTCAATCTTTGTTGTTGTAAAATACCAACTCGTCTCAGGCTTGGTAAACAGCCTTCAAAGACTACCAACATTTTGGCAAAACATTTCAATATAATTAAGTTTTTAACATCCTGTACAGTGCTTTCAATTTAATACACAGAAAATGCTGTATTGCTACAATCACTATGGTGATACACTGATGAAAAACAGTTTATTAGCTGCTTCTCCCTGAGTTGAAAGGCGGAGAGTCAGTGTGTGTGTCTCAAATCCTCCTGGAATCCAATGTCTCTAAAGTCCAAAAAGGGCGATCCTCTCGTTCACATACCAAATGGCACCCTATCTCTTATATAGTGCACTACTTTTGACCAGATAGAGCCCTGGTCAACAGTAGTGCACTATATAGGGAATAGGGTGCCATTTGAGATGCTCATTTCCTGTGCTCATGGTTCCCTCAGAGAGTTGATGTGGGCACAGAGTCTGAGGGAGGGGCCTAGTTTTGATATTCATAGCTGTCATCAAGTGGTTCTCTGTCAGCAATAGGAGGGCCTGGCCGTTAATCTCCTGGGAACGTAACTCGTTGGATATGTCCCGCCTACCTGGAGGAGGAGGAGAGAGAGAGAGGGGGGACAAATGAGGAAGGTGGAGAGAGAGGAGTTGTGACCCGAGAGGGAAAAACTCCAGGCCCCAGGCATATTGTATAAGATATGTGCATCCATTACAGTCTTGGCTCAAGCAGCATAAAGATACCTGGTAGAGAGTTGATGAGGGAGCAGGCCTGTTCCACACTCCACACTGTGTTGGATTTTCTCTACAGTATTTTCCTGCGATCTGTCCATAAGAGGGACTGAACGTCTCTCCTCCTCTCCCCTCCCTGCTCCTCTCTCCTCTCCCCTCCCTGCTCCCTCCCCTCCCTGCTCCTCTCCCCTCCCTCCTCCTATCCCCTCTCTGCTCCCTCCCTCTCTCTGTCATCTTCTCTCCCTCTCTTCATGCCAATGCAGCCTGGTGATCATGGGGACAAGGGGCTCTTCTTCCTCCTCTCCCCTCAACCTTCTCTGGGCCTCATCAGATCCGTAGGGCCACTTCACCTGCAGTGGAAGTAACATGATCACGATCAGACATTTCCCCATATAATGCTTTAGAGGGACAACAGTTTGGGGTTTCGTAGGTAGATCAGATAATTGCAAATTTGTTGATATCACGCCTGTCTGTCTAACTGACCTAGCCTCGTTCCAGATGTTTTTGGTTCTGATTTGCCAGCTGTCTTGCCATGATTGGCATTATCAATGATCATAGGAGTTGGTTAAACATACAGACAGGCTATGACTTCTGACCTGTCTAAGGAGGAAGTGTTCTCTGGAGCCCCCGTTGATCCTCCCCGGGGGTCGTCCTCTCCTGCCCATCGGCCTGTGGCCCCAATGACTGGCCTTGTCCACCTTCAACTCGCTCAGATGCTTAGTACAGCTCACATTGAACCTGACAGAGTGGAGGGAGAGAGGCAGTCGGAGGACCAGAAAGATGAGAAGTTGAGGTCTGTATGGTTTCTGGAGTTTAGCCATCCAGGGGAGATATTCCACTGAACACAAAAACATTCCAAGAATTGTAGTCTGGGTCTCTTGAAATCCCCTTCATCCTGGATGGGAAAAAGTACATATGGCTATTGGCTACAAGTCCACATATGGATTCCAGGGGCTTCATCTGGTTTGGAGAATAGTATTTGGGTAACTTTCCCAGTATCTTTAAAAAATTTTCGGAAAAAAAGATTGGAAGATTCCTGGAATCAGGAGGGAATAACCAGGAAGTCCAGGAATCTTCCGACTGGGATTTCTGGAAAACCTGGGAATTTTGTGAAAGTTACTGGTATTCTGCAGCCCTATGAGGAAAACTGGACTGACCTGACACAGGTCATGGAGCAGAATCGTTTGGATCGGAGGAAGGTGTGAACGTAGCCTCTCTTCCCACAGAACTCACCCTGCAGCATGTCTACTAGGCTCTCAGCAGCAGGCTCTACAGTACAGCAGGAGAGGACACTGTTAGAAGGATGAACAGACACATGGACGGACGGACACACTCGCAGGTATTCACACACCACACACAGCGTCCAAGGTGAGGATATCATCATCACTCATGTCTGAGTCACTGGAGTTGTCTGGCTGCTCAGCATCCACCAGGCTCTCTAGCTCGCCATCCCTATTGGTTCTCATCTCAGATGCTAGACCTCCATTGGGTCTCATCTCAGGAGCCAGGTCCCCATTGGTTCTCACCTCCCAGGCTTCAGGAAGCGTGGTCTGCTGCTCTGCCCCTAAAGACGAACGGCCCACCTGAGGCAGGAAGGAACACACTACTGAATCTATGACTGGTTTACATAACAATATACTGCTATGGAGGGCTGAACAACATGTTAACCAACAACCAGTAGGAGAGGAGACTGCTTGGTCAAGAGGACATTTGATATATGGGGGGGTTGTGGATGGGGCTTCAAGATGCAGTGTTCTGCTACTGTCCAAGATTGACTCGGGGTTTAATGCACAATCCACCTTTCAGTGAAGAAGGGTGAGGGAGAATGGTGGCTACTATCCATGCCTTTGGGGACTAGGACAAGGCCTGAAGTGTTTAATATAAGGAATTTTACTTTTGATACATGTTGGGGAATAATCAGAATTAGTTGGTAACATAGGTAAGATGTTTTATATTCATCATATGTTTGTAAGTTACTGTTACGTTCCCCAGATTATGTGTTGTAGTTTGTGTATTTGCATGTGTTTATTTCAGGAAATGGCTTCCTGAAATCCCTCAAGCAGCTGATTGGTCGACTCCATGGCTAATTGGAGAGCTGACCCCGCCCCCTCGTCAAGACGCAGCTGTCTCCAATTACCCATTCCTTCTGGCGCTATATAAAAGCCAGTGTTCTGTTCAGGGTGAGATCTCTTCTTTTTGGAGGTAGGGATTTTGCTGGAGGTAGGGATTTTGCTGGAGGTAGGGATTTTGCTGGAGGTAGGGATTTTGCTGGAGGTTTTTGCTGGAGGTAGGGATTTTGCTGGAGGTAGGGATTTTGCTGGAGGGATTTTGCTGGAGGTAGGGATTTTGCTGGAGGTAGGGATTTTGCTGGAGGTAGGGATTTTGCTGGAGGTAGGGATTTTGCTGGAGGTAGGGATTTTGCTGGAGGTAGGGATTTTGCTGGAGGTAGGGATTTTGCTGGAGGTAGGGATTTTGCTGGAGGTAGGGATTTTGCTGGAGGTAGGGATTTTGCTGGAGGTAGGGATTTTGCTGGAGGTAGGGATTTTGCTGGAGGTAGGGATTTTGCTGGAGGTAGGGATTTTGCTGGAGGTAGGGATTTTGCTGGAGGTAGGGATTTTGCTGGAGGTAGGGATTTTGCTGGAGGTAGGGATTGCTGAGATTGATTGTGATAGAGGTTGATTTTGTTGGAAAGTGGTATGTTCTGTGAGTTTGTTGCTCAGATAGAGCTTATTTGACATCCTTTTGTTTCTTAGTTTGTTTAAAATTGTTTAATATTCTGTTTCATTTGTTCCCAGGGGGGAAGGGGAAGGCACCTAGGGAGTGCTTAGGCAAGAGGCCCGCGGGCATACATATACCCGTAGCATATTCGCTGTCTAGACACACTAGGTAAGACCTGGGCGGACCACCCCTTTTATTTTGGTTAGGGCACCAGGTGGTGCTAAATTAGGTAAGTAGTGGGTAGGCAGGTAAGATAGGAGAGGGGGGGGGGGCTTTGAGATTTACTTTCTTTGCTTTGGTTCCGTCCAGCCCCTTTTCCCCATATTACCGTGTAAAGGAATAAAGTCCTTGTAAACGGTACCACATTCTGCCTGTTGTCATTCTTACTTGCACCTACAGTCCATACCTTTTTCGCTTCACGGAGAGTTTAGTTGTAGCAGGGTGTTGCGTTCCCTCTTCATAGAGGCGTGCGTAACAGTTACTTCTCATCAGAATGTTATTTTTGTATAATACTGTGGCCGGGTTGCAGTTCTGTTCTATGTCAAGACTAAGTTGCTTGGGCCGGAGAGAGGGGAGAGGTCAAGCATGTATCTCTTGGCTCCACAATGTCTGTGTGCCAGTCAATGTGTCTCTGTGATCTTGTCAAGATAGGATGGATTTGATATATGCCTGTTGATATGGAGGATTTGTTTAGGTTCTGAGTTTGAGAAAAGAACATAGTTTAGGAGACAAAGCTGAACAATAAATTATGCCGATGCTGTCTGGCTATGTGTGTCTTTGCTATAAAGGATCTCAGTTGCAATGTGTAAGGGACTCTCAGAGAATTCATTTATAGACACTGAATTGATCTGAGAGTCACAGGGTGGTGATGGAGCTCATATAATTAAAGATGGACTTTGTGATAACTAACTCTGACTTGTGTTATGGTTTTCTCATGATTTGGTAAATACAGGTAATTTCTACCTCATACTTAAGTATATTTTAGCAATTACATTTACTTTTGATACTTAAGTATATTTAAAACCAAATATCTTTTAGACTTTTACTCAAGTAGTATTTTACTGGGTGACTTACTTGAGTAGTATTTTACTGGGTGACTTTTACTCAAGTAGTATTTTACTGGGTGACTTAATTTTTTTATGACTTTTTGTACTTTTACTCAAGTATGACAATTGGGTACTTTTTCCGATTTGACACACTGAACTCTATCTGAGAAGTAGTTGGTGAACCAGCCGAGGCCGTCATTAGAGAAACCAAGGCTATTGAGTCTGCCGATAAGAATGCGGTGATTGACAGAATCGAAAGCCTTGGCCAGGTCGATGAAGACGGCTGCACAGTACTGTCTTTTATCGATGGCGGTTATGATATCATCTAGGACTCTGAGCGTGGCTGAGGTGCACCCATGACCAGCTCGGAAACCAGATAGCATAATTTCTTCCACACCGATCTTGACAAACCATTTCTGTATGGACCTTGCTTTGTGCATGGGGGCACTGTCATGCTGAAACAGGAAAGGGCCTTCCCCAAACTGTTGCCACAATGTTGGAGGCACAGAATAGTCTAGAATGTCATTGTATACTGTAGTATTATGACTTCCCTTCACTAGAACTAAGGGGCCTAGCCCGAACCATGAAAAACAGCCCCAGATCATTATTAATCCTCCCCTAAACTTGGGCAGGTAGCGTTCCCCTGGCATCCGCTTAACCCAGATTCGGCCATCGGACTGCCAGATGGTGAAGTGTGATTCATCACTCCAGAGAACGCATTTCCACTGCTCCAGAGTCCAATGGTGGCAAGATTTACACCACTCCAGCCAACACTTGCATTGCCCATGGTGATCTTAGGCTTGTGTGCGGCTGCTCAGCCATGGAAACCCATTTCATGAAGCTCTCGACTAACAGTTATTTTGTTGACGTTTCTTCCAGAGGCAGTTTGTAATTCGGTAGTGAGTGTTGCAACCAAGGACAGACGATTTTTACACTCTTCAGCACTCGGCTGTCCCGTTTTTTGAGCCTGTGTGGCCTACCACTTTGCGGCTGAGCCGTTTTTGCTCCTAGATGTTTCCACTTCACAATAACAGCACTTACAGTTGACCAGGGCAGCTCTAGCAGGGCAGAAATGTGATGAACTGACTTGTTTGAAAAGTGGCATGCTATGAAGGGGCCATGTTGAAAGTCACTGAGCTCTATAGTAAAGCCATTCTACTGTCAATGTTTGTCTATGGAGATTGCATGGATGCCTGCTGGATTTTCTACGTCTGTAAGCAAAGGGTGTGGCTTAACTAGCCGAATCCACTAATTTGAAGGGGTGTCCACATACTTTTGTATATATAGTGTATGTTACGGTGTATTCAGATATACAGTATGCCACCTGTCCACACGTCTAGCCATGTCAGATATAACACCTGTCCACACGTCTAGCCATGTCAGATATAACACCTGTCCACACATCTAGCCATGTCAGATATATAACACCTGTCCACATGTCTAGCCATGAAATACCAAGTCAAATATATTCCACCTGTCCACATATCTAGCCATGTCAGATACTGTATATAACACTTAGCAGATACCTTTATCCAAAGCGACTTACAGTGCAGTGATCAGATAGGTCTACATTTTTAAAATATAAAAATAGTATAAAAGGTATTTGTCGTCCAGTTATTAAATGACATCTCGGCAGATGTGAACTCCTGCTGTGCTTTCTAACGACAGGCTAGCTAGCCTGGCCATTCTTAACCTTTTTCACCTTTAACCCTTGATCCTATTGGTGGTTGCTGACCTGGGAGGCGGAGAGTTGAGAGAAGCTGCAGAAGGCAGGTCAGAGTGGACTGCTGCCACAGTGGCCACAGGGGTCAGAATCAACTGACAGACAGAAGAGGCAGAAGAAAGAGGAAAAAAGGGAATCGACACCAAGAAGAAAGAGAAAAACAGGAAAAAGTTAGTAGAAACTCCCAATGTGAAAGAGAAATTGTTGGAAAACATCAGTGGAAAAAGAGACAGAGAAATTGTCATGGTTACAATGAAGCTCTTCTTTTACTTCCTATGATCTTTGGGCAAGTAGATCGTTTATCATGCGCAACAAAACTGTTAAGAGTAAGAGGGAGTTGGAAGGTACCATCTGGGCCTGGTTACAGGAGGCAGTCCCCAGGAGCATGACCTGCCAGGTAATCCTGCCTGTGGTGGAGCTGGAACTCAGAACAACCAATCAGCTGGCCTGTTCCGGGAGAGGCAGGGATGGTGATCTGAAGACAGACAGACAGAATTGCGGTGGTCTCACTAGGCATTGGTAGGCAGATAGGTGTTTGAGATTGTGATTCTGATACCTGGGGCACCATGCAGTTGGCTGCAGGGGGGTGAGGTGGGGGACTGTCTGTTACTGTGTGGCTGTGTCTGTTGCAGGGATGCTGTCTGCAGCATGACGTGTTGCTTCTGAGCAGCGTACATCTGCTGCCATGGTCTGGGGCCTGCTGTGGACGGCTTGCTCGATAGAGAGACACAGCAGAGAAACACTACTCCTATTGTGTAGTGGGGGTGCTTCAGTGACTACCACACAAGACAGACCTGAACTACTCTCACCATACCTGATGACTAATTTTATCTCCCAGAACTAATGCCTCGTCTTAAGCTCAGTCTGAAATGGGTTGGATTCCAGGCATGTGGACGACCTGGGGTTTGGTCACGATAACCTAGACTACTCTTATGCTTAGAAAAATAGACTTTGCTTGACATACATATGTGGTTTAATTTAACACACTGACAGAAACGGTCCTCTCTGGCTTCCTGTCTCCTCTGGCTTCCTCCCCTCGTACCTGAACAACCTGTATTTCTGTGGGGGTGGTGCCCAGAGAGATGAGAGGGGCATGGGGGGGTGGTGCTGCTGGCTGCCTTTGTAATAGTGATGACCACCGATGTGGTGGCATTGGTGGTAACCATGGTAACTCCTGCGGTGCAGTGACAGTAGTCCCATTGGTCTCTCCTCTTTCTCTTCCCTCCTCCTCTGTCTCCTCAGGGCTCTGTCAGTCCATCACTCTGGTAACACTATTGTCTATATCAATGGGCCAACTGGACAGAACACACAGAAAAACCTCTGTAACTAAACATGATGATTTGATGATATGGATTTGATGGTACAGTGCCTTGCGAAAGTATTCGGCCCCCTTGAACTTTGCGACCTTTTGCCAGATTTTAGGCTTCAAACATAAAGATATATTTTTTTGTGAAGAATCAACAACAAGTGGGACACAATCATGAAGTGGAAGGACATTTATTGGATATTTCAAACTTTGTTAACAAATCAAAAACTGAAAAATTGGGCGTGCAAAATTATTCAGCCCCTTTACTTTCAGTGCAGCAAACTCTCTCCAGAGGTTCAGTGAGGATCTCTGAATGATCCAATGTTGACCTAAATGACTAATGATGATAAATACAATCCACCTGTGTGTAATCAAGTCTCCGTATAAATGCACCTGCACTGTGATAGTCTCAGAGGTCCGTTAAAAGCGCAGAGAGCATCATGAAGAACAAGGAACACACCAGGCAGGTCCGAGATACTGTTGTGAAGAAGGTTAAAGCCGGATTTGGATACAGAAAGATTTCCCAAGCTTTAAACATCCCAAGGAGCACTGTGCAAGCGATAATATTGAAATGGAAGGAGTATCAGACCACTGCAAATCTACCAAGACCTGGCCGTCCCTCTAAACTTTCAGCAAGGCACTGTATGTATTATTTTGAATCTAGAACATTTATATATGGATTCCTACTTTCTTTAGTAAAAAAAAACAAAGTTTCCCTTCTTCTGTATCCCTGAAAAGAGGGACTGTAATTTAGCTCATAAATTGCCTCATCATATAATAAATCTAACCATAAGTGCATATCTAAATGACAACATTTTTGAGCCGGTTGTTTTTGAATAAAGTTCTAAAGTGAATGTTGGCCTACACTTGACGGATTGGGCATATATCGCTGTAACTAACAGATGAGATGAGGATTGGGCATATATCGCTGTAACTAACAGATGAGATGAGGATTGGGCATATATATCGCTGTAACTAACAGATGAGATGAGGATTGGGCATATATATCTCTGTAACTAACAGATGAGATGAGGATTGGGCATATATCGCTGTAACTAACAGATGAGATGAGGATTGGGCATATATCGCTGTAACTAACAGATGAGATGAGGATTGGGCATATATATCGCTGTAACTAACAGATGAGATGAGGATTGGGCATATATCGCTGTAACTAACAGATGAGATGAGGATTGGGCATATATCGCTGTAACTAACAGATGAGATGAGGATTGGGCATATATCGCTGTAACTAACAGATGAGATGAGGATTGGGCATATATATCGCTGTAACTAACAGATGAGATGAGGATTGGGCATATATCGCTGTAACTAACAGATGAGATGAGGATTGGGCATATATATCGCTGTAACTAACAGATGAGATGAGGATTGGGCATATATCGCTGTAACTAACAGATGAGATGAGGATTGGGCATATATATCGCTGTAACTAACAGATGAGATGAGGATTGGGCATATATCGCTGTAACTAACAGATGAGATGAGGATTGGGCATATATATCGCTGTAACTAACAGATGAGATGAGGATTGGGCATATATCGCTGTAACTAACAGATGAGATGAGGATTGGGCATATATCGCTGTAACTAACAGATGAGATGAGGATTGCTGGACTAGACCAAGACAGAGTTCTCCTCACGCTCCCTGTCGGCCTCGTAGCCTATGCGGCTATAAACCTACAGATTGATAAGCGAAGGGTTTCCTGTGCGCACATTCTGCCGAAGCATTTCTTAAAACCTGAAGAAAAATATGAATTTACATTTCTATGTGCAAACAGAACACACGTACTCGCACAAAGCCTATAAAATGCAATGAATTTCTTAAAAATCATACAATGTGATTTTCTGGATTTTTGTTTTAGATTCCGTCTCTCCCAGTTGCAGTGTACCTATGATAAACATTACAGACCTCTACATGCTTTGTAAGTAGGAAAACCTGCAAAATCGGCAGTGTATCAAATACTTGTTCTCCCCAATGTATATGGATATGAAGGCTGTCTATGAGACAAATACTCTACCAGTGTCCAGGGGCAGTCACAAATAAATCTTAGCAAAAGTGAATATATTATTTGAATGAGCTGTAGCCTGTTGTTGTATGTGTTAAGGCCTACTTGACATTTCAACTGTCCTATTTAATTAATTGAAGTATAATGGCCAGCCCAGATATAACAAATCAGAAACATTGGCTTATTAAAATGAGTAATGTTACTAACATGAGGTCGACCTTATCTCGGCCTATTCATATTAGAATGAGGTCTAGCTTAGCTCGGCCTATTAATATTAGAATGAGGTCTAGCTTATCTCGGCCTATTCATATTAGAATGAAGTCTAGCTTAGCTCAGCCTATTCATATTAGAATGAGGTCTACCTTAGCTCGGCCTATTCATATTAGAATGAGGTCTACCTTAGCTCGGCCTATTCATATTAGAATGAGGTCTAGCTTACCTTGGCCTATTCATATTAGAATGAGGTCTAGCTTAGCTCGGCCTATTCATATTAGAATGAGGTCTAGTTTAGCTCGGCCTATTCATATTAGAATGAGGTCTAGCTTACCTTGGCCTATTCATATTAGAATGAGGTCTAGCTTAGCTCGGCCTATTCATATTAGAATGAGGTCTAGCTTAGCTCGGCCTATTCATATTAGAATGAGGTCTATCTTAGCTCGGCCTATTCATATTAGAATGAGGTCTAGCTTAACTCGGCCTATTCATATTAGAATGAGGTCTAGCTTAGCTCGGCCTATTCATATTAGAATGAGGTCTATTTTAGCTCGGCCTATTCATATTAGAATGAGGTCTAGCTTAACTCGGCCTATTCATATTAGAATGAGGTCTAGCTTACCTCGGCCTATTCATATTAGAATGAGGTCTAGCTTACCTTGGCCTATTCATATTAGAATGAGGCCGATTCATATGGTTGGTTTGCCTTTTCCCCTTTGATCTGCTGCATTTTCAAATAAGTGTAGTTAATTTTTTTGAATAATATATAAAACTTTTTAGTATTTTTAAATATATATTTTTTTACCTTTAGTTAACTAGGCAAGTCAGTTAAGAACAAAATCTTGTTTTATAATGAAGGTCAACCCCGGGCCAAACCCTTCCCTGACCCGGACGACGCTGTGCCAATTGTGCGCCGCCCTATGGGACTCCCTATCACGGCCGGACTCACTATTCATCATGTTCATAGCCTACGTGTAAAAAGACCGGAAGAATCTGAAAAATACAGCCTTATTAGCCAACCGAATTGAAGTTTTTTCAGCATTTGAATTGTTGAAGGAAATTTGAAAGAAAATGTATTTTTTTTAAATCACACAAACCCTCAAAATGAAGTGGCCTAGTTTGAAATATTTTACATGTAATTTTGTGTAAATAAAGTAGCTTCTTTAATTTGATCCAAACAGTTTGCTTAAAAAGGACCATTCGAGATTGCTGATATTTTTTATTTAACTAGGCAAGTCAGTTAAGAACAAATTCCTATGTACAATGACAGCCTACGAACAGTGATGCCTTGTTCAGGGGCAGAACGACAGATTTTTACCTTGTCAGCTTGGGGATTCAAGCTAGCAACCTTTCGGTTACTGGCCCAACGCTCTAACCACTAGGCTACCTGCCACGCATATTAAGAATGTTCCAATTCCTGAAGCGCAATGGTACATTTCACACCTGTGTGTAGGATTTCTTGTGCTGGACAGACAAATTATTCCAACCCATTTGCCACAACCAGGCACTGACGAAAAGCAAGTCTGCTTTGCAAGGTGAAAGTTAGACACATTTTTCTTGCGGCGATAGCAATGCATCAAATCCATTATGCAACTTAAAATCAATACGAACAATTGTTGTTAAATCATGTGCAGAATGTATTTCTAGATTTGGGTAATTCATGCATTGGGCTATAGTCACCCCTTTTATCACTGCATGTGCAGTGCTGGCAACCATAGGCTGTAGAACACCTCCGCTTATCATAACGATTATTTATGTATTCATTATTTCACAATAAAATCGGATAGCAATTCCTTTATGTAATCTATTAGTCTACATGAAATATATTCCGTTTGTGCATCATCATCTAATTCCTTTGCCAATTATATGGCTGCCTATAATAGCTCTATATATCAATGCACAACCGTTCACCTATCACCGCTGTTACCTGGCTGGATTTGTTACTAGACCTGACTCCTGGCGAAGTGGCCGAACAAAACCCTGCGAGTTCAGACTGTCACAATCATGTTCTAATAGTCAAGCATTAGAACCTACGGAATGACAACCTAGACACAGCACCACCTGCAGTGTGGGAGGACCATACACAACAGGGTAGAGGTCTTTACTGTAAAAATAAATGTTCATTAAAAAAAAAAAACATTTCTAATTTTGGAGACAACGTCGAGGCTTTTATACCCACTATCACCACAAATAAATGCCTCTAATTTATATAGGCTTCTATAAATTGCTCAAATTGCATTTAAATCTTTATTGCTTGCCCACCTTTTGAAAAAAAAATACATTAAAATATTTAACACAACATCCTTTATTGCTGAATTAACTTTGTAGCCTAATACATTTGAAGGAAAAAGGAAACCGCACACTGCTCTTGATAGTATCACTGATATTTAATGAGTTTATGTATCGGCCTCACGGCCTTCGTCAGAGCTTTTTAGCCTAATACATTAAACAGTCTCCTCTCAAGTCACCATTTAGTATTTTGCACCATCGGCGTGCATCATAGAAAAGACGAACATGTCCTCAAGAGGATATTGTCTTGTCTGTGTGACCAGAGATGCTTTGAGAATTAAGCCCCTATAGCTGCCATGATATAAAACAAATCACACACAATTTATCTTCTGCAGACTCAAAAAATGTCACCATGGCAACAATTTAGATTAGGCCAGGAATAGCGCAGACAGTTTTTATAGACCTATGACGACGACCGAGAGTAGGAGACATACAGACTGTCCAATTTACAAGACATCGTCGTTTTTAATGACCATGTAGAAAATAGTAAGGGCTCCTGCTTTCACAAATAAATTGCACAATTGAGAACAACAAAGGCGCATGCCATAGCCTAAGACTCCAATGTATCTTATTTGTAAGCCTATATACAAATAGTTCTGTGTCTAGTCTTTTTGTTGTAGCGTTTGAGAATTAATGCAAGCAAAATCATTCAACACGCAACAAACAAAAAATGTCAAGTTTTACTGGTAGTATCTATTGCAATACTAGGCATTTGTATGTCCACTAGGTGACACTAGACTCGGGAAAATAGGCCACAGGTTTTCCAAACTTCATAAATCAGGCTGATGTTGAACAGAGAACTGCTGGTATCTGTCATTCATGCATCTTCGTGGATTCTGTATGACTGTAGGTTTAGTTTTGTATGGCAAAAATAATACCCATCTCTATTTCCAAAATATGATTTTCATATCAATAACTCTATTTCAACTTCCACATATTTTATTTGAATTTAAATTATATGTAGAAATGGCAATATACAATGTAATTCCCAAGGACCCCACAAAGGTCTAGCCCGCGATCAGGATGGTTCGTACGAGGCTGGTCTATCCCACCCTCCCATTTCAGTTGGTACAATCGGAATGCTGGCGAACACATTCATTTTAAAGTATTGATGTTGAAATGAAAATGTACTCATTGTCTATCATTATAATATATGAAATTCACATGATTTGCATTGAATTATATATGTTTTATATACACTGATCGCAGATAATATTTAGTATCTTTTTTGTTTAGTTTGTTGATTGAAGTAATTTGTTGCCCCTCTTACATTCCGCTAATGGATTCGTCCGTCGTGAGGCCTTTACAGTAGTAAGTTAAGGAGTGTTGTTTGGCGGATTCCTTCAAGTTTTTACCTTATTTTATGTCTGAATTTTGTCAAATTAAGAAAGTGCCAATTGTTCGTTTCCATAACTAGTCAGCTAGCTAATTATTTTATCTATCGATATAGGTACAGAAGAGGGTTTGGGGTGTGGTACACAGTAGGAAGGCATCTTCGGCGAGCGGAGCGTCCGAATCAGAGAGTTTATAATGCCGACGTTGCGGGACAGTAGCATGTCTCACCCCGGCGAGAACCCTTACCAAGTCCGGGTAAAAGCTTACTACAAAGGGTAAGTACACAGTTAGGTTTTGCAATTTGTTTTGGGATTAAACAAATCGTTATTTGACTCGTTAGTAACTTGGGCTTTATTAGCCAGATATCGTTAGTCAGGTAACGTTAGAGAGAAACTTGACAGGCAGGGTGTAACTATCCAGACATGTAGCTAGCTGCTAGTTTAGCATACAAGTTCTTTATCTCAAATCTATTTTAAGCAAGTTAACTTGACTTAACTAACGTTACATTGCACTTAGTTAGAGGCTAGCTAACGTTAGCTGGATGTTTTGATTCCTGTCAGGGTCCTCATAGCCAGCTATTGTAATAGATTAGAGAGCCTATTTTGAGATGTTACTGTTTGTGGTTATATTCTAGCTAGTGAATGGTGATCAGTAGTTACATTCCAAGATGGAAGTCACTTGTCAAACACAGATGTTGCTTAACACTCCTTGTGTGATGCCGAGTCTGTGATTGTGTTGTTTTTTTCCCAGAGTGAGACTTGCCAAACGTGTATTACCAGTAACTTCTGCCAGACCTGTTGTATTTCATGCTAAGTCTACATAGCCGCCCAGCCAGCACTATTGTCCCTAGGTAATTAAACGAGTTGTTTCTGGAAGCAAAACATCCATACTATTTCTGAGATGACCACCTAGGAATGTCAAGTATTTGGGGAATCTGGTATGAAGCATTTAATTGGTTTGTCAAGTGCAGTGACATGCCACTCATTATTAAGGCAACCAGGCTATATATAAGCATGGGCTGTTCTATACATTTGTAACTGAACACTGGTAAAGTCAATATTTTAGTAGAGAAAAGCTTTTCTCTGTTAGCCTGGATCCAAGTGGCATAGTAATGTTTTACTCAATGTTGAAACAGAACAATTAAGTTTGGATCCAGGCAAGGCCTACATCCCTGTTGGCTCTCATCCGAATCGCATTTCTGATTCTAACCATCAGTCCTATATACAGTTTTTACTGTACTTCCTTGTATCAGTCATATACTGTTTCTATGGCTCTGATCTTTATTAATGCTTTCATACTGTCCAATCATAATGGCCAGTTTGACATAAATACACAGGGCCACTTGGCCTCCAAACCAGAGGCAGGATTCCCGAGGAATGTAGGTTGAATGGTTGACAGAGAACTAGGGTCAGTGAGAGAAAGATATTATTTTCCTCTCTTGGTAAGTAGGCAGTGCCTGTCTTTTATAGCAGCTCTCTGTCTGTATCAGTGCACAACACAAAGGCCTGATTTGTGTCCCAAATGGCACCCATCCCCTATATAGTGAACTACTTTTGACCAGGGCTCTGGTCAAAAGTAGTACACTATATATGGAATAGGGTGCCATAGGGGTTCAGCCCCGGCTTTGTAAAGAGTAAGTGTGTTGCCATATTCTTATATTCAATGAAAGCCCTCCAAGCACATCACATCAGGCACAAATCTGTCAATTATCGCTCTTCCTTCCCACCATCTTAGTTATCATTATAGCCTGATAACCAATGGCTTTAAGTGCTCACAACAACCACTCTACTCTCTATGCCAGGTCTATTCCACAACTACAACTGTACTCTCTATGCCAAGGCTATTCCACAATAACCACAGTAACCTCTATGCCAGGGCTATTCCACAATAACCACTGTAACCTCTATGCCAGGGCTATTCCACAATAACCACTGTAACCTCTATGCCAGGGCTATTCCACAACAACCACTGTAACCTCTATGCCAGGGCTATTCCACAACAACCACTGTACTCTCTATGCCAGGCTATTCAACAACAACCACTGTAACCTCTATGCCAGAGCTATTCAACAACAACCACTGTAACCTCTATGCCAGGGCTATTCCACAATAACCACTGTACTCTCTATGCCAGGGCTATTCCACAATAACCACTGTAACAATAATCACTCTATGCCAGGGCTATTCCACAATAACCACTAACCTCTATGCCAGGGCTATTCCACCACTGTACTCTCTATGCCAGGGCTATTCCACAATAACCACTGTACTGTACTCTATGCCAGGGCTATTCCACAACCACTAACCACTGTACTCTATGCCAGGGCTATTCCACAATAACCACTGTACTCTCTATGCCAGGGCTCTATGCCAGGGCTATTCCACAATAACCACTGTAACCTCTATGCCAGGGCTATTCCACAATAACCACTGTACTCTCTATGCCAGGGCTATTCCACAATAACCACTGTACTCTCTATGCCAGGGCTATTCCACAATAACCACTGTACTCTCTATGCCAGGGCTATTCCACAATAACCACTGTACCCTCTATGCCAGGGCTATTCCACAATAACCACTGTAACCTCTATGCCAGGGCTATTCCACAATAACCACTCTAACCTCTATGCCAGGGCTATTCCACAATAACCACTGTAACCTATATGCCAGGGCTATTCCACAATAACCACTGTAACCTCTATGCCAGGGCTATTCAACTATATTTTTAAAGGGGACAGATTTGAATATGGCCAGATATTTTCTACATGGGATTACTCTTCCTAAGACTTTTTTTTTTTTAACAATACACAATTAGAATCTTAGAAAGCACTTTTATTTAAATGACATGTTGCTAAAAGTTTATTTTAAGTACTTTAAGAGTAATTCAATGCATCAACTTTTTGAAATGATGGAACACATTTGTACTCATAACACAGTGTATTGTACGTACATACATTCATCTTTTGTTTGGATTTATCTTTTTTTAATTAAAATTTTTTACACATAGGAAACATGGCATATCTCCATTGACCAGCATCACATTCTGTTCTATATCCATTCAGTTCAATCTTTCCTGTCTTAATATAAGAACCCCCCCCACACACACACACACACACACACACGTGTTTTCCTTCTAATGGGAGAAATTGCACTGTTTAGATTAGGGAAAGATCAGAAAAGGTTGGCAGGAGTCAGGGCAACCCGCAGGCAGTGATGAAGATTCACGTTTGACAAGGAGGAGCAAGTGTTCATTTTTCTGGAATGAATGTAAGAGAAGCTGGATCCACATGTGTATGTTGATCAAAACATTGTTAAAAGAAAAAACACACCAATGCTCTTATGTTTGGTATTTGCTCTGCAATAATATGCTCAGTCCAAAACTTCACACAGACAGAAGCGCCTGCCTCAGATCAGCTGATGCGTACATGTCTACTAACACCAGCTGTAGGGGACCCTCGTCGCATGACGTCAGCAGGTTTTCTTGTCGTAGTTGCTTTTGTCCACGATTGCTATCTCCTCCCTAAACTCACATACTCGCTTGAGAGAATTACCCTTGCATAGCCACCTAACATCATGATGTAAAAGTAGATCATGATGCTTAACAGACATGTTTTTCAGCAGACTACGAAACAAGCCATGTTGCAAGCCAGATGTTAATCGGATAAAGTTTAGGATAGGCCAAACTGAGTCTATGGCGTTTTTTTTTTTTAACATACCTCTTGAGTTAAGCTCGGTGTAGTGATCTCATCTTCGTTGAAAGAACTGATAGGCGGGAAGACGGGGCCCCTGTACTCTGCTCGCCGTAGACGGAGCGTCATCTGTGACAAGCATGTTAACTTACTACAAATCCGGTCCATTCTCATTGAAAAAAAAGGAGACCATTTTCTAAAAAAAGGATCTCACCAGTAGTGTGTCCCTCCAATGGCATGAAGCCGAGCATGTCTTCCCGAAAGCACTCTCCATAAAAAAAACATCTCACAAATAAGCACAACTGTTCAATGTCAGTAGGCTTGTCCACAGCAGGACACATTTACCTCAGAGATTTGCAGTCTGCCCAAAAGAGTTTCCAAAACTTCCATAGCTAGAACGTCGATTCTCCTTGCTGTTGATGTGTTCGACGGGTTTATTTTTAATCGATGAGATCGTCTGATTTCTCACCTTATCGTCCATGGTTACCTCCTCACTGCAGCCAGCATGCATGCACTCTTTTACATTCTCAGTGTCTGTAAAAGGCCTCTATTTTTCCCTCCCCTATGTGTCCAAGCCACACGGAGAGAGGCTGGCATAGCCAGATCGCACTATTTTGACTAGAGGATTTAATTAGGGCCGATTTTCAAGTTTTCATAACAATCGGTAATCGGCATTTTTTTGACACCGATCATGGCCGATTACATTGCACTCCATGAGGAGACTGAGTGGCAGGCTGACTACCTGTTATGCGAGTGCAGCAAGGAGCCATGGTACGGTGCTAAGCTAGCATTAAACCTATCTTATAAAAAAACAATCTATCTTAACATAATCACTTGATTACACATGGTTGATGATATTGCTAGTTTATCTAGCTTGTCCTGCGTTGCATATAATCGATGCGGTGCCTGTTAATTTATCATTGAATCATAGCCTACTTCGCCAAATGGGTGATTTAACAAGCGCATTCGTGAAAAAAAACACTGTCGTTGCACCAATGTGTACCTAACCATAAACATCAATGCCTTTCTTAAAAATCAATACACAAGTATATATTTTTAAACGTGCATATAGTTAATATAGTTTAGTTAATATTCCCTGCTAACATGAATTTCTTTTAACTTGGGAAATTGTGTTCTCTTGCGTTCTGTGTAACAGAGTCAGGGTATATGCAGCAGTTTGGGCCGTTGTGAACTGTGAAGACTATTTCTTCCTAACAAAGACAGCCAACTTCGCCAAGTGGGGAATGATTTCACAAAAGCGCATTTGCGGAAAAAAAGCATAATCGTTGCACGAATGTACCTAACCATTAACATCAATGCCTTTCTTAAAATCAATACACAGAAGTATATGTATTTTAAACCTGCATATTTAGTTTTAAAAAAATACATGTTAGCAGGCCATATTAACTAGGCAAATTGTGTCACTTCAATTGTGTTCATTGCACGCAGAGTCAGGGTATATGCAACAGTGTGGGCCGTCTGGCTCGTTGCGAACTAATTTGCCAGAATTTTACGTAATTCTGATATAACATTGAAGGTTGTGCAATGTTACAGGAATGTTTAGACTTATGGATGCCACCCGTTAGATAAAATACGGAACGGTTCCGTATTTCACTGGAAGAATGAACGTTTTATTTTCGAAATGATAGTTTCCGGATTTGACCATATTAATGACCTAAGGCTCATTTCTGTTTTATTATGTTGCACATATTGCACTTTTACTTTCTTCTCCAACACTTTGTTTTTGCATTATTTAAACAAAATTGAACATGTTTCATTATTTATTTGAGGCTAAATTGATTTGATTGATGTATAATATTAAGTTAAAATAAATGTTCATTCAGTATTGTTGTAATTGTCATTATTACAAATAAATAAATAGATTTTAAAAAATCGTCCGATTAATTGGTATCCGCTTTTTTTGGTCCTCCAATAATCGGTATCGGCGTTGAAAAATCATAATCGTTCGACCTCTAATATTGACCTGGCTCTGCTTGTACGAGGCTGTTTTTTAATTTATTTTGCCATCTGAAACAACTGGAGAGTTGGGTGTGGACTTGTGAACAGCAGGCACATAGGCTTCCCTCCCGCAATATCTACGAACAGGTACTTCTCAGTCCACTCACTTATGAACCAGCGATTATCATCATCCACTTTTATTTCCTTTTGAGTTAAGAGAACATTTTGTCAGCTTACATTCTATGTGCTAAATGTTTGTAAAATTTGCTAGCAGCTTGTAAAATAGCTCGGCTGAGGCGGTGGACTGGTACAGTCAACTCCGATTGGCTGATGTTAGCGGCACTGATCGGCTGTAACTGGTACATTTGGTGATATTGATTCACAGCGTTAACTACAGAAACAAAAACAAAAAAATGGTATTCTATTGGCTCAAAAAAATATATGTTCAGAATGGATCAAAGGGCCAATTTTATAAATGGATCAATGTGCTGAATCTTGATTAGCCCTCCTCGATGCTATGATTGTTTTAGTTTGACAAGTAGCCTAATCTTGTTGCTAGATTTAATTCCAGTTAGCGGTCAAACCACTCAATTTGTTTTGCTCGTAATGGGGCTGGCACTTAGCTAGGCTGAACTGTTTATGGAATAGTCAATCTCACCATGTTATGATTCAGTTGGCCTTATCATTGAGCGGTCTGTCCATATGACCGTGGTTATTTAGGTATTGGAACAACCTTACCCTCCATTCTATTCACCCTGATCCCTGCCTCTCTGTGGGTGAAGGTTTTGTGTGAGAGAGTACCACAGCAGGTTCTGTAGCAGTTCAGTGGAGCAGGGTGGGTGGTGGTGGGATTCCATGCCTCCCAGCAGTAACACCGTGACAGAGAGATGATGGATGTTCCTAGGTGTGCTGCCTCCATGCTGGAGTGACCGATCTACCCGCCCAGCAGCAGATGGGGCTGCCAGGGTGGTGTACCTACGCTCATGGCCAGGATACATCCAGGGGTCACTTTCGTTTTCAGAAATCAGCATTTTCAAAAAACACACCATACATAAAAAACATGTTTTCATAATGAAAGTCAGTATTTTTTTTATTTCTTCAATAGAGTGAGATGGGGCATGAACTATAGTTCATAACACATTCAGCAGTATCGGCTTTTTTTGGGTCCTCCAATAATCGGTATCATCACATGACAACAGAAGTAGAGGTCAACAGATTATGATTTTTCAACACCGATACCGATTATTGGAGGACCCAAAAAAGCCGATACCGGCCGATAAAAAAAAAAAATAATAATAATATATATATTTTTTAATAATGACAATTACAACAATACTCAATGAACACTTTTATTTTAACTTTTAAATTAATATAATACATCAATAAAATCAATTTAGTCTCAAATAAATAATGAAACATGTTCAATGGGTTTAAATAATGCAAAAACAAAGTGTTGGAGAAGAAAGTAAAAGTGCAATATGTGCCATGTAAAAAAAGCTAACGTTTCAGTTCCTTGCTCAGAACATATGAAAGCTGATGGTTCCTTTTAACATGAGTCTTCAATATTCCCAGTTAAGAAGTTTTAAGTTGTAGTTATTATAGGACTATTTCTCTATACCATTTGTATTTCATATACCTTTGACTATTGGATGTTCTAATAGGTACTTTAATATTGCAAGCCTAATCTCGAGTTGATTGGCTTGAAGTCATAAACGGCGCAATGCTTGAAGCACAGCGAAGAGCTGCAAAAGCAGGAAAGTGCTGTTTGAAGGAATGCTTACGAGCATGCTGCTGCCTACCACCGCTCAGTCAGACTGCTCTATCAAATCATAGACTTAATTATAATATAATAAACACAGAAATACGAGCCGTTGGTCATTAATATGGTCAAATCCTGAAACTATAATTTCAAAAACAAAATGTTTATTCTTTCAGTGAAATACGGAACCGTTCCGTACTTTATCTAACGGATGGCATACATAAGTCTAAATATTGCTGTTACGTTGTACAACCTTCAATGTCATAATTATGTAAAATTCTGGCAAATTAGTTTGCAACGAGCCAGGTGGCCCACACTGTTCTATATACCCTGACTCTGCGTGCAATAAAAGTGACACAATTTGCCTAGTTAATATGGCCTGCTAACATGTATTCTTTTAAACTAAATATGGGTTTAAAATATATTTTAAAATATATTAATTTTAATAAAGGCATTGATGTTTATGGTTAGGTACATTCAAATGCGCTTTTGTTAAATCATCCCCCGTTTGGCGAAGTTGGCTGTCTTTGTTAGGAAGAAATAGTCTTCACACAGTTCGCAACGAGCCAGGCGGCCCAAACTGCTGCATATACCCTGACTCTATTGCACAGAACGCAAGAGAAGTGACACAATTTCCCTAGTTAAAAGAAATTCATGTTAGCAGGCAATCATTAACAAAATATGCAGGTTAAAAAATATATACTAGTGTATTGATTTTAAGAAAGGTGTTGATGTTTATGGTTAGGTACACATTGGTACAACGACAGTGCTTTTTTTGCGAATGCGCTTGTTAAATCACCCATTTGGCGAAGTTAGCTGTGATTCAATGATAAATTGACAGGCACCGCATCAATTATATGCAATGCAGGATAAACTATTAATATCATCAACCATGTGTAGTTAACTAGTGATTATGTTAAGATTGATTGTTTTTTATAAGATACGTTTAATGCTAGGTAGCACCTTACTTTGGCTCCTTGCTTTACTTGCATAACAGGTAGTCAGCCTTCCACACAGTCTCCTTATGGAGTGCAATGTAATCGGCCATTATTGGTGTCCAAAAATGCTGATTACCGATTGTTATGAAAACTTGATATCGACCCTAATTAATCAGCCATTCCGATTAATCGGCCCTAATTAATCAGCCATTCCGATTAATCGGTCGACCTCTAAACAGAAGTGCAACACTATTTGGCTTGCAGCCAGACACACAAGTAAATTAGCTTACAATAAAATCATTTTTTTGTTGTTGCTGAAAACAATGCATGGTAATCATATTTCTACTGTTTCTAATTGAAAGTATGTAGCCAGAAAAGTAGCCTACACGTCAGTCAGAGCTCTTGTGATCCAATGACGAGAGCAAAGATATTTAATCCGAGCGGAGAAGTGGAACTGTAATATGTTTTTTTAGATTCATGATTTGTAGCGAGCCCTGACTGAAGCACAGCAGAATTTAAAATAAGAATCGTTTTTGATCTGCGTCTATATGATAGGCTAACTAATGAACTACCCCTATTTTTTAAAATCTTTATTTAACTAGGCAAGTCAGATAAGAACACATTCTTATTTTCAGTGACAGCCTAGGAGCAGTGGGTTACCTGCCTTGTTCAGGGGCAGAGCTACAGCTCGGGGATTCGAACTTGCAACCTTTCGGTTATTAGTCCAGCACTCTAACCACTAGGCTACCTGCTGCCCCATGAATGAAGGCTAATGCTGAAAAGCAAGTAAAAATATATATTTTTAAATATAACAGAAATTCTATAACTCACACGTCCAGTCTCTTTCTCTGGATCGAAAACCTTGGTTAAACCCACTGTGAAGAAACACCACTAATTCCAATTTCTTTTTGCGCAAGGACAGCGAGGTGGAATCAAAGATGGCATTTATTCTGTTACTCGCCAGTGACGAGCCACTGTATTCGCACAATCCATCTGAGGTGGTTCAGGCCAAAGTCATGGTGACATTCACAGCTAAATTTAGCTAAAAAAGGACAAGACGACACTTATCCCCACAGCAGAACACCAGGCCTGTCTCCATCCCCAAGGCAGGTGAACAGTTACATGCAGGCCTAGAGTTTCTCATGATGTTTTTACCAACCATGGCAGTATCCAGTAGTTTTCTGAGGCTATAGCGCTAGTTCCTGCAGGCCTTCTCTGCACAGGGGAGTAACATCAGTGTCTTTGTTAGAGTGCTGCTGGCGGGGTAGAACTTAGTAGCCTAGTGGTTAGAGCATTGGACTTGTAACCGGAAGGTTGCAAGTTCAAACCCCCGAGCTGACAAGGTACAAATCTGTCATTCTGCCCCTGAACAGGCAGTTAACCCACTGTTCCTAGGCCGTCATTGAAAATAAGAATTTGTTCTTAACTGACTTGCCTGGTTAAATAAAGGTTAAAAAAAAAAAAAGAGAGGGAAAAAAAGAAAAAGGTGTTTAAATGAACCACTAGTGCTCAGGACTACCGATACGTCTGGTGCGTTGGCATGTTGTACCAAGGTCCCTGACAAATAAACGAATTAAGGTCCGATTTCCTGGCGTCATGAAGCCTTGATACTGACTCTGTGTCGTAGCAGCACTGTGTGGCTTGAATGAATGGGGTTTCATTTGAGAAACAACGTGTGTGTGTGTGTGTGTGTGTGTGGCCACTAGCTGTGTGGCGATGGTGTTAAGGATTCAGTTGGCCCTATCATTGAGCAGTCTGTCTTTTAACTGTGGTTATTTGGGTATTGGAACAAACTTTACCCTCCATTCTATTCACCCTGATCCCTACCTCTCTGTGGGGGTGTAGCCACTACCTATGTTGCTACTGTGTGTGTGTGGCTCTGGTGCTAAGGAGGCCTGTAGAAGTGTAGCTACCAACCAGAATGATGGTCAACACTCCTCCTGTACTGTCACTAATTAACACAAACAGGATGGAGAGAGAAAGAGGGGGAGGGAGAGTATGAAGGAGAGAATGCAGAGAGGGAGGAATAGAAAAAGAGAAGTGTGGCTGGGTACGATACCAGTATAGTGTGATACCTGTTAGTATCGTGGTAAGGAAACAAAAACACAAAGTGGATTTAACTTAAGGACAACAGCCTACTACTGCATCTTGCCTATGCTGCTCTGTACCATCACTCATTCATATATCCTTATGTACATATTCTTTATCCCCTTACACTGTGTATAAGACAGTAGTTTTGGAATTGTTAGGTTAGATTACTTGTTAGATATTACTGCACTGTCGGAACTAGAAGCACAAGCATTTCGCTACACTCGCATTAACATCTGCTAACCATGTGTATGTGACAAATAAAATTTGATTTGATTTAATGTTGGAAACAAACATGTATTTTATCTTATCACACAATATTTGACTTACTCCTGGTTTTTTTCAAGGACCAAATAGTTTGTTCTGCTTTTTGTTTAAAAAAATGCACACACAAAACAATAACAAAAAGTGTTACCACAACCCTAGAATGAAGGAGAAGGAGAAGGAGAAGGATGCGAGGGAACATGAAGGAGGATCAAGAGAACACGTGAGAGGAAAAAGAGAGGGGGAGGGAATGTAGGAGACACCAACCCATTCTCTGTCTGCCAAGAACCTCTGAGGTTGACAGAGCTCACCTAAAGTAGGCTATGCACTTCAGTAGTAATATAGGCTTACAGCTAGCACATCCAAACCATTTTCCCAGGAGCAGGCTAGACCCCGCAACATGGGAAAGCGGTAGAAATTGCTGCGCACACACTGTTGTACTCTGCAATATTATTTATTGCCACGCATTACATAGCACAGTGTTGACGTATTTCAACTACCTCCAGCTTCTGTATGACCTTACTCAGACTGTCATGATCATTTGAAGGGAAAGAGGCGCATCTTTTGCACTGAAAGTAGAAAAAAAAAAAAACATTTTGTTTAGGTTGAAAGCAAAACATTTTTTTGACCTTTTTCCATATGGACCGACGTGATCATGTGGATCCTTGTCTGGTGTAAAGGCCCTGTGGAAGGAGGATGGGTTCTAGTCTGGTGTATAGGCCCTGTGGAAGGAGGATGGGTTCTAGTCTGGTGTATAGGCCCTGTGGAAGGAGGATGGGTTCTAGTCTGGTGTATAGGCCCTGTGGAAGGAGGATGGGTTCTAGTCTGGTGTATAGGCCCTGTGGAAGGAGGATGGGTTCTAGTCTGGTATATAGGCCCTGTGGAAGGAGGATGGGTTCTAGTCTGGTGTATAGGCCCTGTGGAAGGAAGATGGGTTCTAGTCTGGGTTAGGCCCTGTGGAAGGAGGATGGGTTCTAGTCTGGTGTATAGGCCCTGTGGAAGGAGGATGGGTTCTAGTCTGGTGTATAGGCCCGGTGGAAGGAGGATGGGTTCTAGTCTGGTGTATAGGCCCGGTGGAAGGAGGATGGGTTCTAGTCTGGTGTATAGGCCCTGTGGAAGGAGGATGGGTTCTAGTCTGGTGTATAGGCCCGGTGGAAGGAGGATGGGTTCTAGTCTGGTGTATAGGCCCGGTGGAAGGAGGATGGGTTCTAGTCTGGTGTATAGGCCCTGTGGAAGGAGGATGGGTTCTAGTCTGGTGTATAGGTCCCGTGGAAGGAGGGTGGGTTCTGTTTGGGTGGATGTCTGTGTGTCCTGATGACCTTGACTATGCCAGTGTGGATGGTGTCTCTCTGTGAGAGCTGCTGTTTTACTGTCCCCCTATAAAGAGACCCAGCGGGATGGGGACTGGGGCTGGAGAGGGGGTTTGTTTTGATGGTAGTAAAGAGAGTGAGATGACAGGTGCTGCCCTCAGGGGTCAGACTGGCTGTGATGGCCTTTACTCCACTCTCAATTCAATGGGCTTTATTGGCATGGGGAAACACGTTTACATTGCTAAAGTAAGTGAAATAGATTATTTAAAAAAGTGAAATAAACAAAACAAAATTAACAGTCAACATCCGTCACTAAAGTTTGAAAGGAACAGAACACATTTCAATTTTCATGTCTATGTACAATGTTGTAATGATGTGCAAATAGTTCATTTATTTATTTCCCCTTTTGTACGTTAACATAATTATGTGTTGTTTTTACAATGGTGTTTGTTATCTCAGTGGTTGCCCTTTTCTTGTGGCAACAGTGCAGGTCTCTCTCTGCCATGCCTGCTGTCTGTGTGGTGGTTGTGAAACCCAGCCTGCTGTCTGTGTGGTGGTTGTGAAACCCAGCCTGCTGTCTGTGTGATGGTTGTGAAACCCAGCCTGCTGTCTGTGTGGTGGTTGTGAAACCCAGCCTGCTGTCTGTGTGATGGTTGTGAAACCCAGCCTGCTGTCTGTGTGATGGTTGTGAAACCCAGCCTGCTGTCTGTGTGATGGTTGTGAAACCCAGCCTGCTGTCTGTGTGATGGTTGTGAAACCCAGCCTGCTGTCTGTGTGATGGTTGTGAAACCCAGCCTGCTGTCTGTGTGATGGTTGTGAAACCCAGCCTGCTGTCTGTGTGATGGTTGTGAAACCCAGCCTGCTGTCTGTGTGATGGTTGTGAAACCCAGCCTGCTGTCTGTGTGATGGTTGTGAAACCCAGCCTGCTGTCTGTGTGATGGTTGTGAAACCCAGCCTGCTGTCTGTGTGATGGTTGTGAAACCCAGCCTGCTGTCTGTGTGATGGTTGTGAAACCCAGCCTGCTGTCTGTGTGATGGTTGTGAAACCCAGCCTGCTGTCTGTGTGATGGTTGTGAAACCCAGCCTGCTGTCTGTGTGATGGTTGTGAAACCCAGCCTGCTGTCTGTGTGATGGTTGTGAAACCCAGCCTGCTGTCTGTGTGATGGTTGTGAAACCCAGCCTGCTGTCTATGTGGTTGTGAAACCCAGCCTGCTGTCTATGTGGTTGTGAAACCCAGCCTGCTGTCTATGTGGTTGTGAAACCCAGCCTGCTGTCTATGTGGTTGTGAAACCCAGCCTGCTGTCTGTGTGGTTGTGAAACCCAGCCTGCTGTCTGTGTGGTTGTGAAACCCAGCCTGCTGTCTATGTGGTTGTGAAACCCAGCCTGCTGTCTATGTGGTTGTGAAACCCAGCCTGCTGTCTGTGGTGGTTGTGAAACCCAGCCTGCTGTCTGTGTGGTGGCTGTAAAACCCAGCCTGCTGTCTGTGGTTGCTGTAAAACCCAGCCTGCTGTCTGTGTGGTTGCTGTAAAACCCAGCCTGCTGTCTGTGTGGTGGTTGTGAAACCCAGCCTGCTGTCTGTGTGGTTGCTGTAAAACCCAGCCTGCTGTCTGTGTGGTGGCTGTAAAACCCAGCCTGCTGTCTGTGGTTGCTGTAAAACCCAGCCTGCTGTCTGTGTGATGGCTGTGAAATCCAGCCTGCTGTCTGTGTGGCTGTAAAATCCAGCCTGCTGTCTGTGTGGTTGCTGTAAAACCCAGCCTGCTGTCTGTGTGGTGGTTGTGAAACCCAGCCTGCTGTCTGTGTGGCTGTAAAATCCACCCTGCTGTCTGTGTGATGGTTGTAAAACCCAGCTTGCTGTCTGTGTGATAGTTGTGAAACCCAGCCTGCTGTCTGTGTGATAGTTGTAAAACCCAGCTTGCTGTCTGTGTGATAGTTGTGAAACCCAGCCTGCTGTCTGTGTGATAGTTGTAAAACCCAGGAGTGCAGCCTCCCCTGTGCCTCATTAACATACTGTCATTGGACAGAGGGAGGAGGGCTGCTAGCGCTGGCCACCAATTCTTCTGGCTGTGACAGATCATGCATCCCAAATAACACCCTATTCCCATAGGGCTCTGGTCAAAAGTAGTGTACTTTTGGATGTCATTTTGGATGCTGCCAGAGAGAGCTGCTGTCTCGCTCTGCTATCTGTCTGTCTCCTGTCCTGTAGGCTGCTAGCCTGGCTATCAGGGGGCCATGGAGGGATTGGTGATTGTGGATAGAGCTGGTAGATTATAGGCCAGAGGCTGTTCCAGACCAGGGATGGGCAACTTTGACGATACCCACATCCATACTCACACATGCAGCCACAGTCGGCCCTAGCCTTTTGGAGGCCCTAAGTGAATGTTGTACTTTTTTTTAAAAGCAAGTTTACTGCAATTGTACACGTTTTGCCATGGGGCGGAGAGAGATGTTTTTTAAATTTTTATATATGATATCTGAGTGAGAGTGACTTAACAAAATCATGGTCGACTCAATCAGTTCGACCATGATTCCTACAAGTTTAGATAACTGGCTAGTCTAACTTACCAATCAAATGTTGTTGTTTTTTCTCACATGGGCTAACTGAGTGACTGTCAGTTGTAGGTAGTTTTCCATTACATTGACAGATTTTCATACCAGTGTTCTAAAATCTGCATGAAGAATATGTTTATTTTCTCACCCATGGTATTTCCACCAAACAGACTTGTTGCAGATAGAAAATCAGTGTGTGATGACAATGCACACAAAATATACTTTTTCGCTTAACATTTTCATGTACTGAATAAAAATCGAATGTACAATGTGTTTCTGTCATTTTTTCAACACTACTGATAGTTTTGTCACAAAAACAGTTAAAGAGTAAATGTATCTACTCTGGTCTGGACACGTGCTCTCTAGCCAACAGGTCGCAGATACAGTGCAGGTAGACTAGTATGTGTATATATAATGGAATTATTATGAATAAGAGCAAGAATATTTTTGTTGTCAAGCATTGATCGTCATGTAACCATGAATAAGACCCTGAATATTTATTGGTTGGCAGCATCAAGCCCGTCACCGTGCACCACCCTGTGAAGTTCATCAGAACTTTTTATTTTATTTGATTTATTTCACCTTTATTTAACCAGGTAGGCAAGTTGAGAACAAGTTCTCATTTACAATTGTGACCTGGCCAAGATAAAGCAAAGCAGTTCGACACATACAACAACACAGAGTTACACATGGAGTAAAACAAACATACAGTCAATAATACAGTATAAACAAGTCTATATACGATGTGAACAAATGAGGTGAGGTAAAGGCAACAAAAAAAAACTAATTTAATCTGTGGCCTAATAAATTGCATGGTTTACAGAGTTGTAGTGGGAGGTCCGAATACCAGATCATCGCGTGACTCCCCAAGTTTACATCCATATGATAGTTGTTATATCTATATTTGTGCATAAAGTTGTTTCCACCTCCATTTGTAGCCTAATTAATTTTACGGACCCAAACATCCCACCATCTTGAAAGAACAAATGATCGGTCTGAATTTATACTATTGTTCCGAAACTTCCTGTTTCCATCACAGCTGTCGTGAATTTATTTATTTTATTTTTATACAGTATTACTTTACTTGCATAAAAACTGTGGGTGGAAACTTGGTTACAGACTGACACAACAAGATTAAACCTGTGGGTGGAAACTTGGTTACAGACTGACATAAGATTAAACTTGATAATACACAACAACAACTTGTGTATTCTATTCAAACTCACAACAGTAAGTTGAGACCCCAACTGAGTTCTCTCCCACCACCAACAATAGGGGAATTGATCCACGGGCCAACAGTTGCCCATCCCTGATCTAGAGTCAGATGTTGGACATTTCATAGCAATAACAGGCAACTACAGCTATAAAAAAAAAAACAGGGATTCACCATTTCACATTCATTCTCTCTCTATGCATTTGTTTTTTTTTCTCCTGGTCAGGTCATGTGGCCCTACACATAATTGTATATATACACTGGCCTGTATTTACAAAGCATCTCAGGCTAGTAGTGCTGTGGATCTTGGATCAGTATTGGTTTGCAGATCATAATTATATGGACAAGAGGGTACCTGGTCCTAGATCAGCTCTCCTACTCTGAGACTTTTTGTATACGTGCCACTTTGAGAACATAAGAGTGTGTATTTAATGTATCCTGTCCCCTCTCTCTCTCAGGGACATCATGATCACCCACTTTGAGCCGTCCATCTCCTACGAGGAGCTGTACGGGGAGGTCAAAGACATGTGCTGCATGGACAACGACCAGCTCTTCACCATGAAGTGGATCGACGAAGAAGGTTTTATTACCATAGTTCTCCTTCTAAATATGTGTTTATTTATTATGGAACACCATTTAGTTCCTGCCATGGTAGCAGCTACTCTTCCTGGGGTTTATTAATTAAGGATCACCATTTAAGGCAGCAGCTACTCTTCCTGGGGTTTATTAAGGATCACCATTTAGTTCTGCCATGGCAGCAGCTGGGGTTTATTAAGGATCACCATTTAGTTCTGCCATGGCAGCAGCTACTCTTCCTGGGGTTTATTAATTAAGGATCACATTTAAGGCAGCAGCTACTTTCCTGGGGTTTATTAAGGATCACCATTTAGTTCTGCCATGGCAGCAGCTACTCTTCCTGGGGTTTATTAATTAAGGATCACCATTTATTTAAGGCAGCAGCTACTCTTCCTGGGGTTTATTATGGATCACCATTTAGTTCTGCCATGGCAGCAGCTACTCTTCCTGGGGTTTATTAATTAAGGATCACCATTTAAGGCAGCAGCTACTTTCCTGGGGTTTATTAAGGATCACCATTTAGTTCTGCCATGGCAGCAGCTACTCTTCCTGGGGTTTATTATGGATCACCATGTAGTTCCTGCCAGGCAGCAGCTACTCTTCCTGGGGTTTATTAAGGATCACCATTTAGTTCTGCCATGGCAGCAGCTACTCTTCCTGGGGTTTATTAAGGATCACCATTTAGTTCTGCCATGGCAGCAGCTACTCTTCCTGGGGTTTATTATGAATCACCATTTTCCTGCCAAGGCAGCAGCTACTCTTCCTGGGGTTTATTATGAATCACCATGTAGTTCCTGCCAAGGCAGCAGCTACTCTTCCTGGGGTTTATTAATTAAGGATCACCATTTAAGGCAGCAGCTACTTTTCCTGGGGTTTATTAAGGATCACCATTTAGTTCTGCCATGGCAGCAGCTACTCTTCCTGGGGTTTATTAAGGATCACCATTTAGTTCTGCCATGGCAGCAGCTACTCTTCCTGGGGTTTATTAAGGATCACCATTTAGTTCTGCCATGGCAGCAGCTACTCTTCCTGGGGTTTATTAAGGATCACCATTTAGTTCTGCCAAGGCAGCAGCTACTCTTCCTGGGGTTTATTATGATCACCATTTAGTTCTGCCATGGCAGCAGCTACTCTTCCTGGGGTTTATTAATTAAGGATCACCATTTAAGGCAGCAGCTACTTTTCCTGGGGTTTATTAAGGATCACCATTTAGTTCTGCCATGGCAGCAGCTACTCTTCCTGGGGTTTATTAAGGATCACCATTTAGTTCTGCCATGGCAGCAGCTACTCTTCCTGGGGTTTATTAAGGATCACCATTTAGTTCTGCCATGGCAGCAGCTACTCTTCCTGGGGTTTATTAAGGATCACCATTTAGTTCTGCCATGGCAGCAGCTACTCTTCCTGGGGTTTATTAAGGATCACCATTTAGTTCTGCCATGGCAGCAGCTACTCTTCCTGGGGTTTATTAATTAAGGATCACATTTAAGGCAGCAGCTACTTTTCCTGGGGTTTATTATGGATCACCATTTAGTTCTGCCATGGCAGCAGCTACTCTTCCTGGGGTTTATTAATTAAGGATCACCATTTAAGGCAGCAGCTACTTTTCCTGGGGTTTATTAAGGATCACCATTTAGTTCTGCCATGGCAGCAGCTACTCTTCCTGGGGTTTATTAAGGATCACCATTTAGTTCTGCCATGGCAGCAGCTACTCTTCCTGGGGTTTATTATGGATCACCATTTAGTTCTGCCAAGGCAGCAGCTACTCTTCCTGGGGTTTATTAATTAAGGATCACCATTTAAGGCAGCAGCTACTTTTCCTGGGGTTTATTAAGGATCACCATTTAGTTCTGCCATGGCAGCAGCTACTCTTCCTGGGGTTTATTAATTAAGGATCACCATTTAAGTTCTGCAGCAGCAGCTACTCTTCCTGGGGTTTATTAAGGATCACCATTTAGTTCTGCCATGGCAGCAGCTACTCTTCCTGGGGTTTATTATGGATCACCATGTAGTTCCTGCCAAGGCAGCAGCTACTCTTCCTGGGGTTTATTAAGGATCACCATTTAGTTCTGCCATGGCAGCAGCTACTCTTCCTGGGGTTTATTAAGGATCACCATTTAGTTCTGCCATAGCAACAGCTACTCTTCCTGGGGGTTATTATGAATCACCATGTAGTTCCTGCCAAGGCAGCAGCTACTCTTCCTGGGGTTTATTATGGATCACCATGTAGTTCCTGCCAAGGCAGCAGCTACTCTTCCTGGGGTTTATTATGGATCACCATGTAGTTCCTGCCAAGGCAGCAGCTACTCTTCCTGGGGTTTATTAAGGATCACCATTTAGTTCTGCCATGGCAGCAGCTACTCTTCCTGGGGTTTATTAAGGATCACCATTTAGTTCTGCCATGGCAGCAGCTACTCTTCCTGGGGTTTATTATGGATCACCATGTAGTTCCTGCCAAGGCAGCAGCTACTCTTCCTGGGGTTTATTATGGATCACCATTTAGTTCTGCCATGGCAGCAGCTACTCTTCCTGGGGTTTATTATGGATCACCATGTAGTTCCTGCCAAGGCAGCAGCTACTCTTCCTGGAGTCCAACATTAAGGCAGTTTATACAATTTAAAAAAACATTACAATACAAAACAAACTATATATCCACCTCCATCCATCCATCTTTCTCATTTATTAGAGATGTCTTCATGGGCAGATCTCAGATCACACTCATTGTGACTAGCCAGAAGTATCACTATGTAGAGATAAGGGTGTGGTTTGATATGCAGAGAGAAGGCAGTGGTGGGTGTGCCTTTAGGGGAGAGTGAGAATGAACTGCGCTTTGTATTTGACTTTATACGATGATTTAAGAGTAACCTTGTTTGGAGTAGTGATGAACAAACTGGGCTGGCTACCCAGAAAATAAGTGTTGTTGGTTGCAAACTTTATTTCCAAAGTGACACGACAAGGATAAGTTGTATAACTGAAAGGTTTTTGTTTTGCGTTTCATATATGTGTGTGTGTGTGTGTGTGTGTGTGTGTGTGTGTGTGTGATTTTATTTGGATACAGCAAATACGGTGTCTTGTAAGCCCATGTGGGCTGGGTGTGATGAAGATGCATGACTCGATCTCTCTATCTTATACTCCACTAGGCTCTGAAAAACAAACTTAACATAATGAAGACCGAGACACTGCCTCCACACACACCTACACGCTCTCTGTCTTAGACACGGATATTCAATATTGAGAATATCTCAATAACCTCAGCTTAGAGACATTTTGAGAGTCTTCACTGTAAAAGTAACACACTGGCTTTGTGTTAACTTGTGGTGTTTGGGCAGATAAAATGATTCTGACTATCATATCGGCCTTTGTGACTCTGGTCAGAAGTATTTGTGCACTGAACAGGGAATCGAGTGGTTCCAGTAGGTTTATCTATCATCAGACACTTGGATGTACACAGTGACCCAGCCATGACCCGTCTCTCCGTCTTCCCAGGTGACCCGTGTACAGTATCGTCTCAGCTGGAGCTGGTGGAAGCCCTGAGGCTCTACGAAGTCAACAAAGACTCTGAACTCATCATCCACGGTAACGAGACCTTCTGCATCTGACAACATAGTAAATACATAAACCTTCCATTAATAAAAAATTAATAAAAAAACATTTAGTCATTTAGCAGACACTCTTATTCAGAGCGACTTGCATGAACAATTACGGTGAAGTGCCTTGCTCAAGGGCACATCGTCAGATTTGTCACCTTGTCGGCTCGGGGGGGATTCGAACCTGGTGCCTTTCAGTTAGTGGCTTGTCGCGCCTAGGCTACCAGCCTTCCCAAATGTATAAACTGTTTTGATACCCAAGGGGAAGTCTTTGCTGGTCTAACAGTGCAGACAACATCCCGACAACAGAATAAGTATACTGAGCTTCCATTACATTCAATTCAATGTATTTATTGAATTTAATAAATGTTTTTTTTATACAACAGCAGACACCATTATAAGTCACACTCTGTCTGTTCCACTGATACTCTCCTGCTAACTAGATAAACATCACACAGCCTCACAGACACCAGGAAATAGACCAGTGTTTATAGAGTTGTCTGTCTGTCAGTGCATGTGAGATTGGTTGTCTTTTATCAATACCGGAGAGAAAGCAGGGCCCCAGGTTAAGAGCAAGATGGAGGAAGTAGAGGAGAGGAGGAGAGTGGGGGGACCAGAGCAGGAGAGTGGGGGGGGACCAGAGGAGGAGTGGGAGGGGGGGACCAGAGGAGGGGAGTGGGAGGGGGGGACCAGAGCAGGAGGGGACCAGAGCAGGAGGGGAGGGGGGTGGGAGGGGGAGACCAGAGCAGGAGGGGGTGGGAGGGGGACCAGAGCAGGAGGGGAGTGGGAGGGGGACCAGAGCAGGAGTGGGGGGGACCAGAGCAGGAGGGGAGTGGGGGGGGACCAGAGCAGGAGGGAGTGGGGGTGGACCAGAGCAGGAGGGGAGTGGGGGTGGGAGGGGGAGACCAGAGCAGGAGGGGAGTGGGGGACCAGGGAGGGGGTGGGAGACCAGAGCAGGAGCAGGCAGGAGAGGGGGAGTGGGGGTGGGGAGGGGAGACCAGAGCAGGAGGGGAGGGGGGGGACCAGAGCAGGAGAGGAGGTGGGGGGGGGACCAGAGGAGGTGGGGAGGATAGGGTGAAGGCCAGAGTCTGCTAGATAATGAGAGCATCCACTCTACCCCACCTCTGGCACACACAGGCACGTGTGAGGTAGGAATTGCAACCATGGTTTAATGGTGTCCCTTTCTTCCTTCAGTGTTTCCATGTATCCCAGAGAAGCCTGGCATGCCCTGTCCAGGAGAAGACAGTAAGTCTACATCTCTTGTCCCTTCTATTGTTCTCTGAAGATTGGAGTATCTCTCTGAGACACACACACACACGTGTTCCAGTAATCCCTGTGTTCTTCTCTTCCTCAGAGTCTATATATCGTCGTGGTGCGCGGCGCTGGAGGAAACTCTACTATGCTAGTGGTCATGTCTTCCAGCCCAAACGGTTCAACAGGGTGAGAATCCTCTCTGTCCCTGTGTCCCTTTCTCTCTTTCTCTCTGTCCCTATGTCTCTTTCTCCCTCATCTCTCTCTATTCCACTCCATCTCTCTGTCCCTGTGTCTCTTTCTCATCTCTCTCTCTTCTACTCCATCTCTCTGTCTCTGCTGTCCCAATCAGTGACTTAGCTGTATTAATGATAAGTTGATATTTGAAGGTGGTTGTGGTTGTTTTAAATGTGTCTGTTCTCTCCTGTATACTCATGGTAGAGAGCTCACTGTGCCATCTGCACAGACCGTATCTGGGGTCTGGGGAGACAGGGCTACAAATGCATCAACTGCAAACTGCTGGTCCACAAGAAGTGTCACAAACTGGTCAGCGTGGAGTGTGGTAAACAGATCCAGGTGAGATGCAGAGAGCAGGCAGAGCCTAGGGGCCCTGAGTTTTACTTTTCTTCAGTCATGTGGTCAGAGAGACTGTGGGCCCTGAGTTTTTACCTTAGTTCAGTTATGCGGTCAGAGAGACTGTGGGCCCTGAGTATTTACCTTAGTTCAGTTATGCGGTCAGAGAAACTGTGGGCCCTGAGTTTGACCTTAGTTCAGTTATCCGGTCAGAGAGACTGTGGGCCCTGAGTGTTCAGTTATCCGGTCAGAGAAACTGTGGGCCCTGAGTTTGACCTTAGTTCAGTTATCCGGTCAGAGAGACTGTGGGCCCTGAGTGTTCAATTATCCGGTCAGAGAGACTGTGGGCCCTGAGTGTTCAGTTATCCGGTCAGAGAGACTGTGGGCCCTGGACCTACTGTAGTTTCGGACTCATAAAGGACTGACTTGAAATGCCTCCGTATTTCTCAATGATTCCTTTTTCTCTGTCGTTCTCTCATATCTCTCCTCTGTCTAGGAGCCCATCATGGGGCCTGATAGGGGGGCCTCCATCACACCATTAGACCACTCTGGACAGCCAGGTAACACACACACACCGCCTTGTTAAAGACTTAGATAACTAGCCTTGGTGAGCAAAACTAGGTAAACAATCAAAGACATTTTGGCTAAATGAATAGTTCCTTCAGACCTTAGTCACTAAGTTGCATCTAGCAGGAAGACCGCTTTAATAAGCCCAGTGGCTGGCTGAATGAGAAGGCTTAACATTCCTGCTAGGAAGCCTTCTGAATCACTCTCTAGTGTCTAGGAGGAAGCCTTCTGTATCACTCTCTAGTGTCTAGGAGGAAGCCTTCTGTATCACTCTCTAGTGTCTAGGAGGAAGCCTTCTGTATCACTCTCTAGTGTCTAGGAGGAAGCCTTCTGTATCACTCTCTAGTGTCTAGGAGGAAGCCTTCTGTATCACTCTCTAGTGTCTAGGAGGAAGCCTTCTGTATCACTCTCTAGTGTCTAGGAGGAAGCCTTCTGTATCACTCTAGTGTCTAGGAGGAAGCCTTCTGTATCACTCTCTAGTGTCTAGGAGGAAGCCTTCTGTATCACTCTCTAGTGTCTAGGAGGAAGCCTTCTGTATCACTAGTGTCTAGCAGGAAGCCTTCTCTATCACTCTCTAGTGTCTAGCAGGAAGCCTTCTCTATCACTCTCTAGTGTCTAGCAGGAAGCCTTCTCTATCACTCTCTAGTGTCTAGGAGGAAGCCTTCTCTATCACTCTCTAGTGTCTAGCAGGAAGCCTTCTGTATCACTCTCTAGTGTCTAGGAGGAAGCCTTCTGTATCACTCTCTAGTGTCTAGGAGGAAGCCTTCTGTATCACTCTCTAGTGTCTAGGAGGAAGCCTTCTGTATCACTCTCTAGTGTCTAGGAGGAAGCCTTCTGTATCACTCTCTAGTGTCTAGGAGGAAGCCTTCTGTATCACTCTCTAGTGTCTAGGAGGAAGCCTTCTGTATCACTCTCTCGTTCTCTACTCAGGTCCTCAGAACAAAGACTCCAGTGAGAGTCTGAACTCCGATGGAGAAGAGAAAGAGGTGTGTTTGTTGCCAAATGTCTGTGTTTATCTGTCTCTACTTCGTGTCTCTGTCTCACGTCTGTCTCTACCTCGTGTCTCTGTCTCACGTCTGTCTCTACCTCGTGTCTCTGTCTCACGTCTGTCTCTACCTCGTGTCTCTGTCTCACGTCTGTCTCTACTTCGTGTCTCTGTCTCATGTTTAACTCTGTCTCTCTGTCTGTCCTGAAGGCGCGCTGCAGCAGAGACACGGGGAAGTCAGCTTCCAGTCTGGGTCTGGTGGACTTTGATCTGCTGAGCGTGATTGGCCGGGGCAGCTATGCCAAGGTCCTGCTGGTCCGACTCAAGAAGACAGAGAGGATCTATGCCATGAAGGTGGTTAAGAAGGAGCTGGTCAACGACGACGAGGTACTAAACACACACACACTGGTACATGTAAACACACACTGATACCCGTAAACACACACACACACACACACACACACTCATGTACACTCTTGTACATGTAAACCCACACAAAGTTACATTAACACATGATCGACACTTTGACAGGTGCTACCTGATCGATCATCTGTGCCATTTCTCCTCTGTCTGTCTAGTTCTTCTCTCTGTTCAAACCTATCATTATCTGTCCATCAATGGAGATCTGTATCTATTCACTGTGTTCACACATCGTCAGTCTCCTCACATCACTAGGACATCCAGTCACTGTGCTTAGAATGCCAGAAATCACTTCTTCTGCAGCCCTCATCAGATGGGAGCAGTCTGTCAACACCATTCATTGTGTTCAGCCATTCTCACTCCTAACATCTTCTGTCTCATTCTGTATTCTGTTTGCCTGTCTTCCTGTCAGTCTGTTTGCCTGTCTTCCTGTCAGTCTGTTTGCCTGTCTTCCTGTCAGTCTGTTTGCCTGTCAGTCTGTTTGCCTGTCTTTTGCCTGTCAGTCTGTTTGCCTGTCAGTCTGTTTGCCTGTCAGTCTGTTTGCCTGTCTTCCTGTCAGTCGGTCTATCCATCTGTCCTCTATCAGATGGATGGCTGGTCATTTCTACTAAACTTTTTGTTGTTGTTGTGTTTTAAGACTTGATTTCCAAATGGTGTGTGTGTGTGTGTTGTAGGACATTGACTGGGTCCAGACAGAGAAGCACGTGTTTGAGCAGGCGTCCAACCACCCCTTCCTCGTGGGGCTTCACTCCTGTTTCCAGACTGAGAGCAGACTGTTCTTTATCATAGAGTATGTGAACGGAGGAGATCTGATGTTCCACATGCAGAGACAGAGGAAAATCCCAGAGGAACACGCCAGGTGAGAACAGTGATGTCATGGCTACACCAGACACCAGGAAATAATCCTGGGGGCGTTTCAATCTTACCCAACGAGGTCTGTTGTGCTGTTCTACCTGATAATAAATGCACCCACCTGGTGTCCCAGGTATAAATCAGTCCCTGATTACAGGGAAACAAATTATACCATTTAAAGCAGTGGAACTGGCTTCGAGGTCCAGATTTGGCTTCGAGGTCCAGATTTGGCTTCGAGGTCCAGATTTGAATTTGAAGGGTATGTCATGTCAGAAATAAGTCTCTCACTGTTGCCGCCTGCTACCGACCCCCCTCAGCTCCCAGCTGTGCCCCGGACACCATTTGTGAATTGATCGCCCCCCATCTAGCCTCAGAGTTTGTTCTGTTAGGTGACCTAAACTGGGATATGCTTAACACCCCGCCAGTCCTACAATCTAAGCTAGATGCCCTCAATCTCACACAAATCATCAAGGAACCCACCAGGTACAACCCTAACTCTGTAAACAAGGGCACCCTCATAGACGTCATCCTGACCAACTGGCCCTCCAAATACACCTCCGCTGTCTTCAACCAGGATCTCAGCGATCACTGCCTCATTGCCTGTATCCGCTACGGGCCGCAGTCAAATGCGACCACCCCTCATCACTGTCAAACGCTCCCTAAAACACTTCTGTGAGCAGGCCTTTCTAATCGACCTGGCCCGGGTATCCTGGAAGGACATTGACCTCATCCCGTCAGTTGAGGATGCCTGGTCATTCTTTAAAAAGTAACTTCCTCACCATTTTAGATAAGCATGCTCCGTTCCAAAAATGCAGAACTAAGAACAGATACAGTCCTTGGTTCACCCCAGACCTGACTGCCCTCGACCAGCACAAAAACATCCTGTGGCGGACTGCAATAGCATCGAATAGTCCCTGGCTCGGGATATGCAACTGTTCAGGGAAGTCCGGAACCAATACACGCAGTCAGTCAGGAAAGCTAAGGCCAGCTTCTTCAGGCAGAAGTTTGCATCCTGTAGCTCCAACTCCAAAAGTTCTGGGACACTGTGAAGTCCATGGAGAACAAGAGCACCTCCTCCCAGCTGCCCACTGCACTGAGGCTAGGTAACACGGTCACCACCGATAAATCCATGATTATCGAAAACTTCAATAAGCATTTCTCAACGGCTGGCCATGCCTTCCGCCTGGCTACTCCAACCTCGGCCAACAGCTCCGCCCCCCTCATGCAGCTCCTTGCCCAAGCCTCTCCAGGTTCTCCTTTACCCAAATTCCAGATAGCAGATGTTCTGAAAGAGCTGCAAAACCTGGACCCGTACAAATCAGCTGGGCTTGACAATCTGGACCCCCTATTTCTGAAACTTTCCGCCGCCATTGTCGCAACCCCTATTACCAGCCTGTTCAACCTCTCTTTCATATCCCTGAGATCCCCAAGGATTGAAAGCTGCCGCAGTCATCCCCCTCTTCAAAGGGGGAGACACCCTGGACCCAAACTGTTACAGACCTATATCCATCCTGCCCTGCCTATCTAAGGTCTTCGAAAGCCAAGTCAACAAACAGGTCACTGACCATCTCGAATCCCACCGTTTTGGACCTTCTCCGCTGTGCAATCTGGTTTCCGAGCCGGTCACGGGTGCACCTCAGCAACACTCAAGGTACTAAACGATATCATAACCGTGCCATCGATAAAAGACAGTACTGTGCAGCCGTCTTCATTGACCTTGCCAAGGCTTTCGACTCTGTCAATCACCATATTCTTATCGGCAGACTCAGTAGCCTCGGTTTTTCGGATGACTGCCTTGCCTGGTTCACCAATTACTTTGCAGACAGAGTTCAGTGTGTCAAATCGGAGGGCATGCTGTCCGGTCCTCTGGCAGTCTCTATGGGGGTGCCGCAGGGTTCAATTCTCGGGCCGACTCTTTTCTCTGTATATATCAATGATGTTGCTCTTGCTGCGGGCGATTCCCTGATCCACCTCTACGCAGACGACACCATTCTATATACTTTCGGCCCGTCATTGGACACTGTGCTATCTAACCTCCAAACAAGCTTCAATGCCATACAACACTCCTTCCGTGGCCTCCAACTGCTCTTAAACGCTAGTAAAACCAAATGCATGCTTTTCAACCGATCGCTGCCTGCACCCGCATGCCCGACTAGCATCACCACCCTGGATGGTTCCGACCTTGAATATGTGGACATCTATAAGTACCTAGGTGTCTGGCTAGACTGCAAACTCTCCTTCCAGACTCATATCAAACATCTCCAATCGAAAATCAAATCAAGAGTCAGCTTTCTATTCCGCAACAAAGCCTCCTTCACTCACGCCGCCAAGCTTACCCTAGTAAAACTGACTATCCTTCCGATCCTCGACTTCGGCGATGTCATCTACAAAATGGCTTCCAACACTCTACTCAGCAAACTGGATGCAGTCTATCACAGTGCCATCCGTTTTGTCACTAAAGCACCTTATACCACCCACCACTGCGACCTGTATGCTCTAGTCGGCTGGCCCTCATTACATATTCGTCGCCAGACCCACTGGCTCCAGGTCATCTACAAGTCCATGCTAGGTAAAGCTCCGCCTTATCTCAGTTCACTGGTCACGATGGCAACACCCATCCGTAGCACGCGCTCCAGCAGGTGTATCTCACTGATCATCCCTAAAGCCAACACCTCATTTGGCCGCCTTTTTTCCAGTACTCTGCTGCCTGTGACTGGAACGTATTGCAAAATGCTGAAGTTGGAGACTTTTATCTCCCTCACCAACTTCAAACATCAGCTATCTGAGCAGCTAACCGATCGCTGCTGCTGTACATAGTCTATTGGTAAATAGCCCACCCATTTTCACCTACCTCATCCCCATACTGTTTTTATTTATTTACTTGCTCTTTTGCACACCAATATCTCTACCTGTACATGACCATCTGATCATTTATCACTCCAGTGTTAATCTGCAAAATTGTAATTATTTGCCTACCTCCTCATGCCTTTTGCACACATTGTATATAGACTCCCCCCTTTGTTTTCTACTGTGTTATTGACTTGTTAATTGTTTATTCCATGTGTAACTCTGTGTTGTCTGCTCACACTGCTATGCTTTATCTTGGCCAGGTCGCAGTTGCAAATGAGAACTTGTTCTCAACTGGCCTACCTGGTTAAATAAAGGTGAAATAAAAAAATGTCCGTTCCTCTGAAACGCCCAGGACTACACATCTATTGTTCTCCCCCAGTAGGCTCACGTTGTCAGACGTAAAATTCCCACATCTCCGAACCTAGAACCTTTGGGGCAGGCCACCAGCTCTAGCACACCTGGGGTGTATTCATTATGCCGATTCTGTTGCAAAACGTTTCTTAAACGGACGCAAACGGGGTGAGACCTACCTGAATTTGTCCAATGCCAATAAATGTGCTTTTTAGTTGCAAAATGTTCCGTTTTGGACTAATAATTACACCTCTGATTCTACGAACCAAGGGCTTGGTGATTAGCTGCGTAGCTCTAAAACGGTGGTGGTGGTGGTGTGTGTTGAGTCTGACTAGTTCTTCACCATCTCTCTGTGTGTGTCAGGTTTTACTCCGCAGAGATCAGCTTGGCGTTGAACTACCTCCACGAGAGAGGCATCATCTACAGAGACCTCAAACTGGACAACGTGCTGCTGGAGTCGGAGGGACACATCAAACTCACTGACTACGGCATGTGCAAGGTGAGTGTCGAAAGTGTGTCCGTTGCTGTGTTTCTGTCTGTACTGTGTGTCTATCTTTTTGTGTGTGTGTGCGGTAGTAGTTGTCCCTGTACATCTTAAGCTTGTGTGTGTGTGTGTGAAGTTGTCCTTGTACATCTTAAGCGTGTGTGTGTGTGCGCGTGTGCGTGTGTGTGTGTGTTGTGTGCGTGCGGTAGTAGTTGTCCCTGTACATCTTAAGCTTGTGTGTGCGGTAGTAGTTGTCCCTGTACATCTTAAGCTTGTGTGTGCGGTAGTAGTTGTCCCTGTACATCTTAAGCTTGTGTGTGTGTGTGTGCGGTTGTAGTTGTCCTTGTACATCTTAAGCTTGCTTGTGTGTGTTGCATTTGAGTCATTTAGCAGAAGCTCTTATCCAGAGCGACCCTCAGCAGAGAGTATATACATTTTCATTCCTCTTATGTACTGGTCCACCGTGGGAATGGGACCCACAACCCTGGCGTTGCAAGTGGCATGCTCCAACTGAGCCCAACGGTACCCTGAACGTTGTGAGATGTGTGTTGCTTCCTGATGCTGTGTAGGAGGGCTTGAGGCCAGGGGACACCACCAGTTTACGTTCTGTGGGACCCCCCCAACTACAGTTGCCCTGAGATACTGAGAGGAGAGGACTATGGTTTCAGCGTGGACTGGTGGGCTCTGGGGGTGCTTATGTTTGAAATGATGGCTGGACGGTCGCCCTTCGACATTGTAGGAAGCACCGACAACCCAGACCAGAACACAGAAGACTACCTATTCCAAGGTAATGCTGTTAGGACAGGGTCAAAGTTCACGTTATGGAAAGTACTCGTGTTGTTACTCTGCATTGGCCAGCCTCAAGAGAAAGCGTGGTACTCTCATCAGTCAGTAAAAAGGATCTCTGTGCAACTAGACTTGGGCGGTAAACGGTATATACCGGGTTATTTGAAATAGCCATGGGATGGTTTTTCAGTACCGCTGAAACAATTTCTTTAAAGTTTTTCAATACTTTTTAATATTTGTAGCTACTTTTACAGTAAATACCTGCAGTCAGCTAGTGCAACATGTTAGGAGATAAAGCATATTGCGTTCTGTATTTTACCAGTCACATTATTTTACATTATGAAGCTGACCGTAGTTCCCCCAGAACAGTTGAGCCAGTCACATTATTTTACATTATGAAGCTGACCGTAGTTCCCCCAGAACAGTTGAGCCAGTCACATTATTTTACATTATGAAGCTGACCGTAGCTCCCCCAGAACAGTTGAGCCAGTCACATTATTTTACCTTATGAAGCTGACCGTAGTTCCCCCAGAACAGTTGAGCCAGTCACATTATTTTACATTATGAAGCTGACCGTAGTTCCCCCAGAACAGTTGAGCCAGTCACATTATTTTACATTATGAAGCTGACCGTAGTTCCCCCAGAACAGTTGAGCCAGTCACATTATTTTACATTATGAAGCTGAAGTCGTTCCCCCAGAACAGTTGAGCCAGTCACATTATTTTACATTATGAAGCTGACCGTCGTTCCCCAGAACAGTTGAGCCAGTCACATTATTTTACATTATGAAGCTGACCGTAGTTCCCCCAGAACAGTTGAGCCAGTCACATTATTTTACATTATGAAGCTGACCGTAGTTCCCCAGAACAGTTGAGCCAGTCACATTATTTTACCTTATGAAGCTGAACAGTTGTAGTTGAGCCAGTCACATTATTTTACATTATGAAGCTGACCGTAGTTCCCCCAGAACAGTTGAGCCAGTCACATTATTTTACATTATGAAGCTGACCGTAGTTCCCCCAGAACAGTTGAGCCAGTCACATTATTTTACATTATGAAGCTGACCGTAGTTCCCCCAGTCAGAACAGTTGAGCCAGTCACATTATTTTACATTATGAAGCTGACCGTAGTTCCCCCAGAACAGTTGAGCCAGTCACATTATTTTACATTATGAAGCTGACCGTCGTTCCCCCAGAACAGTTGAGCCAGTCACATTATTTTACCTTATGAAGCTGACCGTCGTTCCCCCAGAACAGTTGAGCCAGTCACATTATTTTACATTATGAAGCTGACTGTAGTCCCCCAGAACAGTTGAGCCAGTCACGTGTGTTTGTCATCCGAGTGGAAAAGTGCAACTGAAGCACAAAATTAGTTTGACAACGAACAGTAAATTACAATAATACGCATTTTAGATCTGCGTTTACTGAAACGCAACGAGATTTTAAAAATTCTCTGTGTGAAAAACAAGTAATTCTGTTTTAACTCGACTCCTAAGTTTAACTTGCTATTTATCTAAGTAAATGGCTGAATTAATAAGGGCATCATATTGTGTTAGCTGTCTGCCATGTTTGAGAAGTCAAAGCTCTCTCGGGATGAGTTACCTGTACAGCTGTCGCTGCAGCTTGATCTCCTGTCGGCTCCTCCCCCGTCTTCTCTGAGCAGAGCAAGCAGGCCTGTTGCCCTAGCAACTCCACACAGACACGGTGTGTACACAGCAGGCCTGTTGCCCTAGCGACTCCAGACAGACACGGTGTGTACACAGCAGGCCTGTTGCCCTAGTGACTCCAGACACACGGTGTGTACACAGCAGGCCTGTTGCCCTAGTGACTCCAGACAGACAGACGGTGTGTACACAGCAGGCCTGTTGACCTAGCGACGCCAGACTCCACACACACGGTGTGTACACAGTACTATTCCTCCTTCAGACAAACGTGTGTCTCAACTATGCTCATTTGCATAATGTCTCTCGTTCACATGCGCTTGTAAATATCTGAACTCACCAAAAATGACATTCAGTAGACATTCAATCAAAAACTGAAAAATTGGGCGTGCAAAATTATTCAGCCCCTTTACTTTCAGTGCAGCAAACTAAAAAAACTTTTTTTTAAATAATTTTGCATGCCCAAATTTTTCAGTTTTTGATTTGTTAAAAAAGTTTGAAATATCCAATAAATGTCGTTCCACTTCATGATTGTGTCCCACTTGTTGATTCTTCACAAAAAAATACAGTTTTATATCTTTATATTTGAAGCCTGAAATGTGGCAAAAGGTCGCAAAGTTCAAGGGGGCCGAATACTTTCGCAAGGCACTGTATGTACCGTTTTATGAGCGGGATTGCCCGTCTTTGTAATTCGTTTATTTTTTGTTTGGGCTCGTTAGCATATTTAGCTAGCAGCATCCATTGAAATGTGCAATTACTTGTGCTAATTATGTTAGCATTCTGGTAATGGTCACCCAATTGTCTTTTTTTTGTCTTTTTTTGACACCCTGTTGTGTACTAAGCCAGTAATAGAGTACATCCCGGGGGACGGTAGGAATATCTGTATACTGCCAACCCTACAGTGCACCTCTAGTCAAAAGTCTGATTGTTCTTGAGGGCTGAGATAGTGGTAATGCTGCAGTGCCTGACACATGTCCACAGTGTCAGCATATCAGTTTCAATAAGGTATTTTTCACAGCCTCTCTCTTTATATCCACTCTGTCACTATTGTAAAAGCCCTCTCAAAATCGAATCTAATCTCTCTCCTCTGTAGTAATATTGGAAAAACAGATTAGGATTCCTCGATCGTTGTCAGTCAAAGCTGCCAGCGTCCTCAAGGGCTTTCTCAACAAGGTAACTACTGCACACTCCCGCCTCCTCCCTCCCTCCCGCCTCCTCTCTCTCCCTCCCTCCCCCGCCTCCTCTCTCTCTCTCCCCCCTCCCGCCTCCTCTCTCTCTCCCTCCCTCCCCGCTCCTCTCTCCCTCCCTCCCCCTCCCCGCCTCTTCTCTCTCTCCCTCCCTCCCGCCTCTTCTCTCTCTCCCTCCCTCCCGCCTCTTCTCTCTCTCCCTCCCTCCCGCCTCTTCTCTCTCTCCCCCCTCCCTCCCTCCCGCCTCCTCTGCCTCCCTCCCTCCTCTCCTCCCTGCCTCCTCTGCCTCCTCTGCCTCCTCTCCCTCCCGCCTCCTCTCCCTCCCTCCCGCCTCCTCTCCCCTCCCGCCTCCTCTCCTCCTCCCTCCCTCTGCCTCCTGCCTCCTGCCTCCTCTGCCTCCCCCTGCCTCCTCTGCCTCCCGCTCCTCCTCTCCCTCCCCCTCCTCCCTCCTCCCTCCCTCCTCCTCTCCCCCTCCCGCCTCCTCTCCCTCCCGCCTCCCTCCCCCTCCTCTCTCCTCCCTCCCGCCTCCTCTCCCTCCCTCCCGCCTCCTCTCCCTCCCCTCCCTCCCCCCCCTCCTCTCCCTCCCCCTCCCGCCTCCCCTCCCGCCTCCCCCCTCCCGCCTGCCTCCCCCGCCTCCTCTCCTCCCGCCTCCTCTCTCCCCCTCCCCTCCTCCTCCTCCCCTCCCGCCTCCCTCCCCCCCTCCCGCCTCCTCTCCCTCCCGCCTCCTCTCCCCTCCCGCCTCCTCTCTCCCTCCCGCCTCCTCTCCCGCCTCCCCTCCTCCCTCTCCTCTCCCTCCCTCCTCCCTGCCTCCCCCCTCCTCCCCTCCTCCTCTCCCTCCCCCCTCCCCCTCCTCTCCCTCCCCCCCGCCTCCTCTCTCCCCCCTCCCTCTTCTCCCGCCTCTCCCGCCTCCTCCCGCCTCCTCCCTCCTCTTCTCCCGCCTCCTCCCTCCTCTCCCCGCCTCTCCCCCCTCCTCTCCCTGCCTCCTCTCTCTCCCTCCCTCCTGCCTCCTCTCTCTCCCTCCCTCCCTCCTCCCTCCCTCCCCTCCCTCCCTCCCCCTCCCCCGCCCCTCCCCTCCCGCCTCCTCTCCCTCCCGCCTCCTCTCCCTTCCTCCTCTCCTCTCCCTCCCCCCCCGCCTCTTCTCCCCCTCCCCCCCTCCCTCCCGCCTCTCTCTCCCGCCTCTTCTCCCGCCTCTTCTCCCGCCTCCCTCTCCCCTGCCTCTTCTCCCGCCTCTTCTCCCGCCTCTTCTCCCGCCTCCCTCTCCCGCCTCTTCCCTCCCGCCTCCTTCTCCCCCTCTTCTCCCGCCTCTTCTCCCGCCTCCCTCCCGCCTCTTCTCCCGCCTCTTCTCCCGCCTCTTCTCCCGCCTCTTCTCCCGCCTCCTCTCCCTCCCTCTCGCCTCCTTTCCCTCCCATCTGTCTCATTATATATGGTGTAATTTTCTCTCACACCCTTTTCTTTGTTGCTCTCCCTCTCTTCCACTTCTCCCTCCCTCTCTTCTATCTCTCAGGAACCTAAGGAGAGGCTAGGTTGTCACCCCCAGACGGGCTTCGCTGACATCATGGGTCATCCCTTCTTCCGAAACGTAGACTGGGACCTTGTGAGTCATCGTGTCTTCTTTCTTTCGCACTTCTATCTTTCTCTGTCTGTCTTTTCTGTGTTCTATCAGTGTTCTCTGGTGTTGAGGTGGGTTAGAACACCATGATCCAACAGAGACAAGAGATGGTGAATCATTGTTTTCATTCAAACAAAATTGATAATTAACTTCAACACTGTGAACGACGGACAGTGAGACAAATCAACTCCTATACTGTTTCCACTAGAGGTCGACCGATTTATGATTTTTCAACACAGATACCGATTATTGGAGGACCAAAAAAGCCTATACCGATTAATCGCATGATTTTTATTTATTTATTTGTAATAATGAGAATTACAACAATACTGAATGAACACTTATTTTAACTTAATACATCAATAAAATACATTTAGCCTCAAGTAAATAATGAAACATGTTCAATTTGGTTTAAATAATGCAAAAACAAAGTGTTGGAGAAGGAAGTAAAAGTGCAATATGTGCCATGTAAGAAAGCTAACGTTTAAGTTCCTTGCTCAGAACATGAGAACATATGAAAGCTGGTGGTTCCTTTTAACATGAGTCTTCAATATTCCCAGGTAAGAAGTTTTAGGTTGAAGTTATTATAGGAATTATAGGACTATTTCCCTCTATACCATTTGTATTTCATTAACCATTGACTATTGGATGTTCTTATAGGTACTTTAGTATTGTCAGTGTAACAGTATAGCTTCCGTCCCTCTCCTCGCTCCTCCCTGGGCTCGAACCAGGAACACAACGACAACAGCCACCCTCGAAGCAGCGTTACCCATGCAGAGCAAGGGAAACAACCACTGCAAGGCTCAGAGCGAGTGACGTTTGAAACGCTATTAGCGCGCGCTAACTAGCTAGCAATTTCACTTCGTTTACACCAGCCTCATCTCGGGAGTTGATAGGCTTGAAGTCATAAACAGCGCAATGCTTGACGCACAATGAAGCGCTGCTGGCAAAACGCTCAGTCAGATACTTCGATACTTGTATGCTTGTATGCTCAGTCAGATTATACACAACGCAGGACACGCTAGATAATATCTAGTAATATCATCAACCATGTGTAGTTAACTACTGATTATGATTGTTTTTTATAAGATAAGTTTAATGCTAGCTAGCAACTTACCTTGACTTACTGCATTCGCGTAACAGGCAAACTCCTTGTGGAGTGCAACGAGAGAGAGGCAGGTCGTTATTGCGTTGGACTAGTTTACTGTAAGGTTGCAAGATTGGATCCCCCGAGCTGACAATGTGAAAATCTGTCGTTCTGCCCCTGAAAAGGGCAGTTAACCCACTGTTCCTAGGCCGTCATTGAAAATAAGAATGTGTTCTTAACTGACTTGCCTAGTTAAATAAAGGTAAACAAATAAATAATAATATTTAAATCGGCAAATCGGCGCCCAAAAATACAGATTTCCGATTGTTATGAAAACTTGAAATCGGCCAATCCGATGAATCTGTCGACCTCTAGTTTCCACATAGTTGAGGGTCATCAACTTAGACAAGCCCAGACAGTCTCCTTTCCCACCAGGGAACAAGACAGGCCAATGGGATGTATTGGTTCTCTAAGGGCAGGTTTCTCAGACTCATATTAAACCTATCCCTGGACCAAGTGGTTCTGTTGTAGTTAGATGTTCACCACCAATAAGCAGTAACATGGTTAACCTCATGATGTTTCACCTGTTGCAGCAGACACCAGGGTTGGGGTCAATTCAGATTTTCAATATTCTGGAAAAATGGAATTGGAATTTCAGTTTACTTCCTGAATTGTAAAGGAATTGACTCCAACCATGGTAATGGGCCAGACATACTCCCAAGGCAATCTCCCTAGTTCTACCCACCTGCCAGCTAAACAAACAGGCTGGCCTCTAGACATGCCTCCAGTCCCAGACCAGCTCAGGAGCAGCCTGACCTCTTTCCCCTGTTTGGTCTGGACTGCTGCTGTACTGACTTGCTGGCTGGCTCTCTGTCTGGAAGGATCAGGTTACACTGCTGGGCTGCCTCCCCCTCTACTCAGTCTCCCCTCATAAACAACAGGTGGCAGCCAGCCCATGCAGTACTCTAGTCTACCTACAGGGGGGGGGGCAGTACTGGGTCAACACACTGCAGGCTGTCTGTCTGGCCTGAGTTTACAGTGGAGTTTTCACTAAGCCACAGCACAGTCACTAATATCGTTTCAGAGAGAAACAGGGAGATTGGCTTTTGGTAAAATCATTTTTGTTAGACAGTTTCATACACTGAACCCCATTTTCTTTTTACTGTTATTTCTTTACTTACACACACACACACACACACACACACACCTTTTTTTCCCACACCATTGATTAGAGCCTGTAAGTGAGCATTTCACTAAGGTCTACACCTGTTGTATTCGGACATGTGACAAATAAAGTTTGATTTGATTTGAAGTCTTGTTTGTAAATAATGCTTGTTGGTTGAAACATGGTGCTTGCAGTATAAAGTTGGCTGTAAGTAGTTTTGGATTAAAGCATTTAGCTAAATAGCTTCATGTACATTATTTTAAAAGAGTATCAAGGTGTGTGTGTGTGTGTGTGTGTGTGTGTGTGTGTGTGTTTGCCCGCCCTCTGACCCCATTGGCTTGTGTTGTTTCAGATGGAACAAAAGCAGGTGGCTCCTCCATTCAAACCCAACATCTCAGGAGAGTTTGGACTGGACAGCTTCGACACCCAGTTTACCAACGAGCCTATCCAGCTCACGCCTGATGACGAGTGAGTGTCCTAATGGCTGGCTGGGCAGACTGTCTCTGTCTGGCGCTGTCTGTCATTCTTCATGAATCAGTTTGATTCATCTTCATTTAAACAGGGAGTCACTCTTTTACAAGAGAGCCCTGCGTACATTTACTAATAAAACAAGAGAGCCCTGCGTACATTTACTAATAAAACAAGAGCCCTGCGTACATTTACTAATAAAACAAGAGCCCTGCGTACATTTACTAATAAAACAAGAGAGAGCCCTGCGTACATTTACTAATAAAACAAGAGAGCCCTGCGTACATTTACTAATAAAACAAGAGCCCTGCGTACATTTACTAATAAAACAAGAGCCCTGCGTACATTTACTAATAAAACAAGAGCCCTGCGTACATTTACTAAAACAAGAGAGCCCTAAAACAATAAAACAAGAGCCCTGCGTACATTTACTAATAAATAAAACAAGAGCCCTGCGTACATTTACTAATAAAACAAGAGCCCTGCGTAGAGCCCTGCGTACATTTACTAATAAAACAAGAGCCCTGCGTACATTTACTAATAAAACAAGAGAGAGCCCTGCGTACATTTACTAATAAAACAAGAGCCCTGCGTACATTTACTAATAAAACAAGAGCCCTGCGTACATTTACTAATAAAACAAGAGCCCTGCGTACATTTACCAATAAAACAAGAGCCCTGCGTACATTTACTAATAAAACAAGAGAGCCCTGCGTACATTTACTAATAAAACAAGAGCCCTGCGTACATTTACTAATAAAACAAGAGCCCTGCGTACATTTACTAATAAAACAAGAGCCCTGCGTACATTTACTAATAAAACAAGAGCCCTGCGTACATTTACTAATAAAACAAGAGCCCTGCGTACATTTACTAATAAAACAAGAGAGCCCTGCGTACATTTACTAATAAAACCCACTATAATAATAATACACGTTAAACACATCTAAGAAAAGCAATCGTATTTGTTTACATAAGTCTCCAGTCATTTTAAATGTCTGAAAGGAATTTTGTGTATTGTTCCACACATAAAAAGGGCAGGAACAACTCAAATCAGATTTTCCTAACTCCATGGAGACCAATGGGATCTCCAGAGATATCCACCCCTGAGAACGGATTTGGTCATTTTATTTGTCTAAAATGAATCAATGAAGTGATGTACAGTGGAAGTTTCTGCCAGACTGCTTTGTAAATAAATTAGAGACCAGTGCAGATATCTTTACAGACAGAGGTCCATCCCTCATGTTTATAAAGAATACCATGAGTCCTAAAAACTTCTTGCTGAATGGAGTACTGAATGGTTTCAAAACAGAGGCTACCTATGATGGAGGTTACTAGACCTGTGAATGACTTCCTGATCAGCGCGGTCATAGGACGACCCCCTTAACCTTTGTTCCTTTCCTGTTTTCCAGTGACGCGGTGAAGAAGATCGACCAGTCGGAGTTCGAAGGGTTCGAGTACATCAACCCTCTACTGATGTCGGCCGAGGAGTGTGTGTGAACTAGGGAGTGTGTGGGAGTGGACACAGCACGCCACCTCGTGTCCTCGACGACGTCGTCACTAGTTAGCTCTGCATGGTTACCAGACTACCCGGCGATGACATCATCAAAGAGCGTCCTGCTGTTGAATAGAGAGAGGCTGAGAGCCGCCGGGGCTCTCAGACGAGAGACACTAACTTGCCAAACCAATCTCACATAGTGTGTCACAAATGGCACCTTTTCCTCGACGTGTAGTGCACTAGGGAATGGGGTGCCATTTTGGACGAACGTCACTGTCCTTTTTTTTTATTTTTATCACTAGTCTTTTAAAACTACTTTCTCAATTATTTTTGTATTGATGTATCAAATCCGCACTGATTTCCTCGTTGGTCATCAGAGTGCAGGCTCTCAGTAGCCAATGAGGCTTGGAGGTTGGTTACCTAGGTTACTGGACACAAAGGGAAGGGGGGGGGGACACAGACAGTCCACAGAGAACAAGCTAACCATCCTCTCTTCTTCCCAGCTTGGAGGTTGTTAAATGCATATTTTATTTGTACATAATAAGAATGATGTTTAGCCAAGGCCTTTTAACCCCAAGCCAGATCACCAGGGAACATAGTTGAAAACGGTTTCATGTTCACTACACGTATCATGATGAGCGTTGTTGCAGCACCATGTTTGTAGAGGACTGAAGAAGAACAACAGCATTTTTAAAAAACACAAAAAAATCACAAAAAAACAACAATCTATATATATTTTTCTCGTTTTATTTAATGAATTGGCAGTCTATGTACGCTAGTCAATGTCCCCAAAGTGTTACGCCGTCGTCAAGCCCGTTGGCTCACTTATTGTTTACGTTTTGCAGTAGTCTTCGTGGCAACTTCCAGGACAGAGATGGTTCCAAGTTAAAGCGATTGCCGTCTCAGCAGCCAACCAACACTAACTAACGTAGATACTGACAAAAGGCACATGTCAAATGGCATCCTATACTATATAAAGAGCGCAAGAAAAGTACTCTACAATAACACTGCGAGATTTAGAGTTAGGGTGCTATTATGGATACAACCACACTGTGAATGAAAGAGTTTACTGTGAGGAGAAGATTTGGATACGAGTGGGCTGGACCACTAGCTGAGTTTAGTTATATGTCCCAAATGGCACACTATGCCCGATCTAGTGCACTACGTTTGGTCATAGCCCTATGTGCCCTGGTCAAAACTAGTGCAGAATTTTTTTATTTTATTTAACCTTTATTTAACTAGGCGAGTCAGTTAAGAACAAATTCTTATTTTCAATGACTGCCTAGGAACAGTGGGTTAACTGCCTGTTCAGTGGCAGAACGACAGATTTCTACCTTGTCAGCTCAGGGATTCGATCTTGCAGCCTTTCGGTTACTAGTCCAACGCTCTCACTAGTTAGCTCTGCATGGTTACCAGACTACCCGGCGATGACATCATCAAAGAGCGTCCTGCTGTTGAATAGAGAGAGGCTGAGAGCCGCCGGGGCTCTCAGACGAGAGACACTAACTTGCCAAACCAATCTCACCTTATACTCTACGTGTAGTGCACTAGGGAATGGGGTGCCATTTTGGGATGAAAGTCATTCTTGCCATTTGGGACACAACCTAGTAGTTTATGCAATCTGTCATTCACAAAGAACCAAAACAATATTTTCTAAAGGAGAAGGAAAAGTTGTTAAATATGTCTTGTCATTTACAGTGGTACAGTATATACACACACAGTAGGAAAAGGTGGTGTCCTAATATTAGCCAGGAAAAGTTTATTTTTTTCCCCCTCTCTGTTCATTTTTAAAATAGAATGCCTTTCTGAAACTCTTTTGTTTATATATCTGTTTTCACAATATTTAAAAAAAAAAAAAAAGTTTCTACAGTTTTCTCTAGTCCATGTCTGTGAATCAGTTTGAATATGAATGATAAGGATGGAGTCAGACCGTCGATCTCTTGGACCACTTCTGACCACTACAGATGACGCTCTTGAAAGAGATTTTCATCAAATCTAATAATAAACACTATCAAAGCATTTAACAGCTTCAATTTATATTCCAAGTTCTGAATAGAGGTTTAAAAAAAAAAAAAAAAAAAAAAAGTTGTCTCAAATGGCACCTTATGCCCTATATAGCACACTACTTTAGATCAGAGTTCTATGGGCCCTGGTGGAAAAAAATAAGTGCACTAAATGGGGAATAGGGTGCCATTTAAGGTGACGATTGGGATGCTACCAAAGTGTTTTAAAGTGGTGCCAAGTGGTGATTGGAGGAACAAACAACTCTTCAGAATTTTTATCATGTTACTTTATATTGCAATGTATTTTTGTTACTTTAAAAAAAATATATAAAAAAATAAAATGTGCTGTTTCTCTAATGATTGATCGCTACATTGATTGGTGATTATTGTTATTGTGTGAAACCTGTTTGAAAACACTTTGAGGATGATGTGTGATTTCATCCAGAGGTGCCTACTGAAATGCTTAACAGGATGTAAAAAACTGATTTCTCAAAATAAACATTTTTATTTCCCTCCCTGTCTGTGTTGCTGTTTGTCCCTGCTACTGGTTGTCTCGTGCTGTTGCTTTTCGTCTGTCTCTCTGTTCATTGGTCTGTTGGTGTGTCTATGTCCGTCTGGCTGGCTCGCTGTGTCTGTTTATCTGCCTGTTTGTCCTGTCCATCGCTGTCTGCCTGACTAGGTGTCCGTCTCTGTCAATCTCTCTGTCTGTCTGCCTGACTAGGTGTCTCTCTGTTTTACCGATACCTGTTTTATGTTTAAATGAACCTGGGAGGTAGATCACAAAGCAGTTTCATTAGGCTGGATAAACACTAAGAGAGTTCTAGATTCTGTCTAAATTCACACTGCAGCAGCAGCTTGTCTCCTGTAGTCATGTGATGTGACGTTGCCAGACGTTTGGCTACCTCGGGTCAAAGGTCACTGCCACGAGAGCTGTCCTGTCTTTTCTCCGGTCTCCTCTTCTCTCTCCTCTGCCCTCCTCGGTCTCCTCTTCTCTCTCCTCTGCCCTCCTCAGTCTCCTCTTCTCTCTCCTCTGCCCTCCTTCTCGCTCCTCTGCCCTCCTCGGTCTCCTCTTCTCGCTCCTCTGCCCTCCTCGGTCTCCTCTTCTCTCTCCTCTGCCCTCCTCGGTCTCCTCTTCTCTCTCCTCTGCCCTCCTCGGTCTCCTCTTCTCTCTCCTTCTCTCTCCTCGGTCTCTCTCTTCTCTCTCCTCTGCCCTCCTCGGTCTCCTCTTCTCTCTCCTTCTCTCTCCTCGGTCTCCTCTTCTCTCTCCTCTGCCCTCCTCGGTCTCCTCTTCTCTCTCCTCTGCCCTCCTCGGTCTCCTCTTCTCTCTCCTCTGCCCTCCTCGGTCTCCTCTTCTCTCTCCTTCTCTCTCCTCGGTCTCCTCTTCTCTCTCCTCTGCCCTCCTCGGTCTCCTCTTCTCTCTCCTCTGCCCTCCTCGGTCTCCTCTCTCCACTGCGTTCACCTGCCGTTCTTAACCCTCTACACAGTGGTTCTTAAACCTCCTCGGGGATACCCAGACATTTCATAGTTTTGTTCCAGCCCTGAACTAGTTTACCTGATTTAAGTAGTCAAGGGCTTGAGGATTAGTTTACAAGTTGAATCAGGTGTGATCTGGAATACATCAAATAAATGGAATGGCTGGGGGTCCCTGAGGAAGTTGGAGAACCTCTGCTCTCCTCTACCCCTCTCTTTCTGCTCTACCCCTCTCTCTCTCTCCTCTACCCCTCTCTTTCTGCTCTACCCCTCTCTCTCTCCTCTACCCTTCTCTCTCTTTCTGCTCTACCCCTCTCTTTCTGCTCTACCCCTCTCTCTCTTTCTCCTCTACCCCTCTCCTCTTTCTCCTCTACCCCCTCTCTCTTTCTCCTCTACCCCCCTCTCTCTCTTTCTCCTCTGCCCCCCTCTCTACTCCTCTCCCCCTCTCTCTTTCTGCTCTCTCTCTCTCTCCCCCCCCCTCTCTCCTCTACCCCCCCCTCTCTCTCCTCTACCCCCCTCTCTCTCCTACCCTTCTCTCTCTGTCTCGTTATTATATCTCAACAGTTTCATCAACACCCCTTGTCTCCCAATCTAAAAATCCTGTGTGGAAAATATATTGTAAAACCGCAGGCGATACTGTACTGTAAATCAAACTTCCTCCGTGAAGGACATAAAGGGATACATGTCTCGTACCACAATCCTGTTCTTCTAAAACGCTGGCCTTCTCAGGCGCGACGCTGCAGCATCACCCCTCACCACCTCAGCCTCTGGAACACAGAGGCTGTATCACAAACATCACCTTATTCCCTACATAGTTCACCACTTTTGACCAGGGTCCGTAGGGCTCTGGTCAAAAGTAGTGCACTGTGTAAGGAGTAGGGTGCCATTTGGGATGCAGGCAGCCAGAGCGGACAACCGCTGTATAGTTAATGATGTAAAACGGTGGAGGATCTGAAAAACATCCTGCTTTAATTGCACTTATCTTGTCTGCCCCCCCCATACCTAGAGGGGTTTAATTAAGCAATACAACAATCTATCTCATACTGTTCTGTTCAGCAGGAAAAACACAACGACCCCTTTCGTTAAACACACACTGTAATGTGTAGTGTACTTCTCGGTGCTGCAGTACATGCTAATGTGTGTACCAAATGGCACTATTCTGTATATAGTGCACCATAGGGCTCTGGTCAAAAGTAGTGCACTACATAATGGGAATAGGGTGTGATTTGTGCTGCACTGTGTATGTACTTCAAGATGCTACGTTCTACTACATTCTAAACACAGTCTTGGAGGCAACGTTATCATCATAGCTAATAGCACTATAAACCACACTATGACTGTTGAATCAGTGTGTGTGTGTGATTGAACAACCTTCTTGGTCTTTGTCAATAAATCAACGATGAGTCATTGTCGTCACATCCCCCACACCACATAGCGCTGCGAGATTCAGAGAGCTGCTATGTACAGATTGGTTTCGGTAGTAGTTTTACTACTGTCATTATAATGATATAGTGACGGCATCTCCACTGTTCTTACCGTTTCTAATCAAGTTAAAACATACTACCAAGCATGCACAGAACACTGGGGGTCAGAGGTGGCGACAGGGACTGGGGGTCAGAGGTGGTGACAGGGACTGGGGGTTAGAGGTGAGGACAGGAACTGGGGGTCAGAGGTTGAGACAGTGATTTGGGGTCAGAGGTGGTGACAGGGACTAGGGGTTAGAGGTGAGGACAGGCACTGTGGGGTCAGAGTTGGTGACAGGGACTGGGGGTCAGAGGTGGTGACAGGGACTAGGGGTTAGAGGTGAGGACAGGGACTGGGGGTTAGAGGTGAGGACAGGGACTGGGTGTCAGAGGTGGAGACAGGGACTGGGGGTCAGAGGTGGTGACAGGGACTGGGGGTCAGAGGTGGTGACAGGGACTGGGGGTCAGAGGTGAGGACAGGGACTGGGGGTCAGAGGTGAGGACAGGGACTGGGGGTTAGAGGTGAGGACAGGGACTGGGTGTCAGAGGTGGAGACAGGGACTTGGGGTAAGAGGTGGAGACAGGGACTTGGGGGTCAGAGGTGGAGACATGGGGTTCATTCATTTATGATTGATCATAGAGTCTAGTCTAGTGATTTTATTTCATTGGTACATAGAGAATGTGTGTAATGACAGCTGGGCAGCAATAGAATAAGGATGGGGTCATGGGTGTCATATAGAGTGTCTGGATGGCTTCCTTGAAGACACAGAGATTTTATCCATATTCTACCCAAAATATATCCTGGAAAATATGTGAATAGATTTCATTCTGTGTGTAATGCTGGTTTTGCGGCCCGACTGGAATAAATATAATTCCCCTTTGAAGTAAATCAATAAAACAAAGGCACAAAATATTTGTGAAAGTATTGAACATTTCCCACAATATGCCAGAATTAAACTGTTTATTTTCTACTAATCCAGACGTATCTTGTTATATGCCTGGACCTCTTCCTGCAATATTCTAATGAAGTGTGGCTTTTAATAAATAAAAGGGTTTTAATAGACTAAAAGAAGAGATGGCGATAGAATGTGTTGTTACGTCTTATTCCCCCAGGGTGCACTTAGGAGGCTCGATAGGAGTTGAGACAGAGCCCAGGCTAACAGAGAGGTTCATCAATGTGCTAGCTAGTAACCACTCTGTTCTCTTCTCCTTTCCCAGTCCTCTGACCATGCCACAACAACAGGTTGTGTCCCAAATGGCACCCTATTCACTATATAGTGCACTACTTTTGCCCAGAGCCCATACTCTACCACCTCAGCCAACAGCTCTGTGTTTATTAGGACCTAATGAACAATCAGCATTGGCTATTTTATTGTACGTATGAGATACATGTTCTATGACAGCAGCAGTATAGCTTGCGATGTTATTACAGAGAAATCAATGTCTCTTGTGCTCTGCGGCTGGATAGGAGGAGTGCCTGTGTCCCAAATTGATCCCTATACTGTATAATGTGGTAGAATGTTGACCAGGCTGGGCCCATGGGACTTTGGATCAAAATGTATGCACTATGAAGGAACTAGTGTGCCATTTGTGTTTCAGACAGAATGTACACTGTTACACAGCTACGGCTTCACGCTCTCGCAATACATCTGCTGACCCCCGCTGTCGTATGAGAGCCAGCCTGGAGGTGCTGGCCGGGGTCGTTTATCAAACCTTTATCATGCCGCTCACACACAGACACACAAAAGAAACGTACTTGCACACACACGCACATTAGGCTGTGACATCAGAGTGTGAGTCAGACCGTCAGACAGACAGTGAGGGAGCATGACGTGTCCTCTCTCTCCCAGCCAGGCAGCTCGATAAGCCTCTCGGTGTACAACCGTCTGATTAACAGTTACATGACAAGGCTCAGGGATCATCCCAAATGGCACCCTATTCCCAATAGGGCCCAAAGGGCTTTGGTGAAAAGTAGTGCACTATGTAGGGAATAGGGTGCCATTTGGGATGCATCCTCTCTCAGCTGGGGGGGCAGTTGGGTTTAATTTGGGAGAAAATATGTGAGGACATGGACAAATCACAGAGAGATCTTTAATGGCTAGGACAAAAATATCTTGTGAAAATGTAAATGTTTTTATAACTGACCATAAAACAAATTGAGGTTTAAATGAATGTCATCTTTAAACAATCAAAGACCTTAAATTCTGTTGTAAGTAGCTCTATCTGCCTTAGACTAAACTTTTGACATTTCCTTTTGGTAGCAGTTGATGTAATTCTTCAATAACACAAACCCCAAAGGAAATCTGGGGGAGGAAAATAGGTTTATTCAAAGAGGACAAATCATATAGGGAGGTAGATGGTCATTCTCCCCTGTCCTCAGTGATTCTCTCCTGTGGTTCTCTCCAGTGATTCTCTCCTGTGGTTCTCTCCAGTGGATCTCTCCAGTGGTTCTCTCCTGTGGATCTCTCCCCTGTCCTCAGTGATTCTCTCCTGTGGTTCTCTCCAGTGGATCTCTCCCCTGTCCTCAGTGATTCTCTCCTGTGGATCTCTCCAGTGGATCTCTCCCCTGTCCTCAGTGATTCTCTCCTGTGGATCTCTCCAGTGGATCTCTCCCCTGTCCTCAGTGATTCTCTCCTGTGGATCTCTCCAGTGGATCTCTCCCCTGTCCTCAGTGATTCTCTCCTGTGGTTCTCTCCAGTGGATCTCTCCTGTGGTTCCCTCCTGTGGTTCTCTCCAGTGGATCTCTCCTGTGGTTCTCTCCCCAGAACAAAAGGACAGGATCTAGTTTTATAACCTAGCCCTAGCCTGTGGTTGAACCAATTAGAAGTCCTTGCAGTACAACTGGGCCAACGGCCAAATAACAAGTATCCTGTTTCAGGCTCACTGTATAGACAAGTTCCTCCCATGTCTCTGACCCATTGATCAATAATTCCCGATTACAGAAAAAAACACTATTTCCATTGAACGTTAAATCAATTGACTTCTTGTCCTTTTGACCTCTCGTACTCTGTCTCTGCGTTGTGTATTTATCTTCAAAATATTTGTATACTCTCCTACAGTGGCTTGCGAAAGTATTTTCCCCCCCTTTGGCATTTTTCCTATTTTGTTGCCTTACAACCTGGAATTAAAATGTATTTTTTTGGGGGGTTGTATCATTTGATTTACACAACATGCCTACCATTTTGAAGATGCAAAATATGTTTTATTGTGAAACAAACTAGAAATAAGACAAAAAAACAGAAAACTTGAGTGTGCATAACTATTCACCCTCCCAAAGTCAATACTTTGTAGAGCCACCTTTTGCAGCAATTACAGCTGCAAGTCTCTTGGGGTATTTCTCTATGAACTTGGCACATCTAGCCACTGGGATTTTTGCCCGTTCTTCAAGGCAAAAGTGTTCCAGCTCCTTCAAGTTAGATGGGTTCCGCTGGTGTACAGCAATCTCTAAGTCATACCACAGATTCTCAATTGGATGGAGGTCTAGGCCATTCCAAGACGTTTAAATGTTTCCCCTTAAACCATTTGAGTGTTGCTTTAGCAGTATGCTTAGGGTCATTGTCCTGCTGGAAGGTGAACCTCTGTCCCAGTCTCAAATCACTGGAAGACTGCAACAGGTTTCCCTCAATAATTTCCCTGTATTTAGCACCATTCATTATTCCTTCAATTCTGACCAGTTTCCCAGTTCCTGACGATGAAAAACATCCCCAAAGCATGATGCTGCCACCACCGTGCTTCACTGTGGGGATGGTGTTCTCGGGGTGATGAGAGGTGTTGGGTTTGCGCCAGACATAGCATTTTCCTTGATGGCCAAAAAGCCCAATTTTAGTCTCATCTGACCAGAGTACCTTCTTCCATATGTTTGGGGAGTCTCCCACATGCCTTATGGCGAACACCAAATGTGTTTGTTTATTGTTTTCTTTAAGCAATGCCTTTTTTTCTGGCCCCTCTTTCGTAAAACCCAGCTCTGTGGAGTATATGGCTTAAAGTGGTCTTATTGATAGATATTCCAATCTCTGCTGTGGAGCTTTGCAGCTCCTTAAGGAGCTATCTCTCTGATTTGGTCCTGCTGTACATAGCTACACGTACACTACGGTCACAAGACACAGGCCTCCTAATTGTCCCTAGAATTTCTAAGCAAACAGCTGGAGGCAGGGCTTTCTCCTATAGAGCTCAATTTTTATGGAATGGTCTGCATACCCATGTGAGAGACGCAAACTCGGTCTCAACCTTTAAGTCTTTACTGAAGACTCATCTCTTCAGTGGATCATATGATTGAGTGTAGTCTGGCCCAGGAGTGTGAAGGTGAACGGAAAGGCTCTGGAGCAATGAACCGCCCTTGCTGTCTCTGCCTGGCCGGTTCCCCTCTTTCCACTGGGATTCTCTGCCTCTAACCCTATTACAGGGGCTGAGTCACTAGCTTACTAGGGCTCTTTCATACCATCCCTAGGAGGGGTGCGTCACTTGAGTGGGTTGAGTCACTGATGTGATCTTCCTGTCTGGGTTGGCACCCCCTCCTGGGTTGTGCCGTGGCGGAGATCTTTGTGGGCTGTACTCGGCCTTATCTCAGGATGGTAAGTTGGTTGTTGAAGATATCCCTCTAGTGGTGTGGGGGCTGTGCTTTGGCAAAGTGGGGTGGGGTTATATCCTTCCTTTTTGGCCCTGTCCGGGGGTGTCATCGGATGGGGCCACAGTGTCTCCTGACTCCTCCAGTCTCAGTCTCCAGTATTTATGCTGCAGTAGTTTGTGTCGTGGGGCTAGGGTCAGTTTGTTATATGTGGAGTACTTCTCCTGTCCTATCCAGTGTCCTGTGTGAATTTAAGTATGCTCTCTCTAATTCTCTCTTTCTTTCTCTCTGTTGGAGGACCTGAGCCCTAGGACCATGCCTCAGGACTACCTGACATGATGACTCCTTGCTGTCCCCAGTCCACCTGGCCGTGCTGCTGCTCCAGTTTCAACTGTTCTGCCTGTGATTATTATTATTCGACCATGCTGGTCATTTATGAACATCTTGGCCATGTCCTGTTATAATTTCCACCCGGCACAGCCAGAAGAGGACTAGCCACCCCACATAGCCTGGTTCCTCTCTAGGTTTCTTCCTAGGTTTTGGCCTTTCTAGGGAGTTTTTCCTAGCCACTGTGCTTCTACACCTGCATTGCTTGCCGTTTAGGTTTTAGGCTGGGTTTCTGTACAGCACTTTGAGATATCAGCTGATGTACGAAGGGCTATATAAATACATTTGATTTGATTTGATTTAAGGGTTATATTTGGTCCCTTTGTTACCTCTTTGATTAATGCCCTCCTTGCCTGGTCTGTGAGTTTTGGTGGGTGGCCCTCTCTTGGCAGGTTTGTTGTGGTGCCATATTCTTTCCATTTTTTAATAATGCATTTAATGGTGCTCCCTGGGATGTTCAAAGTTTCAGATATTTTTTTTATAACCCAACTCTGATCTGTACTTCTCCAAAACATTTTCCCTGACCTGTTTGGAGAGCTCCTTGGTCTTCATGGTGCCGCTTGCTTAGTGGTGTTGCAGACTCTAAGGCCTTTCAGAACAGGTGTATATATACTGAGATCATGTGACAGCTCATGTGACACTTAGATTGCACACAGGTGGACTTTATTTAACTAATTATGTGACTTCTGAAGGTAATTGGCACCAGATCGTATTTAGGGACTTCATAGCAAATGGGGTGAATACATATGTACGCACCACTTTCCCGTTGAAAGAAATATATTATAATAATTTGAAATAAGTTATTTTTTTCATTTCACTTCACCAATTTGGACTATTTTGTGTATGTCTAATACATGAAATCCAAATAAAAATCTATTTAAATTACAGGTTGTAATGCAACAATATAGGGAAAATGCCAAGGGGGATGAATACTTTTGCAAGGCACTGTACTTATATTGAAACTGGAATCATTAATGGTAAAACAGCCACGTCCTTTTTACAATATTATAACCTAACGTGTCAGGCGTAACAGAAACGCCTTAGCGGAGTTCCCATATCCGGTTTTCAGCAGAAAAGGAAGTTAGGTTGAAAATATCTGTATGCCCGAAAACCAGAACATTCCATTGTTGGCAACTCCTTTAAGGCTCACAATATTACAACAACAAAGATGTTACTGTAAACAACCAACACTGTTTTTTCCCCCCCACAGACATCCTCTCACCTGTGCAAGAAGAGCACAATATGTACTGCAATTGTATTTTTCCTGCTCCTCAGCTCTACAACAAAAACAATAACTATGGTGGGGTGGCCAGTGGCGTTGTTTCCCCCTACTGCGGAGTCCATTTTCTATTTGTACTGCCGATCTCTTGTCTGAAGAGAGGGATTGCCTAGTGCAGGGTTTGGCAAACTGGGGCCTGTGGGCCAGATTCAATGGGAGGTTTGAGTAAAATACAAAAAATATATTTTGAGAGGGGTGATGATTAATTTGGGTAAAAATAAACATATTTCAAAATAACTGCAATTTTTCTGGCCCGCAAATAGATTTTGACAAACAAATCATACCAAAACAAAATGTGCAGCCCTCCATTGAATTTTAAAATCTCGGTCTGGCCCTTGAGCAAAAAGGTTTGCCCACCCCTGGCCTAGTGTGTATAATGTGAGTCTAATATGAAATATTACACATTTCCCTATAGCCTATAGGAAAACTGCCCTAGCCCTTCTGATTCTCAGGGAGGGGGTAGGGCTTTAAACATGGTAGTGGTGTAGTAGTCAGTGTGTGGACAGTAGATAGAGCTGAAACCATAGCACCACAGCCCTTCTGATTCTCAGGGAGGGGGTAGGGCTTTAAACATGGTAGTGGTGTAGTAGTCAGTGTGTGGACAGTAGATAGAGCTGAAACCATAGCACCACAGCCCTTCTGATTCTCAGGGAGGGGTAGGGCTTTAAACATGGTAGTGGTGTAGTAGTCAGTGTGTGGACAGTAGATAGAGCTGAAACCATAGCACCACAGCCCTTCTGATTCATGGTAGTGGTGTAGTAGTCAGTCAGGGAGGCTTAGGCCCTTCTGATTCTCAGGGAGGGGTAGGGGGTAGGGCTTTAAACATGGTAGTGGTGTAGTAGTCAGTGTGTGGACAGTAGATAGAGCTGAAACCATAGCACCACAGCCCTTCTGATTCTCAGGGAGGGGGTAGGGCTTTAAACATGGTAGTGGTGTAGTAGTCAGTGTGTGGACAGTAGATAGAGCTGAAACCATAGCACCACAGCCCTTCTGATTCTCAGGGAGGGGGTAGGGCTTTAAACATGGTAGTGGTGTAATAGTCAGTGTGTGGACAGTAGATAGAGCTGAAACCATAGCACCACAGCCCTTCTGATTCTCAGGGAGGGGGTAGGGCTTTAAACATGGTAGTGGTGTAGTAGTCAGTGTGTGGACAGTAGATAGAGCTGAAACCATAGCACCGCAGCCCTTCCCTTTCCACACATCATATTAAAAAAAAAGCCAATGACTCATCCATGATACAGGACAGAGACTGAGGAAGCCCCAGCCAGCAGCAACCCGGTCACAGGCGTAAATCATTAATAGGTGCATCCTAAATAGCACTCTATTTGTTATTTTTTAAATGTATTATATAGTGCACTACATTTGACCAGGGCCTTACTTTTGACCAGGGCCCATAGGGCTCTGGTCAAAATAGTGGACTCTGTCGGCCGGAAATGGGTTGCCATTTGGGACACATCTCTAATTATCAACTGTCAGAGCAGAGACCACAATCAGCCCTACATGTTTTTTTTGAGGGGGCACTGATGATTCCCCATATCTATTTTATATATTTTTTGTATTAATTATGAATTGTGTGTAAAATATAGTGTATATATTTAATGTACAAATGTATTAAAAAATAAGGGCGCTGTGTTCTGCCCTCTCAGTTTCAGTGGGCCTGACGTCTCTGAGTCCAATCAATCCAGACAAGTCACACATTTCAGCCATACTCCACATTCATTAACACAGTGAGCAATCCACCTCTTTTACGCCTCTCTCTCATCACAGGCACCAGCTAGTGAATCACACAGCTATGACTTTTAACTGGCGCCAGGTCTAAGGTATGACTTATTGACATTGCAGGTAAACATAATTTCCTAAAAAGTCACAAAATGATCTCAGCTTGGTAAATGGATTTGATTTGATGTATGGTATTTTATCTCTTATCCTCAAACAACCTTTCGTATGTTTCTTTCGTATGTTTACAAACTTGACT